>NC_090925.1:1177177977-1177481007 GCF_040938575.1 Ambystoma mexicanum
GCATGGGTCAGAAGCTCCCTCCCTGCAGATCGTGTGTCCGTTAGGCTGTGGCTGACGAACAACCACGGCAACAGGCGCTTCACCCACTGAGCTGCTGGAAAAGGTGCGCACCTGTCCAGGGCCCACGTCTCACCAGGCGGGGGTATGGTCAGCAGGCCGGTAGTCAGTACTGGCGAACTGCTGTAGCAAGGGGTTCTCTAGTCACTGCAACCAATACCCCATATGTTCGGACATCGTGCAGATCCAGCCTCAGAGGATAATACGTCGGCAAAATAGGATAGATGAACAGATTTAGATCAGCCTCTTTCGGAGCACTTTTAGGCAATGGCCATTTCCCAGCAACGCAACAACGCCCCCCCTGGTAAGACATTCTTAATTAAAATAATCAGCACATTTCTACAAAACTTAACAAACAATACCCTTTCTGCTGTTGTAACAGCCCCCACAGGTTTAGCTGCCTACAACATAGGAGGTCTAACCTTACACTGACTACTGCTTATTCCAGTAGAACACCAAAACAAATAAGAATACTATAAATTATCAGCAGTAGCTGCTACTGAAGTACACAGAATAAAGTACACAGAATAAAACAAATGAAAATACTCCTAATAGATGAAGTAAGCATGGTTTCCAACCTCATGTTGGCTTTATTTCTCCTCAGAATACAAGAAGTCCTAAAACCGACTTCTAAGTACTATTTGAATGAAAACACATTATTTTCAGAGACCTACAGTTAACCCCAGTAAAAGGTCAACCTATTTTTAAAACATTGGGACACAAACAATGCCACAACACACTCAACATCACTGGAAATGTAAACCTCTGGCATAATTTTCAGTACAGCGCACTAACTCAACACATGTGTCAGTCTGCCGACCTCACATGTGCTAACATTTTAAAAAGCATAAGAACTGGTTCGTTTACAAAAGATACAAAATCTATATTAAATAGTAGAGTAGTTCATCAGCTATATGGGAAAACCACATCTGATCCTGATGTCATGGAACAATCAACTCAACAAAATATAAAATGCATGTACTTAATGCCAACACTTCAAAGCTGTAGTCAATTAAACGAGACAATGTTAAAATGTTAAAAAAAGAAATGCAACCCATACTGCATATCAGCTCCACAGATAAACTAGAAGTGCTTATAAGGTAGAATGCAGATGGTACCAAAAAGAACTGTAAAATCACTAGCTTTATACCCGGCCAAGTATCGCTTGGCAAAAAAACCTTCACAACAGTAGGCATAATATACCACACTGGTGCCACAACCACTTTAGGGCACTATACGGCATATGTTAAAATAAGAACTGGTTGGTTTGAATGTAACAACAACGCTGTTACCAGCAAACCTAACAAATGCCTACTTAATATTCCTTCAACCCAAATTTAGCCATTAAACTGTAGCACAATTAACAGTTAGAATATGCCAACAGGTATCTAACTACATCGATAATATTAGAATAGTACATTTAAAAGTCAATCTAGTGATAATACGCCAACAGGTATCTAAATATTTCAAAAATATCCTTTATTACAATACAGTTCAAATACGCCATCAGAATTCTTCTTACTACAAAACATCTTCTAAAGGCTAATGTAGTTAGAATACGCCAACAGGTATCTAACTACCTTAAACATTCTCTTAATCACAAAATTTCAAACAAACATACTATCACACTTACACTCACATAATTGTAATCGTTTTTTTATCCTGCATGAATGTATTTCCCAATGACCCAATGATTATTTATTGTCAATACAACAACAGTGTATCGTACACTAATGTTGTACCAAGCATAGTACATGCAATCTACTGTTTTTGAGGGACAAACAAAGTAAATGTATATATAAAGTTCTATGCAATTAAAGCTCTTAAACTATCCTGCGTAGTTAACAAATTATACTGTTTTTTCCACAGAAAATGAACCAGAGGTTCCAGCTTCACCACTATATTCAACTAAGTAACGATACCAACTATAAACACATATTCCATAATCACTATCCTCAATTGTACTACAATCATGAATACCATATACAGTTAAATTATATAATTCCACCATATTACAAATACTTTATACTCCCACTACACTACCTATAATTACTATACACATATAACTACTGTGGTGGCTGTGGCCTATGCCCATGGCTCCAAGAATCTGGTCACTGGCCACAACCACCACAATAGAATTAAACCATATAACAAGTATGTACAACAGACCTTCAAATATGAAAACTCGCCCTGAACGTCCTGCCATTCAAAATAATGTCGGCTGACACCAAAATTGGCGGCATCTGCAAAACCTTTTTTTCACCTAGAAAAACAGCTTCATATCATCTTCATTCCACTCCCCTACCCTTTCTATGCCCTCTTTCAGCTATCAAATACCCTCAAATGTGTTTTCAAGTCCCTTGTTCCGGGCGTTGTTTGTGGACTACCATGCTGTCCTCGGAGAATACAGCACAACAGCTCCAAATCATATTTATTCCACCCCCCAGCCTTTCTAGCCCCTCTTTCGGCCACTAAATTACCCCAAATATATTTTCCAGACTTTTTCCCCACTGCGCTATCCACGGATACCTGTGGCTGTATACGGATGCAACATGGCAGCCATTTCCAAAAATATGATGCACCTCACGCTTTTCACCTTCCAAATAGAGGGCTTGTCTGATGTCTGCGGACATGGCACCACCTCCTGATTGGTTCAGGCGGGGTCCGCGGACCAAATCGGAAAGTGAGGCAGTGGACCGAACCAGATATTACTAATTTATTTGAACCTATATTTTGGGCCATTTAAAAAAAAAAACACTGGACCGATTTACACCGAATTTGCAAAAAGTTTCCACTGCGTCTATGAGGATATCCACACATTTTGGGACCCGCCTATAACTTTGCCTCCCCGGGTGAAATCGCACCCACCTTTGCAGAATCATTCCGAGGGAGCCATGAAGTTATACACCGCCCAAAAAATGCTCTTCCTATGCATTCAGCAAATTAACCATAACTACAGTGCTGCTACCACAGGCCCAGTAATATACAACAGTTATAACCTGAACTAACACCGTATTTATGAGTAGGCCTGAATCATCACAGGCCATGTTTTCACAGAAACACAGAACAAGGTCTTATCCCCCGCCTCACCATTGCATCCTGATTCCCAGGTGCGGCAAAGGAACACGCATATACCCCCACATTAGTTAGGCCTTTGAACTAATTAGGTAGGACTGTCTGCAGCTGAATAAGTGAAGAGCTGCAGCCTAGCACCAAGGTTGTATACCTGGGAGTGAAGGCAGAGGTCTTGGGATGCCAAAACATGAACCAAGATTTATGACAGTAGCGTCCACCAGAACAAGAGTCACTCTATTTGAACTACCAGATGTGCAGGGAAATGGGCTTTAAATCCTTCTTGAAATGGATTGATTGGTGGCACACTAGGTTCACCCTTGGGGAGGTGAAATGATAAAGGCAGAAAGCCGAGAACAACATGATCTATGTTTTGTGCCAAGGAGAGCTAAGAATGATGCCCATGCAGTGAGGAGGGCATGGTGGGGGCGTCAACGTGTCTGGGATGAGAAAAGGGCTGCTTTGTTTGCAAGGACCAGGCTGACCTCGAAGTTACCCACTGAGTTCATGTAGAAGACCAGGTGCATGTAACCTGGTTAGGATCGTAGGTAGGGTGGTCAGCATTCCATGATGCACAAGGATGTTATTCACGTGTGGAGAAGAGGAGTAAGAAGACAGCAATGGGTGATATTCAATTATTAACATGTATATAGGCGGGAGTCAATGAGATTGGGGGATTAACACTTTATATCGAGAGCGTTATGAGTGACGATTTGTATGTTTATAATCTGAATTTTGTATGAAGGATATCAGAGAGCTCTTTGGCACTTGATTTGTATATCCCTGTCACCTTTTTCTTTTGTATACAAAATAAAATTGTTGTCTTTCTCGAAAAAGGGTGCACCTAGCCTTTTTCCCCAGCGGGTTGTATTTTCTTGGTCTGATCGCTGGGAGTTGCTCTACACCAAGGTTGCACAACATACGGACCACAGGTCAGATGCACCCTTCATATCATGATTTATGGCCCTTCAGGCCAGAGGAGTTCAAGAAGGTGCAGCCAGTGGAGTAACTTTGCTGAAAATGTTGGGGGGGGACATGACATCTGAAGAAAACGCGCCCCAGCCAAATGAATGGTGACAAAATGGTGTGCCATGAAAGTTGGGGGGACAAACACCCCTGTTCCCCCCTAAAATTACGCCCATGGGTGCAGCCGTTTTGTGGTCATTTCCTCTCTAAACGTTAGAGAGCAAACACAAGTCATTAGAGGACTGAGGAGGGACAGTGGGGCGCTGAATGCAGATGTCTGACCCTCTTATGAACATGTATAGAGATATATTTGCAAGATTGAGATACCCCATATTAAATCATATTGAATTCAAGATCCATTTACTATCTACAAGCAGCATGTGTTTTACATCGACAGATATGCCCTGATTATAGTCTTTTATTTAACGTCCATTAGGCACATTTGTGTGACATATGTTGATTCAAATAATCACCTCCAATTTATAAGAATGATAATGTACTCTCTTTTTACTTGGTTTATTTAATTATTCCTTAGCGGGTTGTCCCCTATTCGCCCCAAGATGCATGCACAGGTTTATTTGCATTGAGTCACCTAATGGACTCCATCCTTCTGTGGAGAGAGGGATTTCTGCATGTTCAAAAGGTGTCTTGCTCTAAGTCCAGGGCTCTCAAGTTCTAATAAAACAAGCATTGACAAAGCCAACAGTTTGGTCTTTTAAGTCGGCATGGGATAGGCATTTGCTAGACACTGATGAACAGAGGATAGCACAGGGACAATGTGCTGGTCTTGGAAGCAAGACCACACAAGGCAACATAGGTTTGAATACCGGATCCATGCTTAGAAACCAAACTCAGGCATGGTATTAGGCGCATTATAAAAAAACCTATTAAATAAAAAATAATAATAATCTTACTACCAGTTATTAGGACCGCAACCGCTGGAAAATGAAGTGATTACCTGAGCATATCATGTCAGTACCTAGCAAAAGCTTATCGGATACCTAAAGCCAAAACTTTGTGCTCTACAATTGCTTCTTAACAAGATTTCAGTGTATGAAAGAAATATAAATCAAGTGGTTGAAGGCACACTTGGTTAAGACATTTCTATTATACCAGTAGCCATTTACAGATGCATTTAAGCCATTATCTCTCAGCAGACTAATTAGAAAAAACACTGGCAGGCTAAATTTCGATGAAACTACTTGATAGAGCGAGCTCAGAGATCCCAGGAGGATGTTCCACATGTTTTTAAGTAACAACTTACATATGTTTGCCATGCAAGTCCTTTACCCTGAAAATGTCACACATTGAGGTGAATTCACAAAGAGGTTACAGAGTACCTCCAACTTACTCCGGGGTAGGGCTATGCCAGTCACAAAAGAAATGACACAGAGTATCTTACTAACTCAGTAACCTCTTGCTGAATTTGCCATAGATAGGATTTATTCATATTTACCCTTAGACTACTTCTTCTCTCAAAAGGTGAACTGAACTACGTGGTCAGAGTGACACACTCATGAATGACAGGAAAGTGGCCATTGGTGCTAAGAGAGGATGCTCGGAATGTACTTCTAGGAAACAAGGGAAAGTGTGCAGGGATGTCTCAAGAGATGAGTGGTCAGACAGCGGACTTTATGTGTACAGATGTCAGGGCAGAAAAGCAGCTGAGAGTGAAGTTATCGGAGATAACTCAAATGTCAAACCGAGTTGACAAGTTAGGAATGGCGTTATAAGATGCAGACTTCGGTGTATAATGAATCCATCACATTTGAATATCCAGTTTTAGGCCGGATTCACACCCCTTATAGAAAGGTGACAAATAGGGGTTATTGCAAAACTCGATTGGACGTAATTGATCAGCTGCTGAAGGAGACATTTTGTTACATCTCCATGCATCTTGGTGGTGGGGATGGGTGTCAATCAGTTGGTTTGTATTATTTTATCAGGTTGGTTACAAGGTGGAACTCTACCGGTGCCCCTTATTTTTCTTGTTTCATTGAAACTATACAACATTCCCCCTGGTCTAAGAACCAGTACGGGCCAACTGGGTCTAGTAAAAAACATGTTTTATTACTCTGCCCTCAGAGCGATCTATCTGAATCGGTCTTTGAATAAAACAATTTTTAAAGATCGATTCATCCACTTAGTACCATTTCAGCGGGTCAGTTTAAGAATGACATTGCTTGGTCATCCGAGATCATCAGGAGAAGCACATCAAGGGTGCAGTTTGTGTCCTCCCAGCTCAACTTTCAGGGTAGCCAAACCACCTACGCTGCAGTGTTCATATCACAGTCTTAGTGTATCCCAAGACGACCCTCCCATGGCCTGCCAAAATAAGCGAGGACACAAAGATTTGATAAAAAAAGCCTACATGTTTTCTAGTCATGTGCAAACTATGAAGGTAAGTCCACCATAAGCAGTGAGGTATGCAATTGAGAATTTTTGTTTGAAGAGGTCAGCAAACTGGGAGAGAGACAAGGTCAGGGTCACCCACCTGCAAACAAGAAAGCCAACTCCTCCAGCAGCTCAGTGCCATCCACCAGCCCTCTAGTTGGGAGTCACAAACATGAGCTTCCCAGTCAGGCCGTGATGCCGAATCTCGGTGGCCGATGGGGTACGCTTTGTGCTCTGGTTGGCCTGGTAATACTATTTTCTATAGTAGTAAAGTGGATCAACATACTAGAAGTCCACCATCTTCTAGTAGTTTTATGCTGTACCTGTGACTCCTTATTGAAAGAACAAGATAACCGAAACACCTGTGTTGAATTCCCTTTACCCTCTTGTGAGGGTGACAATTTGGGGATTTTTGCCTGGTTCCACACTTGATGTGAGCAGGGAAGAAGGAGACTTGGGGTTGGGTGAGGGGCAGTATAGGCATATAAACAATCTGGGACACCTCGTTCCATAAACCATGTGGTTGCCTGGAGACCACAGCACCTTATAGTGACGTTGTCCAGAGAGAGCAGTTCCTCATTGAGCCACAAAGCCCAGATTCTATGGCTAGGCAGTGGGAGGGGTAGAGTAAAAAGGTGCATGGCCTCATGGTGGAACTGAGACACGCTAGGTGGCTACTGTTGTAAGTTCTCAAGCGTGTCGTGATCCAACTTCCAATTCTGTAGGCATGTGGATCAATCACACTTCTAAATTCTTCTTTGAGGTTCAGTGCAGTGCTTGATTTTGCAATCACTCTGAACGAGTCCTTGCCTGGTTATTGACCATTATTTTGCAATAATACATGACAGCCTGTGCAAAAGCCTGTAAATGCATTTTCTTATTGAAAACTACGTGAGTCATTGCTATCGTCCTGTAATACGAGTAACATCACGACTCTGTAGTCAGTTGTGACGTCACACTGGCTGCTTGCATGAGCCAGCACACAGCAGACTTCCAGCTGTCACTACAGCACATAAAGCCATGACATGCTTTTCATGATTCCTTTTTTGTAAAATAGCTTTCTGTGACATTTTACATTGATAAGTTACTGTTTATGGCAGTATGGCCGACCTAAGCTTTTGACTCTTATTGTCCAGCTGTCTATGCATGATTTCCCTCAGTCTAACTGGTTTGCAACAGTGCCCCAATGCTTCGGGCTTGGACCCTTTACAAATGTAATAAATAAATAAATAAAAATAAATGTTTCTTTTGTGTACTGCTGCAGTTCCACGCGCGAGAGCAGGAATCTTTCTGCCTGCTATTACTCATTTTAAAGCACAAAATCTTTTTCGATGCATTTTAATAAGCTGCTTAAACAATTTTTCTGCAAAACATTAGAAGCTACTTATTCGTTTTTTTAAATAAAAATCCAAACACATTCTACAGGGTGACGCTAGCCAATGACTTGTGAAATCCGACTTGTGGTGAGTAAGAAATGATGTGCCGTCTGTATGTGTCACATTGAGTTGGCAAGTTACTTTTTTATGGCTAGCTAGTCGCTTACCACTTGAATTTGTGCATTCTGCATCCTACATTGAATACATATGTTACCACTGGAAGATCTCTTACATTAAAGTATTAAGGAGGACTCCAGTGTGTTGACATGTATTATAAGGAATGAAATACCTGCTAAAGTACGTAAACATGTATGCAATATTCTACGAAATAGCTGACATGCAAAAGGTGCCATAACAAGCCACCAATGATTGGAACATAATATATTGATGAAACGAAAACATTCGATTTAGATTGTGCACCCGCAACAGCAGCACTAAAATTAGCAGGAGGAGCACACGCCAATTGGGCTGTGCCTGGAGGAAACAGTGGGAAGCAGCTTTCTCTTCTGGCAACCGTTGTGCAGGACGGTTATATTATCACACGTAAACATGTGAACAGCAGACAGTGTCTGCAAGACATACGTCATCACTGCAGCAGAATTACCACTGCACTGAACCACGCGAGCACAGCCGCAGTTATTATTAAAAAACTGTTAACATGTTTGACTTACTGAACAGCGCGAGTGCCATGATAAAGATTTGGCTTCAAAGCTTGAAGATCCTGGTTGACAAGGATCTGGGAGCTGCGCTCACCCTGTGCTCCTGCCAAGAAATACTGCAACAACACAAAGTCACAGACAAGTTAGCACACAAAGGATTGCTTGTGTCAGTGTGTGCACCACAAGCTCAGCTGTGCTGCTCGTTAAACATCAGTACTTACGATCGTGGGTGGTGAAAAGGGGCTTGGGGAGGGCATCAGCTCCTGGCTGTGCACTACGCATTGGCAGCTGCACGGGTGTGGTGACAAGGTTCTGAAACTCACTTTCGGGCTGACGCCTGTACATGCACTGAGCCCGCATCACCCAGGCTTTGGGTAGCCATCTTGCTTCTGCACATGACCACTTCACATCCAGCTGCAGATCTGGTCGCTGCTGCTGCGTTAATAACACAACAGCACCCGCTCCCATTCCGTATGTCACAGGGGTCATTGCTGTAGCTCACTTGGGTTTTCTGGAGCCACTGGGGACGTGTGAATGTCTAACTTCACTGATAAATCCAAATTTTTCCAGGGTCTTTTTCCAGGTACTGGATGCACTGCTGTGCCATGTGGCAGACCACATTTCTCTACCTGTTACACTCACCTGGATCCCACAGGGGCGTCGGTCGGACCCGGACAGCTGCGGTCTCCATCCACGTGATGCGTAGTGCAGTGATGACTGACTGGATCTGCCCTCCTAATCTTGTCTGCTTAACCCGTAGAAATATTCTCCTGCAAGTGGAGAGATGGATTTAGCCACTTGTGGATTCAAGTGATGGCACCCCCACAGTCCTCCCCAACTAATCACCTCCGAAATGCCCTCACAGCAATCTCACCTTATATTCTTGAAAAATGAGCTCTCCATCATGCGTGGATTTGCAGGGGCGCGTCGATTCCAGTTACTTCACTGGTTTGAAGGCTCGGGAGAGTTACGGAGAGTATTGACTCTGAGGTTCCTGGTGAGGACCAGTAAGTATTAAGTTCCTAGAGTTCAATATGTCTGATGTTCACTCTTGTTCCCCCCTTCCTTTCTTGTCTTGCAGCTGGCTCGTGAAAAGATGCTATTGTGGCAGCTGGTGGCGCTCAGGTAAGAGTCTGTATTAACCGGCGCTGTCCGGTAAATGTTGCACGAGGAAAACGTGTTGTTTTGTCTCTCTTTTCAGATGCGGCACGTGAAAATATGGAGAGTCACAAAAGGATGCCTCCGGTGGTAAATCGGGTAAGTCTATGGTGGTAAGAATTATATGTGTTGGTTCCCTCGGCTCACCTTGTGGTTTTCTTTTGTCTCCTAGGTGCCGAAGTTCGGCGAAGAAATGATGGAGGCAGCGCCGACCCGAAGGATGCTGTGAAGACTGGTGAGTACGGCGCGCCGCTGCAGCTGGAGGTGCGGCGCATGCAGAAATTATGTTCTTTACAGGTCCGGAGACAAGATGGATCCAGAATCAGGTGTGGAATAGAAATAAGTTTGTTTTCTAACCTTGTCCCTTTCTTTCCTCTTTGTTTTAGGAGCTCCGGATTCGAGGCGGGCGTGGCAGAAGACTGGATGCAGGCTGCAGGCACGGTGAGTGTTACGCTGCTGGATGCAGAATAACGCGAAGCGTGTGTTGCTAGTCGGGTGTGGTTTAAATAGCCTCAAAAGTAGTCCCAGTTAAGTCCCTAGAACCACACTCGAGTAAAAAATAGTCCCTGTAGAAAAATAGTCCCTTTCAGGCTTCACGTTGGATTGGAGTCATTTGCAGTATGGTCTGCCTGAGGAAAGTAATGACTATGAGCCTGGCGTCTTAGGTGCCAGGACTGATTCCTACTATGAGCCTGGCTCCAGGACTGAACCCAGATAGCCCCTAGCCAGGGCTGCTGAGGTTTTACTAAATGTCTAGATGCCTGCCCCCGGCGCTGATGGACTTGGTCCGGATGCCTGGGGGTAGGCATCATGACACTACCCTGAACCCCTGCCCAAGTTAATGCCACCAAAATGGCCGTCAATGCCCTGGCAGGCATGCCCAATTGCATTGGTGTGTTAGAGTGCACCCATGTGGATGTGGTGGCCAGACATGCCATTGAGGCAGTGTATCGAAACCATAAACAATTCCACTCCCTCAATGTGAAGATGGTCTGTGATGCTGAACACCTCATCACCCATCGTTGCGCATGGTTTCCGGTTTCCTCATTTGACTCAATGGTCTTGCGGAACTTCATGTTGCCAGGGTGCATGGCACGGCACATCAGAGAGTGCACCTGGCTGTTGGATGAGTAGAATGCCCGATACATGGCCTCTGTGGGGGGGAGTAATAGGCACTCACCAGAGTGCACCTGGCTGTTGGGTGAGTAGAATGACCAATGCATGACCTCTGTGGGGGGCAGTGATCACCTCCAATACCTATCAATTATAAGTCAAATGAGGCAACACAAAACTTCCACATGTACCAGAATGCATCAGAAAACATACAAATGTGCCTGCTAAAAGACGGTGCACATCCCCCAATGCCTGCTTGACAGACAAGTCAAATTAATGCACAACTGTACAGCAAGCACAAAGTGCTCATTACAGGGCGTACACCGACCTCAAATTGACATATGAGCACTCAGAAGATGTTGAGTAGCATGGTGAAGCAGGCAAAACACAGAACATGAAAGAACAATGCTGTGGGATTGTGCATCTATATGTGAGAGTCAACAAAGCCAACACGTACATGGGCCCCATCCATAGGCCTGCAGGAATCTCGAGCTTGCCCCTTCTGGGGTTGTGCCAGACACCACACACCTTACATGCACCTGTTTTACCGGTGTCACAGGGCCATTACAGGTTTCTGTGGCACAGGAAGCCAGTTGCCGGTACATAGCAAGTCTACATAACCATAGAGTGCCAGAGTACGTAATGAGGATATGTTCATGGGAGGATTGTCGCCATTGAGAAAGTAGCTGGTGCTCCCCTGAGCACACTGCCTACTGGGCCAGCTGTGCACAGCAGTGTCAGGCCTTTTGTGCGCTGCAGGTGTGGTAGGCAGATTGTTAGCACCGTACAAGATACGATGCTCCTAATGGGCAGCCACGCACCCTTGTTTCCATACAAGCAAAGAAACATGTAGAAGCATTGCAGGCCATACCATAGTATGACTGCAGACATTGAGCACGCCAAACAGTCTCAGATCAAATGAGTGACCAAACATTTGAATATGGGCATTGTAATACATGTGACATTACAACAATCAGTAGGGTCATCTGCGGCATGTGATACGTCTTGTGCTAATTAAATGTGGGAAATGTGTACATGCACACCTTACTGACATGAGATCGATGCCACAATGCTTCAATCCCCATTCTGTCACTCCCATGCAGGTGATGCCAGATACCCACTCACACCATGGCTGATGACACCCGTTAGACGGCCACGGAACATGCATGAAGAGGCCTACAATTGTGCGCCTATCTGTACACGGGGCACTATAGAACAGACATTTGGACTACTCAAGGCAAAGCCCCATTGCCTCAGCAGATCCGGTGGTGCACTTATGTATAGCTCCATCAAGGTTGGCAAGATTGTCCTGGCCTGTGCAATGTTGCACAATATGTGTATTCAACGCAACATTACACTGCCCCTGGACACAGATCCTGCTGAGAAGGAGGATGGGGATGACGATGATGATGGGATGGGGAACATACACGGGAGGCACTGATAAACAACTTCTTTTGAACACTACTCACAAGCACATGGTGCACAACTGGTGGCACATATTTTTGAGCACTTCTATTAAAGACTGAATACTCACGCAGAAACAGAATGTCCAGTCGTGATTGATATGCAGAACCAAGTGTATTGTTAATTAGACATTCGTAAAACAGGTGCACCATCAATACCCTCCCCCCACCCCCACTATCTCTCCCAACTATGAACCCCTCCTTCCCCTCCCCAACTTACCCTCCCAACTCCCACTCCCCAACTAGTCACACATGCAGGAAGTGTCCATGGTTCTGCCCTACTTGCCACCACGCTTGGCAGCATGTGTGTGCTTGTGTGAGGAGTCAGAAAGGTGCATGGATCTCCTCCTATGGCTGGCTGCCTGTGAGCTTGCAGGCTTGGAGATGGTGGAGGCCAATGGAGTGTTATTGCTGGCAATTCTGGATATGCATGTCTGGAGGGCCAGTGCCATTGTCTCGGCAATAATGAACTGTGTGCTATTGCCCTCATGGACCTTCCTAGCCAAAGGTACGGTGGCACAAGCTGACCACCCAATAGCACGGGCAACTCGCCGCCCAATTGCCTGGTTGCTTTCCCGCATTAGAAGGTACTCTTCCATGTGCTGATGCACCAGGGCAGTGAGGGTGTCCTGAGGCTCCTCCATGTGTCTGAGCTGTTCATTCATCTCACGTACAGAGGGGTAGGGTGAGCGCTGTGGACTTATTAGGCTCATGGGCCTAAATGTGCCTAACATATCTGCGCTGTGATCCGTGTCATCGCCGGTGTTAAAGGCAGCCTCTCCAGCTGCATCCCCATCATTGCTGTCAGTGGCATGGGAGTCGGGCTGCTGGGGTGGGGTGGTCCACGTCCCCATGTCATTCCACTTGCCTGTGCCTGTGGCACTGCTGCTACTGCCAGGTGGTCCGTCACAGCTGGGGGCCAGCACAGAGGCTGCCTGGGTCACAGGGGCAGGTGGTGTGTCCGCCGGGGCTGCATGGTGCACAGTGGCAGGTGCCACTTGCACACTTACACATGTGGTGTCATGGGAAGTTGACGGGCGTTGTGACGTGCCCCTTGCACGTCCGCTAGCCCTCGATGGGCCAGGTTGGCCGCCGTCCATTTCAGATGATGTACCTGTGGGTGAATGAAAGGCATGATGTCTGTGACCCGCCTGGCTAACAATTGTACAGTTACATGCAACATGGTGATTGTGCACAATTACATTGTGGGGGCATGCAGTGCTGCATTGTATGTTTAACTCATGCTTGTGTTGTGTGGCCACAGCTGCAGGCACTGTGAAGGAGGCACATGAAACATAGCTCTGCTGGGACTGCTGACATGTACACCCACGTTGAGCGTGTGCATGTAGTTGGGATGTGTTGCGGGGGTTGTTGTCGATGTGTGACCTGGATGCATGCCCAGGATTGTGTGGGGTTTTCGTGGTAGGGCTGGCAAGGTCATGTAAGGGACATGCACACCCCATTGGTTGTGTGGGTGCCCATGTTGTCCATGCAGGTGTGTATGGGTGTCCCTGCAGGGAGGGTGTGATGCAGTGTGCAGATGACACTGGGCCTCATTATGGATCTGGAGTTAACCCTGCCAGTGCTACTGGCAGATTGCTGCCGGATCCATTAACAATTATTAGTGCCTGATTTCATTACAAGACCAGGGGCCGGGGAAGCAGGCGTCAGGAATTTTCTTGATACACATTCCCATGGAGTCCCATAGGAATCTATGGGAGTGGGTAGACGGAAGCAGCAGCAACATTGTTGTTCCATAGCAGCTCAGCATGCCAGGGCTGCAGCAGCCGCCAGGGACAGGCCTGTTGGGCGCTGCAGCCCTGGAAGCCACTGTAATGGGGCATCTTCATGTGTGTGTGCCTGTCCAGTGACATGTGTGCTGGTGAACTTACAGGCAGCCTTGTTTTGGAACATACACGTGTGTTGACTTGTCATGTGTTTGGGTATGGGTCATGCATGGGAGGCAGGGCATGTGGCTTGCTTTGCGCAACATTCACTAGGTGGGTGGAGGGCCATGGGAGTGCTGGGTTGGGGTGATGTGGCCAGTGCTATGGCCATTTCAGTGCAGTGGTGGTATAGGGGGGGAGCAGGGTGGGCAGGTGTGCACTTGATAATTGGGCAGTTTCTATACTCACCAGCCTCAATAGGTATCACAGCTCCTGCCTCCGCTGCACTGACTGCCTCAATATGCTCCAAATGCAGCACATTGCTGCACTTCTCCCATGGCAGCAGCTTGATTGGTGTGGGTGGTCCACCACCTGTAGCTGTGCAGTGCCTGTGGTGTGCAGCAAAAAGGCACAGGTCGTCCCACCGCATATGGCAGTCTTTAACACTGCGTGGAGTCACCCCCACAGCAGTCACCTTCTGGGCAGCTTCCACCCAGATTGCCTTCCTCCGGTGCTGCAGACTGTGGTGCAAGTCCGCTGAGAAAAGCTCCCCGGCTTTATCAACAATGTGGTCCACCAGCATGTTCAGCTCAGCCTCACCGAAGCGTGACTTTCGATGGCGGGTTTGTGGAATCCTGGCTGACATGTCCCTAGATAGGTTCAGGCACTCAGAACGGGTGGATGGCTTCAGGCACACAGAGATTGCAGTGAATTGTAATTTTTGTAATGGCCAATGGGCTCTTTACGGTTCCGGCGATCACGTTATTTCTAGTTTTGGTGTTTCCGGCTCTGTGACTGCGGTGCTGCTATGTCTGGCAAGCACGCGCCAGAGGTGGATGCAGCGCCAACATTGGTGGCGGGGATCCATCTACAGTGGTGTTATCATGATGGTGGTGGCACAGGTTCCGCAGAAAGTGGATCCGCGCGGTCGACAAGGCGGAATCCTATCTTGTTTCCAGTGCTCCACGGTAGTGGCACTGGTGCCACCACCATCACGGTAACACTACATTTTTTCCGCCACACTCGGAATGTGTAGCGTTGTGTAGCTTTACTTCCTATGACTGCCATGGTCTTGCGGTTACGTGTCTAATTTCAGAGGTGCAAGGGTTTAGTTCTCGCCTGCAGCCTGTTGTTATTCTTTATCTCGGGAGGATAGCTCAGCTGCAACATGCTTACCCTGGAAGCAAGACGATACGGAACAACACAGGTTCGATTCCCGTGTGTGCGTTTAGAAACCCCTGGGTGTTAAGCGCGTTATAAATAACTTTCCATTGAGTATCATATCCAAAAACCCCTTCCCACGCATGTGCAATTGCACATCTAAAAGGAGAAATGCAATTACAATGTATGCTTCTATGATGCAAATGCGTGTATGTCCTATGTGAATACTGCACAGCTTGCTTTTCTACACACCCCATTTTTGCACTACATAATTATAATAATCCTTCCTATCACTTTTGATAAAATAGCTCAGTAGATGAACTGACTTGCTGAAGACATGTGCTTGCAATCTGTAGACCAGGGGCTTGAGTGAGGACAGATGGGACGCAGAGTTGCATCATTTTGAGGTTGATGAATTGGGAAATAATGCCCCAAGAAACACTTCCGTTTGTGGTATGTGCTATTTCAAGGCAGGTTCCTACTACTATTTACACCTTCAGTGAGCAACACAATTAATAAAAACTACAAATAAGGCTCACTGAAGAAAAACAGAAATCTCCATCAATGAGCAATCTTTAGTTCTGACCCACATTAGCCTTGTATTTTGATTTATTTAAGGTGTGAACGTTCTTGCAATAGAAAACTATGCAAGAGTGCGCACAAGGGGAGCAGAGCATTGACATTTCTGGTTATCTTATCATGGGCGAGCCGTATTATTAGAGGCAGCCAAAGGAAAGTGAACTTGGGAACATGAAATGGGGATAATATAGACAGACTTTGTACATAGTATATATTGCTTACTGATTTGAACAACTGAGTACAGGATCTGGAATCAAGGAGGAGGACTACATTAGTGTACAAGATTTACAATATTGTACAGGTATGATATGATATGATAAGCCGTTTATAACGCGCCTGTACACAAGTGTTTCTAGGCGCAACAAGACAAGTGAGGGAAGACAGGGTGAGGACAAGACAACAAAAACTTACTAGGCCTTGTGTCATTCAGATCATGCAAGTGTGAGAACCAGAGGTGCAAGGGGAAAGGGAGGGGGAAGTGCAAGGGAGAGGGGAGGGGAAAACAGGGCTGCAATGTTCTGAGTAAGTGCAGCCGGGGCAGCGCGGCTCTGGGTAGTGCAAGGAGAACAAGGGACGGTAGGGTTACAGTTACAGCCCCTAAGTGTGTGGTAGGCCCGGAGGCAGTGCAAGGGTGACTGATCAAGAAGCAGCCTGCTACCCAGTGAGACTCTGAGGGTAGCCAAACAACCAGTTGGTTCAGCAGACAGGTACCTGAGCAGGGGAGAGAGCGAGAGAAAGCAGAGGAGAAGAGGAATGTTTTGAGCTGCTTCCAGAACTTCAGGTGGTCCGGCTCAAATTTGAGAGGGGCAGTGAGGCCATTCCAGAGGGAAGCACCTGCAGAGGAGAGAGATCTAGCCCCCAATCTCTGCCTGGAAAAAGCGTTGGAGGTAGCTGAGCAAAGGGCTTTTAGAGGAGCAGCTGTATGCATTTGCAGGAGACCCCGCCCCTTACATCCTCTGTATTGGGGATTTGAGACTGTGCTTTGCCTGACACCAGCTATCATACTTATACTGCAGCGAGTATTCAGAAGAAGATACCTATTAAGACAACCCTATCGAATGTAGCCCCCAAATTGATAACAATCTGCAGGAGGATCTCCCTGAAGGAATATGAGGAAGAACTAAGTAAATTAACTGATGATGTCATAAAAAAGTGTGCACGACGTTCCAAGATACTGAATGAAGACAATGTATGGATCCTAGAGGACAAATGATGACGTAAAGAATCGAGTGAACTATCAACGTGGAAAAGAAGAAGATTGCTGCAGAAATGAGACATTTTATAAATGTACAGACACTGAAATGCAAGGTAGATCAAGTCATCATAGAGGCTAGCAATGAGTAGTAAATAGAATGCAGGCAAAGCTGCCATTGTACAGAAACTGGACACTGGTACCATGAAATAAATAAGCCAGAAGTCATGAAAGGAGAATGGAAAGCTGAATAACAGGCCCATGGAGCTGCGTAGAAAGGCTGCCTGGCGTGAAGTCAAGATCCTGGAAATCGAGGTCAGCTATCTACTCTTAAGAGAACGAGTGTGCGGAGGATGAATCTTCTCACGTTAAAGTGCAAGAAAGAACAAAAAGGACGCCAAGTTTTAATTCATATAGAGCATTTGAAACCTGCAAAATTGACCAGTTCGTGGTCTTCGGTCATGTGAGCCAAGGATAGAAATAGAACTTGAACTTGGAGTTCCAGACACAATAGTAAGTGCCCTCACCCCCGTGAATTCCCAAAGACGAGAATACTCTACAAGGCCAAGTGCAAAGACAATTTCATGGCAGAGGGCATGGGTGATGAGAGATGCTAGGTGAATTAGGTGGTGAAGTAGCTTCATGTCCTATCTCTCTGCACCTGGGTATAGGCTTATTTGCTGCTAAATGAACCAAATCTTCCAGACATGGCACAAGTGTGCCAACCAATCGTATTATTCCATATAACAAAGGATCTTATAGCTTGTAAATCTAACGAGGAACTGTGTATCTAATGTTTCTGAAATGACATGTTATAAGAGGTAGGCATACGTTATGTTATAAGAGGTACACATAAATTGTACACCTGATAAAGGACAGCCAATAACAATCCTAGATCCTATAAGATTGTATAGCTAGATGTTTCCCTTGACCAATCCCAACCCTTTATAGGTTTTTCACTATTGCCATGTAGTATGACATCACTCTGACACATAATTGAGTATAAGAATTGTATTTTTTGTGGAGATCATAGAATGAGTATACGTCTGTTGATGTTCGTCTTAACCTCCCAGTTTTAGATATTTTTTAATAAAACAGTACTTGTCATCTTCTTGAGTTTGTCCGGTTATTTAGACTCAGAATTATTCTGGTGTAATCCCATCCATTACATATGCACGTTCCTAAGGGCCTTATGCTCAGGCTCGAGAAGGAATGTATTTTGGAAGAGAGCGTTGGATGTAGTGCGGACCTCAGCCCCAGAAAGCCTTTTGGACAATGCAAAGCGTCGTGAGCTTGATCCTTGGAGCCACCGGGAGCCAATGTAGAGTTTTCAGTGCTGGATAGATACGATGCCTGGGCTTGAGACAAATAATACATCTTTCAGTCATGTTCTGGATTAGTTGCAGAGGGCGGAGAGTAGAGGAAGGAAGATTGAGAAAGAGGCTGTTGCAGTAGTCCAGCCTAGAGAGAACCAGGGCACTGGAGACAGTGAGCTTCTTTGGGAAAGTGAGAAAAGGAATACTCCCTTTCAGGAGGTGCAGCTGGTAGTGGGACTTCTTGGTGACATCCGAGATGTGAGGAGAGAAAAAGAGAGTGGAGTCGAAGATGCAAGCAAGGTTTTTTGCTTCGCAGAAAGGCGAAGGAAGAGGGCCCAAGGCGGGCGGGCAGAGTGAGAGAGGGTATGTGTTGTGATAATAATGTCATCATATGTGCTTCTACACAAAAAATAAGGTGATTCCTGAGGGCACCTTTACAGGCCTGGGGTGTGGTGGTGCTCTCTATTTCAGAGTGTGGGGTGGTCCAGCAGAATGAGTGGTGAAGTAGGGTAAAGGACCAGAAATTGGAAGCATTGTAGGTGGACAAGTAGTTGGCAGATTGAGCAGGGCTTAGACCATAGGGTGTGAGCTGGGGAGTAAAAGGAGACACAGTTATCGCCATGAAAGGATTGGAATACAAGGAGAAATTCAAAGAAGGACTAGTGCTGTATGGAGAGTCATCTCACATGAATGGGGTGACCAGTGTTCAGAGAGAAATGTGAAAGGTTATAGAGGGAATGCCGTTTGAAAAGTTCAGTTCTATATTGAGTGGGGAAAACGAGCAGAAACAAAGGGCCCAGAGGAGACTATAGCAGTAGTCAAATTGTCTGAGAACAAGAATGCCAATCAAGATTTTAGCGTATTGCTTGCACTGTTGGGGATGTATTTTGAGTATATTCAGGTTTTCCCTGGCAACTGTGACAAAAGCAATAACAAATTGCTCATGTTTAAGTTTGCTGTTAAAGAGGAGCCAAAGGTTATATGTCTTGGAAGATGGGGAGAGCAAATCAGAGATAGAGGATGATAGGGGAGTGAGAAGGGGATGGGCACTAGAAGCTTGGCCTTGGAGGTAGGTGCTTTTAATCTTAGAAGAGATGATGTTCAGGCAATGTAGCATAATGACCGAATCGCATGCAGGCATGCAACTTGCTGAGTTAACCATGCTGTGCATAGGCACAAAGCCTGCTAAAGTAGGATATAGGATTAATAGCTTATTCAAAGTGCAAACTGAATGCTTGTAACCTTATTACCCTTTGATTTCTCAAGCGATGTTCCACTGTCCCTCTTGTAAAAGATACGAGGTGGTACAACAGTGTGCAGGCTGACCCTGGGCACTGATAAAGATGCATTCAGAGAAGTGCTTCTCAGCCATGGCCTGTCTCTGTAGATTGGAAGGGGGAAGACAGACGGAGCAACTTGGACAGGTGCAAAGTTGTACTTTTCCACCGGAAAGCATGTTTTGCACCAAAACCTCTTGAATGTTTGTGTCACACTGATTGACAGGCTCACCTGCTAAAAGTTTGCGTTTGCATGAGGGAGGGGGGATTCTCCCGCGTAATTTTTATTGTGAAAGTGAAGACAGCCCCGGGTTTGGCAGCATTGCTCCTAGCAGTGGCTCCTGACTTGCTGCGTCTCGCTTGAGCGCTAGCCACAGAGAGAGAGAGAGAATGCAAAGGGGGTCTGGTCCAAACAAGAGAGGCTAATGATGAAGCTGAATGGGCCCCTGGCGTTTGCTGTAATACCGAGGAATGTAAGATTGTGCTCTGTGTAACCTGTAACTTCTAACTTGCATTTTACCCTTTCTTGCTAAATTAAGGCACATTTGCAATTTGTAGTGGTTATTTGACATGTTATCTGCTCATTGCTAAATAAATGGCAAGTAGTATACATTTTAGCTTCCTCTCTGGAGACAGTTCATTGCTTCTGTGAATCAGCTAATCTTTAATAAAGTGTGGATGTCTGCTTTGGGCCGGTCTCAGGGGCAAACACACACCGGCATTGCACAGGCCTTAAAGTGACATGCAGGCATGTATAGCGGAGACGCCATCAGCAATAAGGGCGGATAAGTTATAGGCTAAAGATCCGATGGAGAAGAATGCTTAGATATCATAAGTTAATGGGAGAAGCTGAATGAAGAGATTTGTTTACTGAGAGAGAGGCTGTGGAGTGTGAAGGAGAGTGGTCAATGACAGTCCCTTGAAACCCTCTACAGGGATAGGTTGGTAGTAGAGCGGCCTGCATTCCACGAGATGGTGGAAGGCCAGTCCTATAGGAAGGAGATGATGAATCAAAGGACCGAGATGTGAATAACAATATAAGAGTGGCTGAATACGAGCGAGGGGTGATCAATTGTGTCAAGGGCAGCAGAAAGTTCGAGGAGGATGAGAATAAATGAGAGTGTGGATTGGTGATTAATTTTGAAGTGTGACTGAGTGGCATTTCTATGGAGTGCCTGTTGCATAACCTGGATTGTGGGGCATAGGGGCACAGAGTCCATTGATCACAGTTAAGCATTAATAATGTTAAACACAGCATGCTCCCACATACTAATGTTAGAGGAAGGAGGCTGGGGGATGGTAGAGCTAGTCAGAATGGGAAAGACAACAGCTAATATGGAGCAAGTGATGAAAATCCAAAGGTCAAAGTGAGGAGAGAAAAGTTGAGGTGATTGAGCAAGGTCCTTAATTATCAGTGGTGCAAACAGGACCACAGGAGCACAAGGTAAAATGGCAGCCTGGCGAATAAGTACCAGCTCCATAAGATTTGTTTTAATGTTTTGTTTTATTTATGCCTTTTGTAAAGCACAAACCCAACAAAAAGCATCATAGCTCTGCAGAAAACCATATGAGAATGGTTGGGTGTCCTTTGATTCTCCAGGGAGGTATAATTCTGAACATATACGGAGTGTGATGAATCAGAGATGATTCACCAGAAAACCTGGCCTGGGACCCTTCTCACATGGCCAGGCAAAGGCAGACATTTTGCTGATCCTGACCCTGGCAATGGTGTTCTGTCGGAGGATCACATGAGGGGGAAGCAGGTCAGGAAGTATGGGAAACCCCCATTTTCAAATTCCACCGAGTCTCCAGCCTTTTAATGCCCTATTGTAATGATTTTTTAACTATGGACTCCAAGTCCCATAATCCCCAAAGTACTGTGACAAAGAAGAGGGCTGAAGAGGAATGAAACTGCAATGTGAAGCTTGTGGGTGGAAATGACTACACCTGAGGGAGATTGGGAGGCTTAAAAGGTCCCCTCAGGTGCAGGGCACTTGAAAGATGAAGGAGCAGGGCAGTAGTCGTAGGTGGAGGAGTTGTGAAATCTCCACGTTGCAGCAGAAGCAGAATCTGGAGGAGGAAGAAGATGCCAGGACCACTGTTGAGTGTCGAGCAGTTGCCGGATCTGAGAGGTTCTTTTCCTCCAGAAGGCTTAATTGCAGAGGTCGTGCCGAGGGAAGCGTCGGAGATGGAAGCTTTCATCCCGGAGACCTGAATTGCAGAGGCTGTGCAGCGGGAAGCAAACATTTGGAAAGCTTTCCCCACAGTAAGGCTGTCTCTGGTGGCAGGCGAGCACTAGCGAGCCTTTGGAGCGGGGAAAGCTCTGTGTGTGTGTGTCGCAGGCCGCAGAAGACTGAGAGCAGCCGGATCCCGGACTGTGAGAAGCAGCTGAATCAGAGGCAGAGACCTGGAAGCAGCGAGGGGAACGCACGCACACACCAGACCCGGTGAGTTCACTAAGATATTGTGACACTGGAGCGCCCTGTAACCGCCTGCTTGCTCTTACCAGGTACTTTAACACAGAAAACAACATGCATTGTCTCGGGAAGATAGCTCAGGGGCAACGTGCTTGCCTTAGAAGCAAGATGATGTAGAACAACACAGTTTTGATTCCTGGGTCCACGCTTAGAAACCCCCGGGTATTACGCACATTATAAATAACCAATCATAATCATGCATAGAGGGAGATACCAGAAGAAACTTATTTTTGAATACTGAACTGACAAGAAGCAGATACATCAGTATTTTGTAAACCAAACTGGCTTTGAAAGGAGCAAGTGGCATGAGCTTTATTATCAGACCAAAGGGATCTGATTATATGCATGCGGGTAAATTTAAAAGCCAGCAACAAAATTGGACAATAATTTAAGAACCCGAAACAAACACCCATTGCCAAAGCCAAAAGAGAGTTGCAGCAAGGCAAATTAAAAAGGACACTCATTGCCAAAGTCAAGAGGGGGCAAATGAGAGCCCAAATGTTTGTAAATCATAGTGCCCATGTTTAAAAGAAAGAAAAAAAGAAACCTTGATGAACAATTCTGAAGTGTTGGAACATTTGTTGCCAAGTTGCAATCATAAAGAACTGCTTTGGAACTTTGTTAAAATACAGGATTTCCTTTTTCATTTGGAACTGTTGAACAAAATATTACTTGAACCTGGGGAAGGGAAATTCACCCAGATCATAAGGAGAGGCAGTTATCATACTGTGAACATAACTGTTATCTGTTAACTTGTTGTCTGTTTAAGTGTGAGGGACAGAAACCTGTTGTTAGAGTGTTTCCTTTAGTTTATTTTAGCCAGGGAAATCCTCATCAGGGTAGGGGTAGTGAGGCATTTTTATCTTTTGAAAACCTTCAAAAACGTTGTCCGCCTCACATTTCTGACCCTCACAAGAGCCTCAGGTTGTAGACGCCTGCCATAAGAAATATGATCATAACAAATGAATCCCATTCAGTACTGGACAATTATACTGCCTTTTTCATCATAACAGCCTTATGAATAAAGAAGCATATTTGAAAATGAATGCAATGGCAGCCACTGCAAGCAAACAAGTATGTGGATGACGTGGTCATATTTCCTCCACCGGTAACCATGTGAGCAGATGCATGCAAGAATGATGCCAGGGTCTGCAAATAGGATTTTATCATAGCTATCAATATTGCGTAGCCCAATCTACATGAGATAGGATCAAGGTATTTCTGAGTTTGGTAACGGATTAAAAACAAGTAGGATTCAACTCTCTGGGTAGCCTAATCTGGGCACCATGCCACCAGAGCGTTCTTCACTATATGGTCCCTACAATTCAGTTGGGGGTCATTGTTAAACCCTAGTGATATTCTGCATTGAACATATTTGTGTAAACCCTTCCACAGCTATTGTAGACAGCCAATACTGTATTTCAGTAGAACCATTAACATCACTTAAGAGGAATTCCTTTTTCTTCGTAGGTTCAGCAACAGGCATGGGAGAGGCGATCTACGGCCGGTTTGGTAACTGCTTTTTGATGTGCCCAGAGCAAGAGCGAGAGGGAAAGAGAGAGAGTGAGAGAGAGAGAGAGAGAGAGAGAGAGAGAGAGAGGAATTGATTCCTTGTAGCAGGGAAAGGGAGAAGGAGAATACGACGTGTGCATATGATGCAAATGGAGTCCCATGGTTGCCTTTGGGTGACAGATCGTCGCATGGACTCGGGCTGTGGACAAGAGTGGGTGAAAGAGCTGCTCTGGTAGTGATGCTCAAAGGGAGAGCTGAGTATAATATGAAGTCTATGAAATCTTGCTCAATAGAGCTGGCATGGGGTGAGTAGAGAGCTGAGAGTGAAGAGCTAAATTTGGGAGTGAAGGGATAGCGTAAAAGATTTGAGTTTGTGTTTCGTTACGGCGGAGGCAGAGGGCAAGTAGAGTGCAAGAGGGCGTTTCCAGAGAGAGAGTAGAACTGAGGAATGAGGGAGCTAAAGTGGCCATGTTTGTGTAACGGTTGGTAGTGATGGGTGACCAGGGAGTGTCTAGAGAGGTGGGTGTTAGAATAAAGATGTTAGGCATTCGAGATTTTTGGAGGAATGAAGTCCCCCATGGTGGTAATGGGGTCTAAAAGAGAAAGGGGCTCAGAAGTAAGGTTTAAGGTCAGGAAAGGAGAACTTAAGAGGGTAAGGGGTTGATAGATGAGATGTAAAGTAAGAGGGATTGGTGCATGTAGTTGCACATCAATTTGCTTGAAGGTAAAGGGGAAGAGGTAAAAGGGGGAACAGTGGCAGATAGGCAAGAATCATTTATCATTAGCACCCTGGAAGGGGGCGCTTGTCAGTCAGGATGCTCGGAACGTGGGCTCCATTGTATGGTACAAGGCCATTTTCCAGGCAGCCTGAGTAGCCATCGACCCCTTACCTTCCCTGCTCCCCTTCCCCCCTCACTTCTTCGTAGCAGTGTAGTTGCCTACATGGGTGCTAATGGTGTCTTTACATTTTTTTTTGAAGATACTGACCTATGCTATGCGGTGTGTTTTCAATGTTGGGCCACGCAGCATAGGTATCTTTCTTTTTTTCTTCTTACACCAAGTTAAGTGCCACCTCCCAAATTAAGGGCCTGAGCACTTCAGGGCATATCGCCTCATTATTCTTACCCCCTGCTTCTTTTTGCCAGTCCTGGAAAACAGGAGAATTTGGCAGTCAGTGCAATTCTTCCTTTGTCATGGGGGGATGATCCAGGACTGTAGTTGCTACAAATGAGAGACAAGGGTGTTAGGTCAAAAAGAAGTCAGTGGGAAAAGAGATTTTGTTTCATTGTGATTGGGAACGCCAAGCCCGAGGGTAGGATAAATGCGGGGTGCTGATATAATAGGGGAAGAAACTCAGAGGGAAAAGCTGGGAAAAACATGATGTTGTTCAGGTTACAGTGGTTTACTGTGCCAAGTGATTTCTGTCGGTGCACAGAAGGAAGGGAATAGGGTAGTGGGGAGGCAGGGAGAAAAAGATGGAGGGTTTCCAAAAATAAATGAACATGTCGAGAATAACCAGAACATGTATTTATACAATTGTTACTGAAGGGAAAAGCCCCTGTAGGTTAGAACCTGGGGTTTAGCAGATATATTTTAACAGAAAGGGGTCCCAACCATTCATTTCCATATGCATACACTGTGCACATATCTTCTGATAGCTGTTCACAATGAATGTTTACTCAGTTCCCAAATGAAACACAGAAAAAAGAATAATCATTTTAGATTTTATAAAATTGGATATGGGAGTGGGAATCTATTTGCCCATCTCTTCCATTATCTTTATTTCGTTTTTTCAAGTTCCTAAAAATATGCTACTATTTTCACGTTTCCATACATAGTGAAAAGGAGAGCATAATAGTGAAAGAGTCTTTCGCTCGAATTAACAAATTATATACTTCATCATTTACAAAACAGTGAACAAAGAGAACACAATGGTATAGTCCACGTTTGTGGAATACATAAAACCAACACTCAAGTGTGGAATAACGTACATGAATCCTGATCTTAGTAAACACAAACAAGCTGGAGGTCAAGCCGTCTCTGCGGCTACCCTGGTCGATTCCTTCACTCTGCGCCTCATATGATGGAGAATCACCTCCAGTTTTGAAAAACACTGAAAACTCTTCCAGTGGTGGCTGGTGGCTGGTGCATAATGGGCCTTGGGGTGCATACTCGATTATGCAGAGCCATCGCACATTCTCTCACGCACATACCTCAATTTTAGGAGTGCTTTGCATGACTGACTGATTGCCTGCTCGCACCAGAGACACGTGACTTGTAAACTCTCGTTTTGTGTGTGCTCGCAAGTGGAGGGCTGCAGTGCCGCTGTCCCTGGGTCCAGCATGTGGAGTTAGGGAGCATGACCCACAGAAAGCCATTGACAGTGTCTTTGTTAAGACTCAGCTCTTGTCTTTCTGTGGGCCATTTTTTTGAAAGTGGAAATCAGGGAAGTGCCAACTAACTTTGTGTTCTGTTTCCTTTTGCAGTGACGGGAACTAAAAAGAGGGACTAAGCTGAAAGACAAAGGTCAGGACACAGGATCAATGTTCTTGATCAATTCAATTTTCAAAAACGTTGCTAGAGTGTTGACTAAATGTGTGATGTCAGCGTGTGAGTGTTTATTTGTGAGCATGTCACGGCCTGCATGGACATGTTTTCATACCATAGGTTGTCATAATTACTGCCATTATAGGCAAAGTCAACATGATTGTTCTCACATGGGAATACTAGCCTCTGGTGGCACAGTCAGCATGAGCATGATTTCATACAGTTCCGTGAGATTACTATGATTATTGGGAAAGTAAACATGATTGTACTTATGTGGGGATACTGTTCTATCGTGACACATGCAGAATGGACATGTTTTGATACACTTGCATGGCAAAATAACTATAATTAGGGGGCGAAGCCAGCCTGATTACGTATGAATACTGGTCTATATGGTCACAGAAAGCATGAACTGATTGTCGTACAGTGGTGTTGCATTATTACTGCCCTTATGAGCTAAACCAATATGAGTTTTCTTGTGTAGGATAAAGCATAATACTGGCACGGACAGTAATTACATGATAACATATGTATTTTTAAAAAAGGAGGCGTACCACTGTACGCAGTCCTAGAATATAGGGAAGTATCTATCTAAACACTAACATCAAACAATTGGGACTGGCTCAGTTACTAGGTTTCAGTTACACATGAAAAGAGCTGTGTGAATATTGATACATATTCCAACTATTAAACTAATAAGTGTTGAATTATTCAACGTTAACTATCTTCCATTGGCTAATGCATGCATATTCATGCAGGTTTTGTATGTGTAGTTGAAACCTGGAAACTGAGCCAGCCCCAATTGTTGTATATTTGTAATACGTTTACATGCACAGGCATAGCATTATTACTGCCATTATGGGCAGATCCAATGGGAGTTTTCTTGCACAGTAATACTCTCATATATGGGGATTCTGACATGTATTGGCACAGCCGGCATGAGGTTGCCATCCTAAAGTAGCCCTACTGGCATTATGGGCAAAGGCAACATGAGTGTGTTCTTACTTTGGTTTACTGGCATGCATTGGCACTGACAGCATGACAATGTCTTGTTAAATTGGCAGAATACTGCCATGTATTGTGTTCCCAACTAGCATGAACATGTCTTCTTGCACATGGCGGAATACTGGAATATACTGTGTGCAAAGGCATCATGAAAAAGTATTACAAGTTGCTCTTGTGTACTGTTGGTAACCCAGCACCTATGGGATTTGTTGATGCCAATTGTACATTCTATAGTTATTTACATTCTTTTAATAAATGTGTGCTGTAAACTTCACCATTTTAAACCTTTTATAAAAAAAAACAGCTTCTTGCATTTACACCCCTTCACTGAATTAATTCACCATCAGCCACTGGGTGATACTGTCCTATATTGGCACAACCAGCATGGAAATATAGTGGCAAGGCATTAGTATAGTATAATTTATTGGAACAGCCAGCATAGACATATTTTTGTATTAACTTTGGCTTTAATGGCATTATTGGCAGAGCCAACATGAGGGTATTACTGGCATCAATTGTCGTAGCCTGCATAACAATGTCTTGTTACATTGGTTGAACAGTACTCTTTATTGTGAGCCCTAGTCAGCAGAAAAATGTATTCTTACTTTGGCAGAATACTGGAATATATTGTTTTCAAAGGAATCATGAAAATTCATTGAAACTTCTCGTGTTCACTGTTGGTGACCTGTAATCAATGGGATTTTGTTCATCTTCTGTCCGACCAAACATATTTTAAATTGCGGTTTACCTTGTCACCCAATTTTTCAAAAACGTGTGCTGTAAAATACACTATTTGGATCCAAATTGGGGCTCCCCAATTATGCTTGGTTGCTCTACACACTCATGGGACATATTTACGCCCCAGCAATGAAAAAAAAACACCTGCCAATGAACCCATAGATCTAGGGCCCTTTAAGACGAGGTAGCAATACTTAGAGATGGATGGGGATGCAGAATGTACTCAATCATCAATAATCAAACTGCCTAAGGAAGTTGGCAAAACAGGGTACTGTTTTATTTGCAATTATCTAAAACAGGGAGTTACAACGGACATCAACGGATGTTCACTCGATTTCTCTCAACACATTTTATAAAAAACACAACTTTTATGGTAAAAACTCGTCATCAGTGACGTTACATTACATGGCAAACTACAAAAACCTACATGGGGAATATGATAGGCTTATACGGAACATCTAAGTATATGTTCCATACTAACGGGGGAAGTGATTGAGTCTCTACTGTCAGGTGGGCAACTAAGCCCATCCCAAGTGCAAGTCATCTTCCGTGTCATACTAACACTCAACACTTTATTGGTTACGCAAACTATAGGACTCTTTGATAGGTGACCCTCTACAATTGGTTGGCACCTTTGTACCCTTCTGGAATATTCCACATGCTAGCAGCACGCAGGCTACCACTCCAGGTGCAGGGAGGGTGGCGTGGTCATACCTCCCCTCCCAATTAGCCCAACATCTATCATTGCTCCTGCAGTCTGCCAGTCAATTAAGGCTTTGAACTTTGCCTTGCAGAAGCTCTCTGTGCCTGAGAATAAAAGGGAGTATCTTCCTGGTTTCGGTGTAGCTCGACCCAGTGTCTATTTTGATCTGACCATGTGACTGGAGACCACATTTTCAAGCTCTTTGCTGCATTTAATACTATTAAATGATGAACATTTTGGCGCCTTCAGTGTTTTTTCATTCCACCTCAAACAGAAGTTTGTTTCTTTCTCACGTTCATTTAACTACTGGATGGACAACCAGGCTCACGGTGGCCTCGACTTCTTGGTGCTGAGCCAGCCAAGCCTTTCTTGAATTCTCCTTCGCCATTCGGTTTTTTCCAACTGCGCCACACTGAAAAACCCTTTCCAATCATGGGGTTTCAAGCCTTGCTACAGTGCATTGTGAAACATCCAGATTTTATGCATTCCCATGTATATACATTGGCGCATTGCCGCAATCTATTCACTATCTAGCCAGCATTAAGATCACTTTGTCTACTTGCGTTACTGCATCTGTAAAAGTATAAACTGATTTTGCATTTTCTTCAGCGTTTCTATAGCATGAGCATCTTCATCTCGAGCCCGAAATGTTGCTCATCTTCGACACCTCCTCTTCAAATTGCATAGAATGTTTATGTTCTTTAGCCTCGTGCATCTTTTCTTGGTGCGTCAGCTCTGCGCCGCATGACATCACCCGTCTTTTTTTTCACTCATTCTCACACTTTTTCCAGGACTTTGACCAAAAGACCATCATATCTTAGTGAATGCATATCGGCTTTTCTCAATGGATACCTTGTTTCAAGAATTCTTTGCGGTATAGGCATCCCCACTGATACTGCACGTGTCGCAATTTCTGGCCCCCAACATATAGGCAACATGGGGCGGAGCTTTTGGTTGGAGTACTTGACTCCTTCTCTACACCACCATTGGACACTTCCTTTCTCATCCTGATATCAGCCGATTAGCTATTTCTGCAATTTCCTGGCCTAGCAGAACTAGGAGGTTCTCTCAGTGATGAGAATCTGCTACAGAAATCCACTTAGGATACCATACTGTATGAAAAACGCTGAGACTTAATTCTGCCATTGCGACAGAGCTCCGATTAGAAGAAAACAATTCTGACTGTGCGGTAACATTTTAGATAGCCAAATATTATTCATAAAAGTCTGCTGTCTACGTATCCCCAGTTTGCAAACTTGACCAAGGGCAAAATATGTATTTGTTGACAGATAACCAATTTGATTTCCAGACACCTTTATTCCAGGCATTATAGTTGATAGGAAAAAGCCATAGATTGCGTATTGATAGTCCTAAAAAATTGGGTGTGCTTAAAATCACCACTGTCCTTTCAACGCGATGCTCTTGTCCACATGTTGGATCTGGCAGAGGAAATCCCAGGTAACAAGGAGACTCCTAAAACCAGTGGTCAAAGTGGATGGGAGCAGTTGGGAGAGGTGCTCTTCTACTTTTTAAATTAAGTTTTACTGTTCTGATACTGTTATTTTATTTTTAACTGTTCCGCATGGTTTCATTTTAAAATAAAAGTATAGGAAGAAGTTGAATCTTGCACTTTTAGTGCAGTGCACTGAACGTTTCCTTAAACAGCAGGCACATTTGTTTGGCCGTTCCAACCTACCCTCCTCCAAAATCCACCTTGCATCCTGGGTCAGCCAGTCATCCCCAACAATCAGTACAAAACCCTGGCGTCCTGGTTTACAAAGCATTTTTCAATGGGGTTTTCTCGTTGAAAACCCCTTTTGTAAATCAGGCCCTGGTAGTCAGCAACATTTAAAAAATGACTCTTGATGCCTAGATAAGTGCTATGATGAGAGCGTCTCGTCACTGCCTTCTATTGTCTGTTTAACACCTGTTGGTGACCTGCCAGTAACAGAAGGAACCACCTTTAACCTCAGACTTCTAGACACCAATGAGCTGTGAACTTCAAATCTGCCATCTCAAAGTGCTTCAGAACACCGAAGAAAGTCTGATGGCTGGATGGAAGCCCTGAACACAAATCTCACGGACATGGCTATTACTTAGATGCATTTCTCTCACAGCTGAAGCCACTTCTTTGTCCTTCACCCTCATCCACATGTACATCGAGGTGCGTTATTCACAAAAGGACGCAGAGCCCAGATTCTTCCTGTGGTCCCCATGTGTCCAACACCTGCCCCAGATCCCCCAAGCTGTGGTTCGAGGGGAGGCAGCTCCTCCGCACTGTGAGGAGCCTCGAAAGCAGCCGCATCATCTTCAAAAGAAGAAACTTAAAAAAACACCTTTTATAAAGCCTCCGTGCACCAACTAACGTCCAACCGCAGAGTCTATAAGAGATTGGATTAACGGTAGTGTACGTTTTTACCGTATGCAAAAGTCCGACCCCACCAAAAGACCTAAAACAAACACCACGAAAAGTTTGGACTACCAGAACTCTGAACTTTTCGTGGTGTGTGTTTTGGTGTGCCGGTGTGGTCGGGTTTGGGGCTAGGGCGTTGCAGGGGACAACCCCCCAGGCACCTGCAAAAAGAATAACAAAAAAAAACGGGGGCTGCGGGGGTGTCCCCCGCAATACCCCCCTCACTATGCTGTAGAGTATAATGAGCGCAGTTGCAGGGGACAACCCTCCAGCCCCTGCAAAAATAAAAATAATAATAATAATAACGGGGGCTGTGGGGGAAACCCCTGCAGCTTCCAAAAAAAAAGAAAAAAAAAAGAGAAGGACCCTGCAAGGCCGGTTCCCGATCATGGAAGTGAAAGGGAACTAGTGCTGCAGGGAGACAGCCTGAAGGAAAGGTAAGTAGGGTTTGGGTATGTGTTGGAGGTGTGGGTGGGGGGGTGTCAAGGGTGTGGGTGGGGGTGTGTGGTGGGTGTGTTGTGGGCGTGGGTTTGTAGGGGTTTTAATGCGTGTTCACATGGGAAATGCGCGAACCTTTTGTGGTTCGCACATTTCTCATGCAAACTTTTCCGTCGCTGAATTTTCCGCGACGGAAAAATCACGCAGATCCGGATTAACAAGGCAGCATTATATGAGTATTTGATTAACTCATAATGCATACTCCAGTAGGCCGTGCTTTCCTCACTTGTCAATCTAAACAAAAAAAGTAAGAAAATAACTTCTACCTATGACATTAGAGTGGAGTAGGCCATTTCAGTGACTACGGCACGCGTCACAGCCCCACCTAGTAGCCACCACTGGAAGTACAAGGAGCACAGAACACAGCAGGGCGTGCACATGAGTTGAAAATCTTGCATTTCTGCCCCATAAGAAATAATTATCACTGTCTTGGGGGACAGTACTACTGTATACAGAGCTGTATCAGCAAGTTCAAGACAGGCAGCTTTCAAGGCCGCAAGAACCACCCTCATGTGTGGATCATCACTGTGATGCGATTGAACATCTCTCCCTCTCTCTTACAGTTTTGCATGCAAGACTTCATCCAATGCTGAAGATGTGCGCCTCCAACTGATATGCCTGGGAACAGAGTATTCGGGCATGCTTACCAAACACAATCACGATTCTGGTGGGTTTCATAGAAAATGCAAGACACAACCTAGCACCTCTAATGTGAGAGTAGAAACACGTCATTTATCTGATAACGTTATCCACAAGACAGTGCTGCCCGAAAGGCAAAGACAATAATCTCATATGAAACACAACTGCAACTGCTCCTTTGCAGTTCAGTGATAGGGGAGGGGGAGAATTTCCAGGGATGGGTGGTGTAAGCCTTATTAGGCGAACTTTCTCATTCTGCTGCCAATATCATTTCTCTGCTGACGTCTGGTGAGAGGGTAGATGCTTGTCCAAAAGCTGCTAAAAGCCACGGGCCGCTGGTCTCGGTTCACTTAGTAGACTTTTAACAAAGCTCAGCCGAGTCAAGGGCAGCCAGTACTCCCACCAGCCATAAAGAAGCCTCGTAGACAACACTCCTCATCGACTTTGTCTGTTCCTGAGCTTGATAGAGACAGCAGCTGTTTCCAAATGATTGTTTTCTCTGACACAATTCCGCGCGGCTGCTGCCGCATGCGACATCATTTGCGTAGCAAAACACATGATTCGAACATGTCTTGCTAGACAAGGAGATGCTACCGGAGGTCCTCACATCGTCCTTCGTTCACAGATATAATGAGCTGCTGAGCAGTCTCTGCTGACCCCCTGCATTGCCTCATTCCAAGGCAACTGATTGAAATGCCGGGATGTTAGGCCACCAAAAACGCAGCGCTTGCGGGTTACATTTCAGGCATAAAGCCAGAGTTGCACATGGGTCCCTAACGTATCGTTTTAAACTTCCTTCAGCTGCCCATTCAGAACAGGAAGTGATAAGTGATAGGAACAGGTAACCTGGTGTGACTATAGTCTGTTGAACTTCAAGTGTGATTATTAGGTCCTTCGAAGTAATGGGGGTCATAGCAATCTGCAAACTGTGTGACATGACCTTGTCATGCACTTCATTTCACGTTGTGTCAGTAAGTGCTTTTTTGGTAGGTTTACATCACTTGGATGCTGGTTCTTGTAGGCTTCAAGCCAGGGTGGGGGACATACAACTACAATCATACACTTGTCTCTCAATATGTTTCAACAAGAATATATATATATATATATATATATATATATATATATATTGACAGGTTGTTTTATAAAGCAACGTGTTTTCTTTTAAAGCCACCTAGGTCTTCAAACCCAAACATTAACAAATAGTTGTACCAACTTGAGCTGGGAAGATATATGTTAATGTTAAAGGATATTTGTACGGCGCACTATCCCCACCGGAGTGCTCCCTATATGGCAAATTACCTACATTTCAGAATAGCCCAATTCATGCCTTCACCATGATATGATATAATAAGTCATTTATAACGTGCCTGTACACAAGTGTGTGACCCTGGGCAAGTTATTCAATCACATTTTGCATTAGCTTCCAATATTAGGTCACCCTGGAAGTGATTCAGTTTGCAGTGTACAATATTCCAAAAGAACTCACACAAGCTTTTACTTCATGTTGTTCCATTTATAGTAAAAGTGACCCTTCATAGTCACCATTCAGAGAAGCATGTATTGCTTTCACTTGTGTGGATTAAACGTTCGCCTCTTGGTTCCATTTCATTACCTGTTGCTTTTACTCTTGCACCATGGCTGTCTCTCTCTTGCATCTGAGATCTCCTGCGCACTCGTTCCACAATTAAAGATGTTCTCAACAAATGCTACCAAAATATCATTGTGTGCTGAAAAATTCTCTTTTACTTTGTCGCAAAATGTTCTATTCCAGGCTACAATATTTTGTGGGGTGGCTTTTCACAACGAAATGCCCCATCCTCCACAGAATGGTGGGAGTGGTCACAGTGTTCAAGGAGGTATTCTTGGTGGTCCCCTAAGCCGCGGTTTACGGGGGGGCTGGAGGCCTCATTATTCAGCCCTTGAGGAATAGGAATTCTTTGTGCTGGTCCCCAGCCAAGACAAAACCAGGTGCGGCTGCTTGCACTGCTTGAGATTGATGGTGGAAGTGGATTGGTTTTGAGGGGATGAAAGGTGATTGGGGAGGAAGGTGAAGGGGAGCGGATGGCAAAAAAAGGGGTGCAGGTGGGGAGCGAATATCAATATAGTGATGTTTTAACACTACATGTTGGGCTTCCTTGTACCCCATCTTTGCTCTGCGATTGTCCCATTAAGTTTCTAGTTGAATTCATGCATATGCATTGAATAAAAGATGCATCGTTTTTATTCGTAGAGCATGATTCATTTTGATGCACTGCTCAGGCTCTTGCTCGGGGGTCTGCAGTGCACTCTTTTCATTAGTCAATCTGTGGGAAAGGCAGATTTTCCGAAGGAGAGGGCAGATGAAAGGGGACGAGAGTAGCGGATGAAAGGTGAAAGGGGTGGGTGGATTATGTAAAATGAAGAATGAGCAGATGGAAGAGGAAGGGAGGAGCAAGCGTTTTTGGAAGAAAGGGGGAGAGCGAAGATGAGTTGATGGTTGGGGAGTTCGGATTTGCCACTTTAACAAATTGAGTGATCCTGGGCTAATCAGTTTATGTTAGCTAAACATTATGGGGCGATTACGCTGTTTCCATTCACAGCCAGACCCATACACACACAGCTCCAGCAATAAAGATCATCATTGTCACACTTGTGACAGAAAATATCTCTGAACCCCAAGACAACCCCCCACCCCCATGCTCCGCCCATCCTGGGTCCTCCATCATGCTTGCTCCTTTGCTTTAAATGAGCCATTGCCTCTTTCACTGTGTCCACTCCCAAAACCTGCAAATCAACACGAAGTTAACCTTCGTGCTGTTTAACATCAGACTTCAACTGCTAGTAAAGTACAGAACCCATCAGCCATCGCCCAGAGAACAAAGAAGAATGGAGGAGATCACACCAGGCGGGGAGCAATGTTCCCTGCACAGAGCCCCAGCTACACTGTTGTGTTGTGGGCGTGGGGGTATAGCGGGGGCCACACGCTCGCATCCGTGCAGGCATGCAATCAGGCATACACAGAGAGTACGCCGGAGACGTGCGTCTGCTCGGGTCCCCGGCGCGGACTGCCGGTTGACCGCCTTTATTAACCATTGCGCATGCGCGAGCCTCGATGCTGCTCGCGCATGCGTATACAAGCGTATTCAATACGCAACATCCCTCCTTTTTCCCCAAAACGAATAAACATTAACAAACATTGGAACCAACAGGGTCCTGCTCAAATTCTCACTATCAGTGTGCCACTAGATACGAGGCAGGGTCCATAATAAAGTCTTGGAACCTCTGCGGCTGCTTGCGCCCAGCCCGGCTCGGGTACCTGCGTGCCCCAACATCGGGGGGCTCCGGTGTCCCAGGAGTCTCTGGTGGTCCATCGCTTTCCAGCGGCACTCCGGCGTTCTGATCGGGGCTTTCTCTGACAGCGTCCTCATGGTTCGCTGTTCCTATGCGCTTGAAGAACGAGACATTTCTAGTGATTGTCCCTCGTGCATTGGCGGCAGTGACCATAGATCCTTTGACGTGTGTCACCCCCAATGGTTGTGTTTCATATGGCAGTGACAACTTCCCTTCTGGCCTCCTGTTGCGCACCAGCACAGTGTCACCTACGGCGATCTCTTTCTCTGGTAGTCCTCGCCGTACCGTCTCTCTCTCATTCTGAACGTCCCTCTCTGTTCGCACGTGGCTGTTGTCGATCTCTCCTGGCTGTCTCCCTTCAGCTTCAGGTATCAGTCCTCTTGGTATCCGTTTGAAAAGGGCTTCTGCAGGGGCAACCCCAGTTGACTGATGTGGGGTCGTGCGATACTCTCTGAGGAAGTCGACCAGGTTGCGCCGGAGGTCCTCTCCCCCAATCACCGATATGCGGAACACTTTGTTGAGCATTCGCATGAAGCGCTCGACTTTGCCATTCGCTCTCGGCCAAAGTGGGGTGACTTTTCGATGTTTTATTCCCCTTTCTTCACAATATTGAGCAAACTACTGACCTTGAAACGGTGACCCATTGTCCGAGCATATCTCCAAGGGGAAACCATGTGTGGCGAACATTTTGTCCATTGCTAGGGTGGTGTGGTCGCTGGATGTGGATTCGACCAGCTCCACCTCCGGGTATCGTGACCACTGGTCGGTCACCGCCAGAAAGTATTGGCCTCGGCCCATGGACCCGAAATCTGCATGTACTGTCCCCCATGGTCGGTCGCTCCTTTCCATGGCCTGAATGGGCAGCCCCTTCTCTACAGGGCTTGCGGTCTGGCAGGGGATGCAGGCTCTCACAAATTTCTCAACCCTGCCTTCCAAATCGGGAAACCAGACCTTCAATCTGAGATGAGCCTTCATCTTGGCCATCTCCTGATGTCCTTTGTGGGCAAGCTGTAGAACCTTCTCAACCAGTGACCTTGGGATTACGATCTGGTGTCCTCTCACCAGGATGCCGTCATCCGCCACCGATAGCTCATGGCGCACCTTCCAGAGCGCTTGCAGATCTCTTTGCACCTCCACATTCCTTCGGGAGTTGTTGAGGAGGACCTCGCGCCATTCTCCGGTGTCTACCGCACTCTTTATCCTTAGGAACGCTTCATCAATGTTGGATTCATCCGCGATCTCCTGACGTGCAAGGGCGACAGGCAGTGCCGCCTCGATTACCAGGTGTATGGCTTCCACAAAGTCCGCCACCTCCAGTGAGACCCTGGGCCGCCCAGTGCCTGGATGGCGGGATAAATAGTCTGCCGGGTTGTGTGTTCCTGGTCGATACAGCAACTTGACCCCATATTCCATGAGTGCCAGCATCCATCTTTCTATGCGAGGAGGTGGTTTGGACGAGGCTCCTGGCAAAATCGAGATGAGAGGCTTGTGATCAGTCACAACAACAACTGGCTTCCCTAAAATGTATATTCTGAAATGTTTGCACCCCCATAAAATGGCCTCTCGCTCAATCTGGGAGTAGCGCCTCTCTGTATCGGTCAGGGCTTTGCTGGCGTAGGCGATGGGTCGCATGGTCCCCTGATGGTCTGCCTGCATGAGGACCGCTCCCAGTCCCACCGGGCTGGCGTCGACTACAATCTCGGATTCGCGGCCTGGGTGGAAATAGGCCATGGTTTCTTGCTCTGATAGGGCATTCTTGATGGCGGTGAACGCCCTTTGCTCTTTCTCTGTCCATGTCCACGCTACGTCATTCCTGGTGAGCGCCCTCAGGGGTTCTGATAGAGAGGCTAAGTCTCGGATAAAATGGCCACAATAGTTGACCATCCCCAGGAAGCTTCTTATTTCCGCTGGGGACGCTGGTGGGGATGCTTCTCTGATATCTTTCACCTTCTCCGGATCTGGGGAGATGCCCCCAGCGTGGAATATGAATCCAAAAAACTGCAGCCTGTCCTTCAAGAACTCCACTTCTCTTTGTGTAGGGTCAAACCAACGCTGCGCAGTCTCTCAAGGGTGATCTCTAGGCGCTTCAGATGTTCAGCTTCCGACCTGGCGAAAACCAGAATGTCATCCGACATGTTGATGAACCCCTTGAGTCCTGACAGGGCCCCCCTGATGGCATTCTGGAAGACCTCCGCTGCGGACGAGATCCCGAAGCAGAGTCTTTTGTATTGGTATAACCCCCTCGTGAGTCATAAAGGTAGTGATATATCTAGACTCGGGGTGGAGTTCCAACTGGTGGTAACCTGATCTCAAGTCTAGCTTGGAGAAAACTTTCGCTCCCTGGAGTTCCCCAACAATGTCATCAAGGGTGGGCGTGAGGTGACGTTTTCTTTTGATTTCTACGTTGGGCAGCCTCATATCTATGCAGATGCGTACTGTCCCTGGCTGTTTGGGCTTTGGGGCCACCACAATTGGAGAGACCCAGGGGGTGGGCCCCTCTACCCTTTCAATAATGTCTCGGTCCACCAGTGACTGCAGCTCTTTTTCCACTTGTGCCCTTAGATGGAAAGGGATGCACCGATGTTTAAGCGCTGTTGGTCTCACTGACCCATCGATGTGCAACCGTATGGGGTCGGCCTTTAGTTTTCCAATGCCTGTGACGATCATCTCAAAGCGTTGTAACAGACGGTCCAGATCAGTGCGATATAACGCAAAAGTGAAGCGCACAATGTCCAGCGCTTCCGATGCAGCACTGCTCAGGAGGGAGTGCGGGCTTACGTTGGTGACAAAAAACCTTGCTTTTATTCTGCTCTGACCGTGAGAAACTGGGGCTACAAACACTCCTTGGATGGGAAGAGGTGTATCCCCTCCAAATGCGTAAATTTGCGCTGTGGATTCTGTCAGTCCTGGCGGACCTGGGAGCACATTGTAATGTTCAGTTGCTAGTACGCAGACAGATGCCCCAGTGTCTATGAGGACCGGAGTGGGGACCTCACCAATATTGACAGTGCATGTGGGTTGTCGACTTTTCCCAGGGCCCTTGGCGATGCTCGAAATGAAGAAGATCTCTTCATCTTCCTCTTCCTCTTCTGCGATGTTGAGATCTTGCATTCCTTGTTCGACAGAAGACACGCCCCTCACCCTCCTAGTGTCACTCTTGCCGCTTCTCTCTGGTCCTCTTGAAGCCGCTACTGGTGCCACCGCCCTGCACATCCTGGCATAGTGTCCCGATGTGCCACACCGACCACAGACTCTCGATTTTGCCGGGCATTCATCCGCATGCGGCAAATCATACCCGCAGTAGGGGCAGGACGGAGCAGCACTTGGCGTTGTGGGGCCATCTTCTCTTCTTGGTGCCCATCTCGCCCTTCCTACGGCAGAGCGTCCCACTGCATATGCTTCTTCCTCCTTTCTGGAGTGTGTGGCTGCGTCCATCTTCGCCCCTCTTGACTCTGCCAGTTCGTAAGCTCTCCCCGTGTCCAAAATCTGCTGCAGAGTCAGTCCAGATTCCCTCAGGACTTGTCTCCTCAGTTTCCCTGAGCTGCAACCCTGCAGCAGCTGGTTGCAAACCATTTCTTCCTCGTTTACCCACCTACAGGAGTTTGCTAGGTGTCTCAGCCGAGCACAAAACTGGTTCAATGATTTCTCATCCAATTGTTTTTCGGCGCACATGACAAACCTGTCAAAGTCAATATTTGCCATAGGAAGGAAGTGGTCACGGAGTGCTTGTTTGACTGCGTCATATGTGACTGCTGGGATGTTGAGAGAGTCATATATATGTTGGACCTCTGTCCCTGCAGAATAAACCATGATGGCTATCTTCGCATCCTCATCTGTTTCCCCCGAGGCCCTGAAAAACATTTCCAGTTTTTTGACCCACAGGAGCCACTTCGGTCCCAGTTCGGATGGGGGGCCTGTGGTATCAAATTCGGGCATGGGGGCTAGAGTACTGTGCATTCTGCGTGGTATTGGGGCAACAGCACCCTCCTCCTCTTCTTCACCCATGGCAATGAGCGGTACTCACAGTGAGCTGTGTTCAGCAGATGTTGAGGTGATCAGGGTGGATGTGTCCACTTGAAAGGGCCCCTCACTGTCCTCCCTCGTTTGTCTTCCTTTTCTGTGCCACAGCCCTGCAGCAGCTGGGCTGTGGAGATTCCAAAAATTGTTGCAGAGCAGTGTAGATGGCAGATGGCGCACGAGCACCCTCACGGGCCGCAACCACTGCAATCGTATGAAAATGGAAAAAGAAAATGGCCGCCGGCCGTGTCGTGCAGGTCCGTGTGCACACAGAGCGGCGTTCTGTTTCTCTGACACCGTCGGAGCAGAGAACAGCTCCGTGTCCGCCCTCGTCGCCAGTGTTGTGGGCGTGGGGGCTAGCGGGGGCCACACGCTCGCATCTGTGCAGGCATGCAATCAGGTACACACAGAGAGTACGCCGGAGACGTGCGTCTGCTCCGGTCCCCGGCGCGAACTGCCGGGTGACCGCTTTTATTAACCATTGCGCATGCGCGGGCCTCGATGCTGCTCGCGCATGCGTATACAAGCGTATTCAATACGCAACACGTTGTTTTCTCCAGGTGCAGAGCCTCAGACCCTCAATCCAAAAACGACACCACAACCGCAGATTATTTTGAAAACAAAATGGAAGATATAAGAAGCTAGTCACACTCGGGCCTGATCATTGATTGGCTGTACAGAGTGAGCGCGTAAACTGGCAGTGCCCAATTTCAAGAGTGTTGTCAATGCAGGCAAAGTGTGCCTAGGGAAGGGCTGGCCCCGACTCACAAGGGAACTGGGGGGAGACTACACATAACAAAAGCTTGTTCCCACGAGGAATTATTGCAAACAAAATACTGCCCAACAAGCATGCTGATACATTATTTAGCAGCAAAGCATGGTTGTGGATAAGTCTCAAGTTTGGACTATATCTCAATTCCTGCTTTCGCCAGCAAAGGTCACATTTAAGCAAAAATTGTGTATACTCAAAGCAAGGAAAACTGTATTTTGCCAGACATCAAAGTATTGTTAAACGCTACAAGCACATCATACATTTAAATATGAATTTCATGAATCAAAACACCAAATAAAAGGGAGAAAAATCAAAGATAAACACAAAGGTAAACCATTAACAGAGAGAAAAGGTTAAACAATCAATATAACCGGTTGCTTGCTGACTTATATCCCTTATGGAGAGCAAACTGGCTTCCTTAGTGGACCCCTGAGAACCAATGAACAGTGTCCATACCACTATGCCTCCTCCCTTATCAGCGGGCTTAGTTTAGATTTGAGCGCTGCTTTCTCATTATTGGTTATGTGTCTAATATATTTATTTATGGGCGAGCCGGTCTGAGGCAAAAGCAGTCTGTACCTTCACTCAGGGCCCCAGGCTGTTCGGGGCCCCCACAGCTACCTGCTGCCATGAATATAAGAAGTAAGGAAGGCTGGGTTGCTAACAGCCACAGGGCTTTTGTTTGTGCCTGTTTTAGCGAGGCCGTGATGTCAGCTCCAACCCCGTTGTGATGCGCTTCTAGCGCCGAACACCTCCCGCCACATCTCCCCAGGAGCCCATCAGACCCGTAGAGCCTCACAGTTAGGGCATATCACGCTCTTTGTTTAAAATAATGGTCCATCTAAGAATCTTTGTTTTGGACAAGGTTGAAAAGGGGCATTTTATTCTGAAAGCACATAAACAAAAACTAGTTGTCGCCCACATCTGTCTTCTTTGAAGACAATTAAATTATGTTGACAAAAAAAAAGTTGTGCACTATCTCAATAGTAATCATATATCCGCATTTGGTGTGTTAAAACATATCTTTTTTTTTGTCACATTTCACTCACTTCATATTAAGCATGCCTTTGTCAAACAATGCAAAAGGTTACCATTCCCCATTATCTTTTGTTATGATTAAGTCTTGAAAGACAGCCTACAAGCCATTTTTTGAACATTATGTTGAATTGCATTCTGGTATTTGTAGTAAAAAATGCGTGGCGTTTAAAAACATGCACCGGTCAGTGAGCAAAATTGTTTTTTAATTGTACATAAGTAGTAAAAACATGTGTTATTCACATTAAACCAAAAATAATTCACATACGTGCTCTGCTTAACACGTGTTTCAGCCCCTGGCATTTGTCAAAACCGAACATTAATTATCTCATATCTCATTCCCAATGGTTTTCTGAAATATTTCAGCAACTTCAAAATCTCTTCTAAACAGTTTCCAGTCACGGGTTAATCCCTGGTTGTTCAGTTGTATGGAGATAATCTTCTGGTATTTGTGGTCTTCAAGAGGGAGTGAAAATAACGCAACATTTGTACTCTTTTTGTTTACCATATTCCTATAAAGGTACCTATATTGCAGGAGTACTTTCATTATGATGTGTGTACTTACTTTTCAAGTCAGATTTATAAAACAGAATATTGTTGAAAGCAAAACGTAGTGGTGACGAGGGGAAAGCATCAGAGGGCAAATTTGTTGTGATGATTTACTAGGTCCACGGATGTGGGAAGAGAGTTTGCTGGACTGAAAATGTTCTACCTGGCCATGTGCTGACTTTCAGGGTACAAGTTCACATTACATGTGGGTTGACAGCATCCGCCCACTTTTTTCTCAGTGCTGACTCCATCCCCCTCTGGCGTTTTTGAGTCCAGTATACAAACAAGTGTGTTGGCTCGTGTTTTCACCCACCAGGATTTGAACCCACTAACCCACAAAAGCACATGAATGTGCCTTCAAAGCACATATCTTGTATTGGTACTTAGCTTTCCATAGAATATTTCAATATAGATTTTTGGGTTTAAAGGCGCACACCTTTTATACTTTGCCAGCATTATTCTAGGAACATCGCTAGCAGCTGTATTTTGGATATTGATGATTCTTTTTGTGAAAGACAGTGCTCATTTTTATTTTGAATGTTCTTCTATTATGAAAGGCAAGTTGAATTAAATTTGCATATTTTACTTTTGGATACATTCAGCCCTGGTGCGCATGTTAATGATCCCCAAATTTATTTCTGGATTTGAGCCCTATTGATGGCATTTGAAGACCTGCAAAGTGTTTTACTCCAGCTGCCTCAGTACCCTTCCGCTAAATATGCTTTGTTAAGATTGCACTATCCTTCAGCAAAAGCACTTTGCTGTCTGGTCCAGGGCCAGTCCCTGCCCTTACATCCTTGGATCATGCAGTCACATTAGGTATGTTTGGATTACTTTCCAGTGATCTTCATTACTCTTTGTCCTGCTCTTCCTCGTCACAGTACTTTATTTTGAGGTACTCATCTCTACAAATGATTCAACTCACCCGGTCAGCTACTCCAACATAATCCCCACTCCTGATATCGGTAGAACCATAATATTAACTGTTAAAATTCAGATAATGAACATCAGTTTATTTTATCGCCACAAATATTAATGCTTAATTTTGGAACATTTTCTGTGATGCAAATAAAGGGTTCCCCCACATCTTTTGCCACCCAGGGCCCCGCAAATCCTAGGACCGGCCCTGACTGTTGGCCTGAAATGTATTAAAATCCCTGAGAATACACTTCTCAAAAGTAATGATTTCCTGAGGTACCTGATTATCAAGAGGTCTGAAGGTAGAGTGAGGGTGTAGGTCAGTGTCCTCATCCATGGGTGACTCACTATGATTTTTAAGGTATACTTTCAGTCTGACATTAAGGAAAAACCATCTTATTTCCATCTCGGTCTTGAACCAGTCTGTGGGATTGGAAGGGACAAAGGTGAGGCCATTAGACCGCATTGCATATTTTCCCGGTGATCACTCTTGATCCGATGGATTGAAGATAGGCAATGTAAGTTGTTGGTTCATCTTTGAAAGGGCCCTCCTGTGTGGTTGTTGGTATCTTTGGCCGCCTCTGTACCGGAAATTTGTGTAAAAAGGATCCCAAAATCTGCGCCTGGATTCTCCACTTTCTAAAAAAGTATGTGAACCGCGAGTAGGTGGATATTGATCATCACGGTACTCCTAGTGCTCCTGACAGCGTGCTCCTCTGACAACGAGTCGCTACTGGTGTCTGAGAATGTCACCCAGCAACTCTCTGCCTTGTTGTCTGTTGTATGGTGAGTGTGATCACTTGGTATTACGTGTTCTTTTGACCTAGCCTCTAAACAGTGATTGGCTTAGTTTCAGACTCATGGTGAGTGCTTTCAAGCACGGGTGAGTGTAGGCAACCATTTTTAAGCAGGTTGTTCTTTGTGGAAACATTTTTTTACATGATTCTTATAGTGATTGTTTTGTTTCATACACAGGGTCTATTGATCAAGTGGTCCTGATGAAGGCAGCCCACTTAGAAAATGGTGGTCGGCATCTCCAATATGCCCCCGCAGCGATTCACTCGTGTTCGATTGGTATAACACTGTGAATATTATTGTTAGACAAGCCTGTATATTCAGAATACCATTATATTCCCCTCAGTGGTAGAAGTGTACCACAAAAAGTAGAGGAACTGTGGTCTCAGCAGAAGAGGGTAGGCAGAAGCATAGTGCAACATGTGACAAGGTGCTGCGTCCTGGGCATTGCAATAGTGACTAGTAACTAAGGCTCCTATTACAACTTTACACTTGTACAGGGACATGCATGGACAAATACTCTATTTAGAATGGTAAATATGGTCATAAAAAGTAGAGGAATGGTAATAAGCAAAAAATAAAAGTAGTGGAACACCGCTCCCGAACGTTTCCGCTCACTTCGATCACTGATTCCCCTAAAAAATGTCCGTGTGTGTCCCTTGGTTAGATGCATCAGCGAGTATAGGTACACACTTTAGGAGTGAGTGTTTAATGTTAAGAGCTGTGAGTATATAGAACTGTCTCCAGGCAGAACAGGCTGTTTAGTCGACATCCAATTCACTCAACTGTAGTTAATTTGGACTGCAACTCCCAGAATGCATTAGTTCAAGTAAGAGCCAAAAAACTTAACACATGGTGCCCCAGTGACCCTACGCCATCTGTCCGCCCTAGATCTGGCGAACCTCTATTTACATCCCTTCTGAGAACAAATGTAGCAATAGTGATGTCGTAACCACGCGTACTGTGCTGCGTCAACTGAAGCGATGACGTCCAATTCCCGTATTCACGCGGAGACCAAATATATGATTTAGCAACACCGAAAATTGTAATAATGCGATGAAAAATAAATCTCATTACCGCAAGAGCTTGCAGAGGAAACATTCCAAAGCGCCTCACTAAAAAGGCGCTATTTATGGCACGTCATCCACGGTTACAGTCCCCATTCATATGAGGCCTTGACGAGGAGCAGCAGTTGTGGTTGCTTCATTCATCCCAAAAATACGAAAAAAGCCCAACGGCTTTTCCTGTATGTGAGTTACATAAAATGACCAGCAGGTGGAACTATTATTCTTAAATTAGATATCTATTTAACAGGGTGCTGGAACCAATTGCAGCATATGGGTATTATACCTTTGTTGAAGCGGGGGGGGGGGGGAGAACGAGTGGTACACCCAATAAGGGAGTGGGGGCGGGAGCTGCAGGAAAAGGGGTGCGGGGAGGGGCAGAGCGAGGCTTTACCTTTGCTGTGCAATTGTCATTGGCTGAAAGGTTTTGTTACATTGGGGTTTGGCTAGAAAATGGCTGGAGTATCTAAGCATACCAGAATGCAATGTGATGGGAGCATACATTCCAGGGCTGCCTGGGCATCTTGCGCTGGATATGGGCCAACTCGCGATGTCTATCATTTCCCTTTTGGGGTGTTTGTGGGTGTGCAAGTTAGCTAGCAGTGTGCATATTATGGCGTGGGTGACCATTCGTTTACGAAAACGTCTTTCTTTATAACTGAGGTTGGAACAGAAGGTTAGCAAGAGGAGCAGGGGATCTTTCAGTGATTATGACACCTGGGTTGGAATGTCACTTTGAGGTGGAAATGGCATTCCACCCTGCTGCGGAAACTGGCTTTGCTTGAGAAGAAAAGGTATTGCCATCGAAATGAAAAAATACGAACACAATTAGACACGAATAACAAGTTAAAAGATGAAAGGGGTTAACGTGTGTGTTTTCATAGAAGGTCTGAAGATGCCCAATAACGAACGTGCCAGCAACTGGATCCAAAAGAATCTACGTGCAGCCAGTTTGTAAGAATGTGGACCCCCGGCGGAGACGGTACATGTACACTTGCATCAATAACAGTTCCATTGCCTTACCTTTAATCAGCCGGTGCTCTGCAGACAGTCTCTGCGCCACGAAAGCCAAGTGTTCACAAGTGTGTGCAACCCTCTGTTCTAATACAGTGAGTACAACCTGAAATGAAAAAAAACACAACACATTTCCTGCTAGAAAGATGAACTGAAACTCGCAGTGGTTTTCCACAGCACAGAGGAACTGGTTTTCAGAAAAAGATATCACAGAAGCGGCTCTATGCGTTTTACTTGGGTCATAAATGTCGGCTGGAAAGCAATATACAGGATATTATTAAACCGCAGTGCTGCCAAACCTCTAAGAAACAGTACGCGTAAAAGGCAGCCGTTTTTGTTTTCATGTAGTGTTTTGTTTTGGGAGGTATTGCCATCAGATGCCCAGGTATTCACAACATGTTTCATGGGTTGACATATAGGCATCCCTTTCAGCTGCCAGTGCTGGCATATGTTCAGCATTATTGTTTGCAACAACACAATTCAGTTAATTTTCTCTGACACCATAAAAACGTGTTGTCATCAGATTTAAAAAAAACATTGGGCTCACATATTATTTTCTAATTCTAGGGCTGGACATCATTGGTTTCTAGCTTGGACATAGACACAAGGATGTTTTGTAGGGTTCATTTGGTGACTTTGTTTACAGTCTTGGGTGTAGGGTAGATGGAGTGAAAACAATGTCAATGAATGAAAAGGTCACACAGGCATGAGATCAACCAATTGAAGTGGACATGGAGTCTACAATTTACAGCAGAATTATTTTTTGTGCAACCTTATTTGGAAACAATAATATTGGCTATTTATTTAAATTTATAATATTTACTAAGAATGAAGGGGAGGAAAAAAACTGCTTTCTATTCCACTTTGAGGAGTAGAAGACTGTATCCGTTCGTATAAGCTATGGTTTTCACAGGTCTAGTAGTCGATCAATCCCTCAAAATCCTTCAGCCTCATTGTACACCATGCCCACAAACCCAGATATAAACTACCCCTGTGAACATTTGGGGAATTAATTAATCATTACCTACTGTTTGAGACTGATAGGCCTACTCAATTATTGACCCGAGGCATTTTATTCTAAGTACACGTGCACAAAATGTAATTTAAAGGCTCTGTTCACCTCTAGTGAGTGAAATAGCATGTAAACCGGGTTCTACCAAATACTTACAATTGCTCTCTGGGATTTAAATAGTTCATGGGGAATGTATTCATTAAAGCCCCAGGGAATGTAGGGACATCAACAGCTCCAGGCAACTCTGAGAAGCAAGCTCTTCTTTCAGTCTGTCCGCTGCTCCCAAATCCCTTTTTGTTAATCTGGCTGTGCCTCGGTGTTAGGAAAGATTTTGTAATTGTGGGTAATTTTCCTTCCATGTGGCAACCCCTAAACTTTTTGCTGTTGTTTTCACCATGATCTAGACTTTGCCAGAGAAGTGCAGCCTTCTGCCGCACTCCTCTGGGGTTTCGCTCCATTCTTACGGGGAAAGTGACATGCCCTTAAGACAGTCAGTACCGGGAAACGCTGTTTTCCGTAGTTTCTTTATCATGTTGCGGCTTTCGTGCAACATGACACAAGAGGGCACTGTAAGCTAAGTTACTGCTCTCTTGGGTCTCTAGCTTTCTACAGGCCCTAGATACTCTTTTTGGATTGTAACTGATCGGTGCAAGTGAATCACGGACGGGAATGGTGGCAGCGATCGTTTCTTGTGTTTTTGAGCTCCTTTTGGCGTTTTAAGCGCGTTTCTCACGCTTAGCTCAAAATGGTGGCCTGGCTCCCAAAATGGCCAGACCACGAGGCTCCTTTGTCCTGTCCGCTGACCGTCTTGCTCCCTTCATCTTCCCCAGGTCGAGCCGACCTTCCTTATTTGGGCATGTACTTTCCCGCGAAACACAGATGCTTTCGCGGGCTTCTACAGGCCTTGTGTGTGCCTCCAGGATGTGGGCTGGGATGTCTGGTCCCAATACACATCCTGGGTTCCAGAGAGTCTAGGGTGGTGTGAATGCCTGGGACCACCGTGGTCCGTGATAGGTCCACGTATGGTGTGAGTGTTGATGAGCGGATCTCCCATTGGGTCCCCTCCGTTTTGGCACGAAGGGAACCATGGATAAGAGGGGGCTGGAAACGCCACTACCATGTCGATCTCCTGAGTTCTCACGAACGAAGGAATACAGGAGCCAAGTATCCTGCAACCACGAGGCTGAACCGAGGAATCGCTGGTGACCCGCTGAAGGACTGCTCCTCTGCACTGCTGTCGCATTGTGAAACCCTTTCTACCTCTGATCGAACCAGAAGGCCTGTACTGGTACTTCGACCCTTGGAATAGCGGGGACAGCTATTCTCGCATCTACACCATCTCCTGCACGTAAGCCTTCGGAAGTGTCTCTGGGCCATACAGCAGACTGTCCAGCCTACCCAGGAGTCTTGCTCTGTAACCGCCGCCAGGTTGTGTTTTATTTCTAGTCCTTGTCACTCTCACACGATTCGTACACTTGGCGTTCCCAGGTCTGAAGTGAGTAGTGTACATTTGGCTGAGATACACACGGCCGCTCTGTTGCCCTGCTGTGGTAACAAACTGTGCGGGTTCACTTCGTTTGGGACATCTTTAACTCAACTCTGCTGCTGCAGAATATACACGACGATGAGACGTCCCCTGCTCTCCTGAACCTGCCAGCACTGAAACTGATGCAGAGAAGCCTGGGTCTGCTTGCATCGGGGACCGGTGAGTAGCATAGCTAGGAACTGGTCGCCCTCCTGCAGGAGCCCATAGCTTTTCCCCGCTGTGTCAAAACAGCACGCCTTTCCGTACTCGCGCTCTGCTTCTGCCCACAGTGGAGGCTGCGCTTGAGTCAGTCACCCTCACCCCTCTTGAGACCTAGTCTAGACCACCGCGATCGCTACCCTGATTGGTCTGGCTTGTCCAGAGGTTACCCTGTTCCAAGTAATTAGGTTGGCCTTCTGAACTTCTGCGCCGCCAGGACAGAGTTCAGAAATCCGTCTTAACACTCGGTAAAGGCCTCTCCATTTGGATCCCTTTGGAAAAGGTTTTTTTAAGTAGGATTTCCATAAGCTATATCCAGGTGGACCTGTGACAAAATGACTACTGATCCTGATCATCAAGGTGAAACACGCACAGATGCTTTGACTTGTGTGTTAGCGTAGGTAGAGGCCAGGTTATATGTGCAGGGGGTGTCAGGTGATAACAGTAGTAGACAAAACAAATTAAGTACAATATTTCCAGCATTAAAATTAAATAAATACTTTTCATCAAACAATAAAATTCAAATGAAAATGCTATAAATTCTTCGCCTTGAAAAGAAACATGGAGAATGCAGACATTTGTGAAAGGACACTCTGGGGTCATGAGCAGGGGTGCTCAGGAAATAGATTGGCAACAATGTCACTGGTCAAAGATATGTCTTTGAAAAACTAGGTAGAGAAAGGGTTTTAAAAGTCACTATGGTCAGAAAAAGTGGACCTGTGGGACAAGGCTTCCTCTCAGTATCCTTGTCTTGACAACATCAAGCTGGGCTTCAGGGCACTGCAGCGGCTGTCAAGCCGATGTCGAGACGGTTTAGTCAATGCAATCCCACTGGCAGTCGGCCTCCAGTCAGTTTGAAGGTGCAGGGATCCCAATGGGTCAAGGCAGCATTTGAGACGGTGAGATGAAGGCTACCAATGGTCCAGGGCAGCTGCTGAGTCAGCAGTAAGACGATGGCTTCCAGTAGTCGAGTCAGCATTCAAGCCATTGGCTCAACATCTTGATGACTCATGCTGTAGCAAGCGGTTTGAAGTTTGCTTTGAGTCTGTTGGGATGCATGCCTAGCTCCCGCTCCCTCCTAAACGATTCATACTGAGATTTCTACGGTATACATTTCTGTAATGAATAACATGAGGTAGTCGGGAGCAGGAGGAAGGTGGGGAGCTGTACACACTGGGTAACATAATAGATGTTGGGGTCGTGGACAGTAGGTACCTCCAGTGGGAAATATGCTGAACCGCTGCCATATTAAAGACCCAGTATTAGAAGAAAAGTTAGAGATGTCCAGCCGCAGCACACATTCTCATCCCCAATCCCCTCTCAGTTGGTGGGAAAGGAGGTCATTTTGCCAATTAAAACACAACTCTCTATTGTCCACACTGTAGGCTCTTGTCAGTTGAAAGGAATGTGAACAGGGAAGCCCGGGCAAGGTTGTGCCTGTCCCTGAAGGACGATCCCATGGGAGACAGGGCAGAGGACTGGCGCTGCACTAGCATGGATCTCAGATTTAGGGCACCCATGCCCCAACCCCTCAGTCATCCTATTGAACTACCAGATGCCCACTATCCAAACGCCTAAATCCTTCAGTAACCAATTGATTAGTGTGTCTGCAGTGGACAGCCTGGGGAGGGAGCAGATACCAAGGGAGGTGCACAGGGTGTGGGTAACAAATTAAGGGCAACTATGGGCAGGCGCTCTGGGGGCGCCTGGGTGTCTAGGATCGAACAAAGCTTCTCACATTTCTGAGAGCTGTCTTGACCTCGAGAGTATCCACTGAGCTCATGTCCAACTACCAGGTGCACATCATGTAGACTAAATCTGGAGAGACAAGTTGTGTTGCTAGGGTGTAAATGTAACCAGGCTAGGACTACGTGGACAAAGAGTGACACAAGACTCAGCAGACAATCATCCGGTGGTCGATAAGGGACCAACATCATGTATGTAGGGATATACCAATAGGAATGTTGAAATAATACTGCATATCGTTTGCGTCATGAATGACGTTGCCGCCATTTAAATAGTTCTGTTCTGCTTTGAAGTAAGCAGTGTGCATTCCATGGCAGTCGGGATTGCATGCCCCTGCTGATATGTTAGCACTTTACTTGGGGGAAAAATGTTGTTATCCTTGCAAGAGGTGCACTGGCCTTTTTCCCTAGAGTATTGTCAATTTCTTGTCTTGTTGTTAGTGGCTCGCCTACAGAATTTGGAGACCCCAACGTGATCCCACATTTTCTGCAGAGATGGAGGTTTCCTGGCAGCACATCCAGAGGGGCTGCACCCACCTGCAGTGACCAGTCCCCTTGTGCACAACCTTGTGTGGTTTACAGCAGCCATATTGTCAGATTTCCTGTCTGTTCTTTGGAGTGGGATGCTGCCCCCGGATTGTGCAGGCGGTTGGTGGGATCCCATAAAGTAGGAGCTCGGGAGGACGTGACGACTTAAGTGGACCTTTTATGAGGGAGAACAACGTGGGGAGAGGCAAAGGATGGTAAGAGGGAGTGTTGAGAAGTATGGAAGGGTATGGTGACACAGTGAGCAGAGTGGGACAGCAGTGTTGGAGAGGCCATGTGGCAGTTTCTGATTTTTACATTTTTTTCTTTTTGTTATATATTGAGAAAAGAGGATAATGGAGTAACAGGAGTCTTTTTCCGAGTTAGGGAAGAAGACATTGCTGCATCTTTATAAAATGGAAAAGAGGTAAAAGCTGTTTATATTGAGTGAGCCCTGGATCTCTCCACCTAGTATAAAAGGTGGCGGTGGAGTGAAGAAGTAGTAGTTATTGCGCATTTACTTTGTGGTGACATGGAGCAAGGTGGGTACCAGTTGATGGTGTCAGGTTTTTGGGTTGTGATGGCGTGCGGTGTGAGAGGAGCGGTGAGTGTGTGAGGAGTGGTGATAGTGTGTGGAGTAGTCCGAACATTGCATTTGGCAAACCCGGTGACTATAGTAAGAAGGAATTGGGCGTGGGAAGACAGGATAGTAGCTGGACAAGTGCTACTGGGGCAACGGGGAAACAGGTGCCGTGGGTTCGGACCACAGATAAAAGGAGTAGAGTTTTAGAAGGGAACAGGGGGTACAAGATGGCACCTGTGACCCTCTTAGATTATATGTGTTCTGCTTTCCCATTGTATAAAGAAAAGATCCTAAAATATCACAAACAGTCGGTGGCTGAGACAAAAGGAGTATTGTTTCACTCATGACCTGAATAGGGGACAAATTATTAGGAAGTACTGGAACACATGTACACCTTTCTAGCATCCAAGTAGAAAGGGAAAAGAGTTGTGGAAGATGGTAGAGGATTTGGGGGAAGTGCCCACAACCCAGGTGAAGACACTGTTGGGGCCGCTAACAGCTTTCAGCCCCACAGCCCCACCCAGTACAGAGGCCTTAGATGTGCCACCACCACCCCACACTGAACAGAGGACATCAGAACGCGCGAGTACCCCATTAGGATGCTACCAGACACAAGTAGCATTGGGTTATACAAATCCTACCTATGTCCCACTCCCTACCACCACACCCCCACAAAATTCTGTGGCTCAATATCAGAACATCCCAAACGTGATCACATCTGCAGATGCACAGGGAGGGCAGGATTGGAAACTCCAAATGGAACTAGAGAAAGCGGTAAAAAGAATGCAAAAAGAAATAGCAAGGTCGAGGATGGACAGGAGAGAGGGGTATAAGGCTCTAGGGTACCTACATGAATGTAGAGCATGAGACATACGTTTCAGAATTGACAGCACTGCCATCAAGGACGTGCACATTGAGAGAGAGGGTGATGGGTCAGGTAGAAGGTGAACAAGAAGTTTAGACTACAGGTCGGTATGGTCAATTGACGGAAGGGGAGAGGCGTAATTGGATACATTAGAGGAATTGGGAGACGGGGAACCGCTGCCCACAATATCACCCAGAGTTGACATTTTGTTGGGTCCTCGATTAAGGAACAGATATGGGTGCCTGACGGTGGAAAAAGGAAAAACTGGCAGAGAGGAGAAAGCAAAATAAGGTGACGGTGACACAGTTGCCCTTGTTGGGCAGGCAGGACTCAGTACATTCTGTGGCCGTAGATGGATAAAAGCATTTTATCAAAGCACTTCCACCTCTCAATGTAGGGGTGGGGAAGTGGATTTGCGCATTTGAAAAACAGACTACAGGTTACCTTGGCAGTAGTGGATGTGAAATGTCTGTCACAATATTGGGGGATCAGGCCGATGAAGTTTTGTTAAAAGCAGGGTATCCGGGTGTGCGGCTGGGGGATGATATCCTTGACGGAGCCCATTTTAATAACATCAGGGCACCGGAGTGGGTGGCTTTAAGCATTGCATGCCCCACTACCCCTGACCTCCAATCTATCATGCTTTGTACTATGGGAAATAATGAAGATCTGGCTCCATATATTTTGCAAACACAGGAAATGTGGGGGGCGGAAACAGGTGAATCCTAGGATTGGTCAATACCATTCTTCTATTTTTTTGTTAAAAAGGGACTCTGCAAGGAGGTACAGAAAGTGCTTGTCAAGATTGTGGGGATAAAGGTGAAGGGGTGGGCAGAGATAATCTATTATTATTCATCACTTTAGATGGTTGAAAGAAAAAGAAAAGGAAATGGGCCAACGATTGCAAACAGATGAAGCAAAACGAATACAGAAGAAACTAGCGAAAGTATCAGTTGAAAGGGCTGTAGTGGCAACAGTACAGGATGTGCATGCAGAGAACCAAGACGTACACGCAGGTGCCAGGACAGCACCCCCCTGGACAGGAGGGTATATGTAGAACTGTGGGTTCCCATACAATGTCAAGGGTGGCTTCAGGGAGGGTACCCACGGGGAAGAGGGGAGTTTGCAGGGTCAAGAGGGGGAAGGGCAGGTTTTGGAGGAATGGGGCCATGAGGAGGCAACAGTGGACCTTGTTGGACATGCAGGAGGATGCCGAAGCAGATTTAGAAATGTCCTCTGTTAACCTTTTGGGACAAGATGTGCTCAGTTAATTGAATATGACCATCTTGTTTACCAAAAGGGGGGGTGTTGTGTTCCACTCTGCGGATGTGCCACATAAGAACAATGGTATTCATTATTGCCCTATGGAGTGAGTTGGTGGCTGAGGAGTACCCATACAACCAGATTTATTCATCTATGGAGTAACAGTGTTGTTGAATGCAATCCCTAGCATAGGGAATAGGTATTGGAAAATTCCCTCTGATTTTATATTTAGGCCTGCACTGTCTCAAAAGCATGTTGCAGGGACAATTGTTTTGCTGGACATTAAAGATTTGTTGGTGTGAAAAAGAAGGGTTGTCCTAATAGGGGTAGAGCCTGAAGGGGCACAGTGGTGCACAGTGTTGTGTATTGACCCGACACACCCTTTAAAGGAAGCGACAGATGTTAAACTATTTGAAGACAAAGAGGATGAAGGGGATATAGTACTGGCCATATGTCTGCCATGTTAAATAATCATCCAATATCAGCAGGTCCAGTGTCCCATGTTTGTGGCAGAACGCATCCACTAATTTAAACAAGAAGACTTAGCGCTGGTCTCAGATGTCATATGGACAACTAACCCCCATGATGCAGGTTTACTGCAGTGTCACTCTCATACAGATCACCCTCAAACAAGGTGCAGTACTGCCCTGAGTGAAGCAGTACCCATTGTCAAGGGAAGCGGAGGAAGGGATAAATGACACTATCAATAAACTTTTACACCAAGGTATTAAAGTGCCTTCCAACTCACCTTGTAATACGACCATTTTCCTGATTAAAAAATCTAGCTGGAGAATGATTCAGGATTTATGCCCATTGAATGACATAGTACAGGCCGTGATGCCTGTTGTCCAAAACCATGTGACAATCCTATGTAACATACCCACAACAGCCACCCATTTCACTGTCATCAACGTGTGTAAAAACACCATAGTCTTACTTTTCCAGTAAAGCACAGCCTTCAGCTTCACTCCACTGGACTTTCGCTCACTTTATTATGGGGAAACTGACATGCCCTTAAAGAGAGTCAGTACTGGGAGACTTTGTTTCCCTTAGTCGTTTCCAATGTTGCAACTTTTCTGCAACATGTTACAAGTGCACAATGTACCTTACATTACAGTGCGCTTGGGTCTTCCTTTCAGTTCCAAAGTCCCTATGCTCCCTCTAAGGATTTGTTAAGGAGAAGTGGAGAAGTGCAGAAGTGCCTTTGACAGGGCTGGTGGCAGCTTATCATTTCGCATATTTTTAACCCTTTCTTGCCATGCAAACTGCACGATCTCTTGAGTTCTCACTGAACCCAGGAAAGGGTCCAAGTATCCTGAAACGAAGAAGCCAAGTCGAGGAACCGCTGGTGACCCGATGGAAGGTTTGGCACCATGAGCCCGCTGTCGTCCCACTGGACCCCTCTGCATCTGATTGAACTAGAAGTTCTGCGAAGATGCTTCGAACCATTAAAATAGTGGGACCAACCATTCTCGGCACCTTCATCAAACCCTGCAAGTAAACCTTCTCGGAAGTGTCCCTGGGCCAACCAGTGGGCTGACCATCTTGCACAGGACCTTTGCTCTGACACTGCTGCCGTTTCGAGGAGACCCTTGAAACTTGGTACATCGCAAGCTCTGTGTTCACAGCCCTCTCACACTGAATTTTCATACATTTGGCATTCCAAGGTCTGGAATAAAGAGAGAGTGCCCAAACCGGAGTACACGCAGTTACCGTGTCACCCAGCCATGATGATGAACTTTGCAGGTGTCTTGCTGCTGTGCCCCTCTGAGCCCTGAAGCCTGCTACAGTGAAACTAGCCTGATCCACCCACCAAGAGTTGAGAAATTGCCACTCTCCCACCAGGGAATCATCGCTGTAACTTTGTCCATGAAAGGCGCAGAGCCACACAACTGGCGCATTTGAACTTGCAACCAAAGTGGACTCAACTGCCAAAGTTTTTTCTGGAGTGCACCAGGGGTTGGTGAGTACCTGCAACCCTTACCAGTGACCCCTAGCAAATCCATCCATTTTTACGCATGAGTGTGCCCTGAGGGCCACTCTCCTTTCCACAGATAGCCTGAGCTGTCAAACCTTTCCCAACTCCTGGAACCTGTTCTGCCCTTTTGGGGAGACCCTCAACAAAGAGTGGGATCTTGTTCTTCATTGCCTTACCCACCTTCCTGAGCTTATACAGCCCCTGCAAGAGACCCTGTTTTTGCCCTTCTGCACTATTGCGTGCACCAGCATCTGAAAGTACATTGAGTGCTAGGCTCTTCTCATCGTAGGGACTGACCGGCCTCTTAGTTAGGGTTAACTTTATGAAGAACTGCCTAAAGACTATTTTCACTGCTTGCTTCCTTCCCTTTTAGGTTGTGGACCCATTCTGTGCTTTTATCCCTTTAGACCACTTGGTATTGTGTATATATATTATAGTAGTGTTGTGTTGGTTTGATGTATTACTATTGATAATTGCTGTGTTTTGAATAAATGTACTTATATTTTTAATATAGATACACCTGTCTGGGAGTGATGTGTTGTGTCCTTTACTCTGTGTGCTCATTGAGGTCTTTCAGTCACCCTCACCTCTCCTGAGAACTAGTCTTGACCGCCGCCAATGCTACCTTGATTGGTCAGGTTTGTCCAGAAGGTTACCCTGTTCCAAGAAATTAGGTTGACCTTCTAAAGCTCTTCCCACCAGGTCAGAGTTCAGAAATCCATCTTAACAGTGCACTTACACCTAGATTCACAGTGCCTCACAGCATTCACGCATGGCAGGAGCAGGTTCCAACAGATAAGATTGCCTCAGGGGTGCTACGAGTCCCATAGTATCTTTAATAGGGTGCTAAACGCTGATCTAGGGCATGGACCAATCACGGACCACAGTGGTCCCAAGCATACACATACCAATTTCCATCTTTCAGTATGTAGATGACCTCTTAGTGTACAGTACAAGCGAGAACCAGTGTAGAGAAGATTGTATTACACTTTTTTAATTATTGATAGACAAATGATACAAAGTGGACAGGGCCAAATTACAGTACTGTCAACAAGAAGTTCTGTACGTAGGTCAGTTTATCTCTGTTCATGAGAAGAGAAGAACACCCAAGCCTGCAGCTGCTGTATGCAGCACACCTAAGCCAGTGACAATGAAAGACATGCAGACATACTTTAGTGAGGCTATATAACTGCTGTAGAGCCTATATCTTTGGCTATACGACATACACACAACGACAACTGCAAGCTCTTAAGGATGCTCAAAAGACAATAAGTACAATAACATGGACCGAAGACCTTTTTGCTACCTTTAATGAGCTAAAGGAGGTTATTGCTACAGCCCCAGTGTTAGCCACACCTGAAACACCCAGGATTTCTACTTTTATTCCCACTAAGATGGTCAAATGATGACAGCTGTATTGACACAGAAAAGCATAATGGGCCAGAAGCCTTTGGCATAATAAAGCAGCATGATGGGCTCAGTTATGCAGGGACAGTTTCCATGTGAACAAGCTCTCAAACGCCACTATGTTTGTCAAAGAGAAGTCTCCCACAATTATTATGGGCTGTTCAGTGACACTCTACGTTGAGCATGCGGTTTTTACCATTTTGTAAAGATCTAAATCCATGTTAACTATGCAACAAGCTTCAGCCTAGAAGCTCATATTATCCAGTCCCAATATTCACATAGTATGATGCAAGACAGTGAACTCAGCTACCTTTTTGACTGAACAAGTTGTTTACACAGACGAGGTACATGACTGTGCAACTCATGAGGGGCCAGATTATGACACCCCGAAGGTATGTGACTGCCCTTGACAGTGGAGAAGTGTTTTTTGTTGATTGGTCAGCAACGGTTGACCAAGAGATGGGAAGGTGGCACCCAGGTGCAGCTGTCATGCGCCTGGTACATGGGGAATACAAAGCACTAGTACAGAAAAGATTGCTCATGCATCATTTGGCCCAAGCAGCCAAATTGATCACCTTAATAAAAGCTCTGGAGGTGTCTCGGGGGTGTAGAATAACGATTTACTCCAATTTGGCAAACATGCTACAACAGTGCACTCTGGCTTGGCCCATTGGAAAAGAGAGGGGTTCAGCAGGGCAGATGGGTCTCCAATGCAAGAAGCCACCCTGCTAAACAGACTGATATATGCCCTATCGTGACCTACGTTAGTGAAGTTCACTGCCCATACTAACAACACTGATGACATTTCTCTGGGGAACGCTGCAGCGGATGTTGAGGACAAACATACAGCATACCTTTCCATTTCTGAGGTAGTAGAATATCCCAAAGTTGTAAATATACAAGCACAATTGCCACCACCATACACATTGTTAGCAACCATTGAAATAATTGAGTTACAGGGACAGTCACTACAAGAGGAGAAATTGTTGTGGCATAAGAGAAGGTGTGTACAATCCCCTACTGATTTAATTTGGAGGCAAAGTGCCACTGGGAAAGTGGTGATGCCTTATGAGTTGATGGTCTTTGCCTTCAATCAACTTCACCACCCTCTCACGTGTCTAAACGTGCCGCTTACGGTCGTGTATGCCACTCTATTTGCAGTTAAGGTAAAGGAGCTGCACTATTGGGTACACCTCTTGTATGTCCGTCTGGCTCCCCATACTGCCTCTCAAGCACCTGACATATTGCAAACACCCACTGCATAATAACATATTGTCATTCTTTTTGTTTTTTTGAGTACACTGTTGATTTTGCATTCAAACTGATTTTTCTTTCTTGACAAACAAAAGGTGGCCCCCAAGTGCCTATGTACATGTAGCATTAATTTTTCCTCTTCCCTTATCATGCCCCACATCTACCACGTCGAGAGAAGCTATTTTCAATGCATTCAAATTTCTAGAAGTGTCCATGAATTTTAAAGCATATTATAATTGTCCTCCAGATGAAAGAAGTTTACCCTGCACCGTCCAACATGCATAGCACGATTACTCAAAAAAGAACCCAGTACTATTTCTATAACGACTGGGTGATGTATATAATTGTATGCATATTTTAAAGTTTTCTTTGAGGATTGACATTGTACCTTATCAAAATTAGAGTTACATAGAGTGAGCATATTAAGGGGTCGGGGTTATAGAAACAGGTGTGTAGTTGTTGGAGGGAACCAAACCATAGATGTTGGAGGGAACCAAACCATAGAAATGCATTCTGAATTAGTGTCCACAACACCAGTATCAATATGAAGTTGCATAGACTGAGAAGGGAAGTAGGTACCATGTCACAATATGATGAACGCAAGGGTATTGGTTTAAATGCAATGGAGAATGTGCACCATCCGGAATTCAATAACATGTGTGTACAATGACATGCGCTCAGTGGGTGAAGAGAGCGCAAATGGAAGCTTCAATGTCTGCTCCTTGATCCTTCATGCATCGGGGCACTGCAGATGCTAGTACCTCCAGAAAAGTCATCATTAGATGCTCAGAGTTTAGTCCATCTAGCACTATGTTGAGTGCACTGTTTGTTCCAGGTGCATGGAGTACGACTGGTGTTGATGGATAGAGATGACAAAAAGTGTGCCAAGAACCACAAAGACACTCAGTGTATGCCGCGTCTGCTCATAAAAATGGATGGCGTATTTGTATCCCAACATTGGGAAGCTGCACGGCTGGGGGCCTGTTTGGGTTTGGTGAAGAAATGATATGGGAAGTTAACAACAAGTACCAAGACATCTGGCTGGCACATGTTTCCAAACTAACATGTATTGAAGCAAAAGAAGCTCCAGTGAAGGCGCAGATGGAGGAAGAATGCCAGGTGTCCTTTCAAGGAATCGGATGTGTTCCTTTAGGAAACAGCATCAAATGTAATGCGACTCTGTACTTCCCAGACCTCAAAAAGGGCACTGTAGCACTCATGGACATGTAGTGGGTGTGTGACCAGTGGGTGTATCTGCAACTCCCACCATCATGGAGGAGCACATGTTCATTTGCCACCCTGCATTCAGCCATCCTGAAGGTTCCATGAGCACATTTTGTGATGGCACCAAAAGACAGTGCAACACAACCGGAACAACCCACACCCCACACTCCACAAGCGAGAAGAAAGAAGCAGTCACTCACATGACAGAAGAGGCGGTCGAACTACCTATCTGAAGACTCTTCCAAATTGCTGAAGGAAATCCCTGAAAAATATCAGCTGTATAACAAAGCTGAAGTGTTCTTCACGTCAAAACAGTTGCCAGGAGTACAGGCTGCAGCAAATGCAAAGTGGTTGCAGATAGTAAGGTGGGAAGTGATCCAGTTGTCCAATAATACAGAACAATGACTAAATATAATTAAGAGTGAGATGAGGGCCATTGGGTTGGTGACGCTTCAGAATTGTTATGTCCTGGATCTCTTTACATTCATGGAAGGGTGAGGGTCTGTAAGAAGATTGGATTATCATTTTGCACCTACATACTCCTAAAATGACATAGAAAATGGGTTCCTGATGTACATTATAGGGGCCCCGCACAAGCTGAAGACAGATATGCAAATTGAGGGTGAAATTGATGCAGACGACTGGTTCAACAACATGCCCACATGGGCTCCATCCTTGATGGGAGCCCAAATGAAGATAATAGTCCCAATTGTAGTACTCCTGTTGGTGATCCTCTGGACCTGCCAGATGATCCTTCGATGCTGTGCAAAGACTCCCATAGACCCCACAGGAACTGTAACCACCCCCACCATATCCCAAGAACTATAGTGAACATTGGGTAGACCTATCCGGGGATGGAGGCTGCAATTACCAAACGTGTACCCCTGAACATGTACCCCTGAACAAAGGAAGGGACTTGGAGGTATGAGGAAGCACAGAGAATGGCAGCAGAGTTAGTTAATGTAGGATTAACTAAAGTGGGGAATGTTGGGATGCATGCCCACCTCCATGTGGGGTGCATTTAAAGACCTCAAACAGAAGTTCCTTTCAGCTGAACAAAAGTATTTAAACACTGCAACCAAAAGCGGCCCTGCTTCACTTTCCCTGTCACATGAATGGCAAGAAGTTAAACACTGCAACCAAAAACGGCCCTGATTTCCTTTCCCTGTCACATGAATGGCAAGAATTTAAACACTGCAACCAAAAACGGCCTGGCTTTTTCTTTTGTTCATGTCAAATTAAAGAACCATGTGGAAAGGGGCCTACCCATCATCATCTATGGAGAAGCAGCAATGTAAATTCGCAGAAGAAGGAGAAATCAAAGAATCCTGTGACCTGCAAGACAGGATTTTAAACATTTAAAACAAAAACGGCCTGAACATGTGTTGCAAATAAAAACGGCTTTAAAAAGCCACAATGGAAAAAGATATCACTGCTCACAAAGAAAATATCATGATGTGGGGGGGGGGGTGACCAAAGTAAATGTATATTAAGTTTCACCCACACAAATCCTGTAACCTGTCAAGAGACACTACTTCAGGAAAAAACGGTTCAGGCTGAGGCAGGAACTTCACAGTGAAAGCCCCACATCCAGCTGGATATCACACCTCTCCTCTAAACAATCCCACAATAAAATGCGTTGCTGCTGAGGGCATCAAAATTCCATATTCTGCAGACATGATGGCAGGAGCCCAGAGATTTCAAAGAAGGCAAAATGTGGCTGAAGCATGACAAGAAGGTGTGAGTCATTGTAGCACCCACTTCAAAGAGCAAACTGCCAATTTCAAAGGGACATATAAAAAAATAAACTCTGGTCACAGGCAAGCCCAGGGAGACAGATGGCTGTGAAGCAGCCCTCCCATATGTTGAACAAGACACTCCCAGTTAATATTACAAGACTATTTCATTTTTGGCATTTTGCTCAGCCATCAGACTAAGGATTTATTTCCATTTTATGCCATTTTTCATCTGATTTCCAGGCAGTTATAAGGATATAAATTGCATTTACCTGGGACTCTGGGAACTGTAATGGCCAGTTAGATTAGGTTTCTGGCTGATCTGAACAAGTGACAATTATGAGATTTGATGAAAAGGTGGAAATTGAAATTAGCAATATGTGTGATGATTTACATAACTGTTATACATTTTATGAAAATGACAAAAATGTGCCACATGGCCATGCTACATGATATGGATTTGGCGATCGGCTTATCTAATTCCCCATGATTAACAAAAACTGAATATATGATTCATATGGCAGTGGCTAGTACAATTATGTAGTTATTATATATAACTAGTTTTTGCCGAAAAGTCGTAAGGGGAACAAAAGCAGGATGACAAAGGGAAAAGACAGATGATGCTCTCCTCCCCTGAATCAATCCCAACTGGGGGTGGAGAAAGGTATGGTACCTGTCCAATCCTAGCGGCAGGGACAATTACAGGGTACTCCCCTAGATTGTAAAGTTAATGATGTCATTTCTGCTATATAAGGGGGACTGTACCAGGACTGAGGACGCACACACAAACTGGGGAGACAGGAGTAGGAGGAGGGAGAAAAGGCTGCTGAACCTTACCATCCTAGAGAGTGCAGTGACCAGATCCATTTTCCTATCTTTGCAGAGTATCCCGAGATCCAGCTGGCTTTCCTGAATCCTAAACCAAGGCTTGCTATAAGTAGCATATTACCCCAGTCCTAAATTGCATAAACCCTTAATTTTTGTAGCAGTGAATCCAATATTTCCCCATTGAAAACCCCAACTGCACCTGTAATTTAGTCATCTCCCAACAGAAGAATCTCTTGTTTCCTCTGTATGTTAGCATATCTCCTTTGGAAAACCTCTCAGTTGTCTGTGTAAATCCTTAGCATTTTTTCAAGTAAATCAATTAATTCCCCCATTGAAATTCACGGTTCAAGATTGTTGCAATTCAAAATTAACCATATTGTTCCTGATGTTTTTATTTAATTGTTATAGTCATTAAAGTGTTGCCGCAAAAGAATTATTCTCCTTGTAACTAAAAACCAAATTTATCCATTACCAAACAAATTCCTATTTGCATCTATCCTATTAAACCCAAACCGTTGTTCCCATTCTGAGTAATCACTTTTGCCGAGAAGTCTATCTGTAATGAGCCTCTGTCCTTGTCACTGAAAACCGATTTTCCTATTGTAAATTAAACCCCTCCCCTGAGGTGCCTGTCATTGTAAGCCTCAGTGTAAACAAAATTCCATTTGCCACCGTATTTTCCCTATGCATTTGCTTTTTCTCAAAACCGATTTTCCTACTTCATTTCTATTTTGCCCTGGTGTGCTGATTAGTATTCTCTAAAACTTTGCCTATCTCCTAAGTGTAAGCAATACACATTTTCTTCTATTCTGTCCCATAGCCGTTGTGAGAATAATCAAAATCCCATTCTTCCATTTTACTCCAAAAACAGGTTTTTCCTTTCTTTGCTGTGTTTCCATCCTGTGGTGGTGGGCTTTACTCCAATACCGATTTTCCCTCTATATTCCTACTCCTTGCCACTGCCTTTCATTCAAAGGAATTTTTGGGGTGTGTGTTGCAGAGGGGAGTGCCTAACTGTGGGTGCTATCACTTTGTGTGGAATTTTTATTTTCCTGTTTTGTCATTAAAGCAAAAGCGAGTGTAATAGTCTATTTCAACCTGATTGTATTTTCATGTTTGTCATTATAATAAAAGCGAGTGTAGCAACCCATTTCCACTTGGTCGCTCTAAATAGGGCGATGCATTTGTGTTGCCACCATTTTGGTGGCTGTTGTATTTTGATTATCCGTATTTACATTGAATAATACATTAATAAACGATCTTATTAATACACACCGGCCTGGTTCCTAGTCCATTGTGACACAGGTTGTTCGTGGAGTTTGGGTGTGAGACGGTTTGGAGGCCTACTTAAAAGAATCTGCAGTTTATTAAAAATAAAAAGCGTTTTATCGTGCGTCACATTCATTGTAGGGGAAGGAGTTCCCAGGCTGGAGTGTGCATTGTAATAAACTGTGACATCCCTCTCCCTCCTAATGATTCAGACTGAGAGCTATACAGTAAAAAAATGTTTTATAACATGAGGTAGTAATAATAATTAGTTATTTATAATGCACTCAATACCCAGTGATTTCTAAGCACGGACCCGGGGATGGAACTTGTGTTGCTGCACGTCATCTTGTTTCCAAGGCAAGTGCGTTGCTCCTGATCTATCCTCCCAAGGGACGTGTATGCAAGGGATAACACAATAGATGTAGGTGTCCTGGACAGTTGGTACCTCCAGTGGGAAATATGCTGAATCGCCACCATTTTGTGGAGCTACTCCCAGCATGGTAAGGATCCCGTGTTAGAAGAACATAGTTAGCGATGCCTAGCAGCAGCGCACATTCTCATCCCTGCTCACCTCTCAGCCGGTGTGAAAAAAGGTCATTTTCGCCAATTAATACATAATTCTCCATTGTCCACACTGTAGGCTCATGTCAGTTGAAAGGAATTTGAGCAGCAAAGCCCGGGCAAGGTTGCGCCTACCCCTGAAGGATGATCCCATGGGAGGCAGGACAGAGGTCTGGAGCTGCACTGGAGAGTTACAAGGCCATCTCCCCCTCCTCCCGCCGGGGCACGCTGGTGTTCGAACAGCACAGCCTCACCTCCCCACATTCCTGCTGGACCCGCTTCAAGTATTTACCTCCCCCCTGTCAGAGGCCGCCATGGCCTGGCCAAGTGAATTATGAGCTACCTGGTCCTAAATCCCACCGCCTTTGAGGGACTAGTTATGTATCCTTATTGACCCAATGGTATTCCAGCTCACTCCAAGTTTAACGGGCCATGAAGATAGTTATTCACCCCTGTACCAACATATTGTAAAACCATCCCAGGGCACCTGGACTCATGAGATTAGGCCCCTCGCTAGGGGTGACTTCATAATGATGTATTGGTGAAACTTCACGTTGCATACTGTTTTTCTCTGTCTCCCTCTGATCTTAGATTAATATATTGCAGGATTTACAGGACAACTTGAAACTGCGTATTATAATGAGTGTGGGTGTGAGTGGCCACAAGGGCAAAGTGCTAGTCAATGCGATCCACGTCCGGCCTGACAGCTCCACCCCGAAGAGCCCAGCTGACCCGTCTACCCCACATTGGCACCACACAGACGTCAACCAATCCTGGAGCAGCACCTCTATACAATGTATATAGTTTAGCCAACGCCACCCAATCCTTAAGACTATGTGCCCCCTATAGCTTACATCATGCATGACATATTTTTGTAATAAATATGACTGTCTTTGCTATTGTCAGGCAGAGCGCTCTCGGAGTTTGAAGAGTCCTTTGCATGCCCTATATTGATCTATATAAAACCTTTTTAACTTCACCCGCACTTGGTCGTGGTCTCATTCCCTCCTGGGGTGTGTCCTTTACTGCCTCTCATTAAGGGGGGTTTACTGACTTATTGTGGGACACTTACTTTTACCCCTAATCCCAAAGTGAGGCTATGTGCTCCAAGAAGCCACAGCCAATTCCAATCCTGTCCTAATTACAGAGCACAGATGCAGATACTCATTAGGAGTCCAACCTAGGGGCATGAGGGAGAGCCCCATAAAAAGCAGAGATTACAGTCAGTCAGTGTGGGTTGGAGGAGCAGTAGTCTCAAGTTTGGCAGTGGTGGCTGAAGATTGGCGATAGTTAGAGTAAGCAAATGCTGGAAATTCAGAGGAGGATCAAGAGGTGGCACCAGTGGAGAGAAAGAGGATGTATTGAGAGATAAGCTGTTAAATGAGAGACAGTAACATCAAGGGTGCAGGAGGTGGTCACAATACTAAGAGGAGATGATGGCAGTCAGGAAGGGGAGGTGGTAAGACCAAGGGGAGGCTGTGAAAGTGGTACAGAGGAAATGGAGGTGACAATATCAGGTGGCAAAAGCGATACAGAGGAGATGGATGGTGGAAACACCTAGTACATAAGGTGGTGAAGAGGAGATGGAAGGGTAGCATCAATGGGAGGATGTGGTATCCCGGAGGTGACAACACATGAGGAGCAGTGATAGTTTTGAGGAGGTAACATAAGGAGGTAAAGGTTGTGCCTCCAAGAGAGGAGAAGGACAGGGTAGCACCTGGAAGAGAAGGTTATGCAGAAGAAGTAGAGTTGTGAACGCCAGGAAGTGAAGGCTGGATCCAGGAGAACATTTAGTATAGAAAGGATCTGGCAGGCCAGGTTGGCCTTAGGCAAGACAAAATGGTGGGAGTAGGACTGAGAGGAGGACAGGGAGGCTTTGGTAAGATAAGCAAGGTGAGTGGAGAAGAAGCAGGAGGCACATCAGTTAAGGTCAAGAAAGATACTTCCAGCTCTCCCTGATGGATACTGCTGCTGAACTGTCTGTTGGAATTACTACAAACCAGACTCAGTTTTTGGTGTACAGATCTCTGGAAAGCCATCAACTAGACAATCATCGGAAGAAGGTTTTGTGCAATCCCAAAGCTCACAACTCCCAGAGACCTGAGAAGTGTAATGGAATTATTTCTGAATTGTGAGGACCTGGTAGGATACGCCAGAGGCTGCAGATGCCTAAGAACCATAGAAGTCCAGGTTAAACCAGGGAGAAGAACCATCATTACAATTTTGTCTTTGAAAAAAATCCCTTTTACTTTAAGTTGGCCAGTTTGTTGTTATTACCCTAAGACCAGATTTGGAATTTGAACATGTGGTCTTGATGTACATCATGGCACCAGGTACTTAAATCTTTTTCTAAGAAAGGCCATCATAGGTCAATGTACTCCCAGTTACTCACTCGTTTTAGGATTTAGCATCAAGTGCGTAGCTGTTCACACACCATGCCATGTATTAGCCTCATGTTCTCAAGTACTGACACAATTTGACAGGAATTGACACCAAATGGCCACTCTACTCACATAATTTGCAAGGTTTTCCTTGAGATTCTGAGTTACTGACACCATTTGCAGAATACTGCCATAATTTGCTTAGGCACTAACAGCCCATGCCAGCTGTTGCCATCATTTGTCCATTACTCAGTCCATTTACCAGGTATTGATATGATATAATATGATATGATATGGCATTTATATCGCGCCTATTCACAAGTGTTTCAAGGCGCGACGAGGCAAGGGAGGGGAAACAGAGGGATGACAGACAACGATCCTACTAGGCCAGGTGACATTGAGATTGCAGAAGTGCAGGGGAGGCGGCAAGGGGAAAAGTGAATGGGGAAAGAGGAGGAGGCAGTTTAGTACATAAGATAACAGTAAAAATAAAGACAATAAATAAAAGTGCGGCCAGCTGTTGGCAAATGCCAGGGTAAGAGCAGACATAAAATGTCAAGTGCTAGTAGGGGCTGTAGGGATACAGAAACAGTTCTCAAGTGCGAGGGTTACCAGGGGGCAGTGCAGGAGTGCAACAGGCAGTGAGGGGACCTGGGCCCGCGATCAAAGGGTAGCCAGGTAACCAGTGCAGTTTCAAATTCAGCCAGGAGATTAGCAGGGGAGAGGAGGAGAGAAAGCAGAAGCAAAGAGGAAGGTCTTGAGGTGCTTCCGGAACCAGAGATGGTTCTTCTCAAGTTTCAGAGAGGCAGGGAGGCTGTTCCAGAGGGAGTCGCCAGCAGAAGAAAGAGATCTACCACAAACTCGCTGTTTGGAGAAGCGACTGGCCCTGAGGGAGTTGGAGGCAGATAAGCGAAGAGCTTGAGAGGGAAGACATTTACGAAGAGAGAGTTAAATGTATTGAGGTCCCAGGCTGCAGAAGGCCTTGTAGACAATGAAGAGGGTTTTGAACTTAATCCTCGCCACCACTGGGAGCCAGTGCAGAGATTTCAGTCCTGGAGAGATACGATTACTCGGCTTAAGGCAAAGGACTAGTCCCGCAGTCCTGTTTTGGATGAGTTGCAGAGGGCGGAGAGTAGAGGCAGACAGATTTAGAAAGAGGCTGTTGCAGTAGTCCAGCCTAAAGAGAACCAGAGCTCTGGAGACAGTGACCTTTTTGGGGAAGGAGAGGACAGGAAGAATACCTCTAAGGAGGTGCAGCAGGTAGTGTGACTTCTTAGAGACGCCAGAGATGTGAGGAGAGAAGGAAAGTGTGGAGTCAAAGATGACACAGAGGTTTATAGCCTCACAGGTGGGAGCAGGAAGAGGGCCAAGAGAGGCCAGCAAGAGAGTGATAGGAAAGGAGGGAGCAGGTGTGCCAATGAGGAGAATCTCGGTCTTACTGACGTTAAGGCAGAGATCATTGGCGGCGCATCACTCCTGGATGGCGGACAGACAGTCAGAGATGAGAGAAGGAGAAGAGGTGGCTGAAGGGAGCCTGAAAATGAGTCAAGTGTCATCCACACAGCACTGAAAGTTGGGGCAGAGAGCGACAATGCAGTGGGTAAGAAGTGCCAGGTATTGGTTGCCATAAATATGGTTACTTACATGGTTTGCAAGATATTGCCATCAAATGCCCAGGAGGCTCTGAAACCATTTCCAAGATATCGGCATGCTCTGCACTGGTATGCAGAGATGTGAGAGGCTATTGGTCAAGGAAGCAATCAACTTATTTGGTACGCCTCTCTTCCAGCACTACGAGAGTAGTGTAGAGCCTCATATCTCTATCTGCCAGGCAGCTCTGCAGCACCACTAAAAAGGAGTAGGCGCCAATAAGCTGGAAGTGCCAGGGCTAAAGAAGGAATGCTGAATCTATTTCTGGGGCCCACAGCACAGGTGGCTGACACGTAAGTGAGACACAGGGGGAGGAAGTGCCACAACTGGCTCTTCTGGCAGCCCTCGTTCAAGTTGGCTCTTCTTCTCCCACTGCCCACAGCCCAAACTGTATTCCAAACCTCCAACCCTGACCTAACACCTTTAGCGGGACAGCTACTCAGCATGCATATCGCGAATGGAGAATTGACTTCTAACCTGTCCTGTCTTTACATGGAAAAATAAAAAGAGACTAAAGGCTACAAGCATGTCTTCATAGAAAGCGGAAATGGAGAAAAAAGAAAGGACTAGTTTTTCTAAAGCACTGCGCAAGGATGTGGCTATCCTAAGGTGGCGTGTGGTTCTGAGAACATATATTTTTGTAGTACCCATTATGGAACAGTAGGGTGCATGGGTATAACGATACATCTACAACGCTAGTTTTCCACAGGTTTGCTGGGGAAGAGAGTGTTTTCCTATATAAAGAATTTTTAAAGAATGGTGAATTTCAGAATCAAATTCTACCCTGAATATATTGTGCAACATCCCAGTATACCTCTGAATATTACTTTATCATTTTATGAAATATTGAATGAAATTTTAAAGTTGCAGCTACGTTGAAAGAATAATTGTATGTAATTATTACACAGAGGCAAATACAAATTAAAGAAATTCACTTATGACTGCATGACTTATGACTGCATGACTTATGACTGCATAAATTAAGTGCTGTCCAGTTGCCATCAATGGAAAGCTCTGTATAAACTGACAATCAATTGCAAAGGGACAGACATCTAAATACCTCTGAAGACTCTCCTAGATGGTAAGACATTTATTTTCCCAATGTATGAATCTGTGCAAAACAGAACCCAGCAATCATAGAAATACTGAGAGTAAACATTTCTTTTTGACACGCAATTTTGCTAAAGACATCTGTAACTAATGTGATGAATTGAGGGAATTTGTCCCTTTTCCCCAACGGGAGCCCGCCTGTGAGACTAGAGAGGTGAGCCCACTCTGCAACACCCTGCCTAGGGGTCAGGGCTAGTAGGACCTCCTTGGAGACAAGGACTCCGGTTCCTGAGAGGCACTTCCTGATGCCCTCAAAGAGATGGTCTATGTGGTTTTGTCTAACTTAACAGAACATTATCAATTCCATAAAGATGAACTAAACTTATGCTATCCACAAAGGGTTGTGGGAGTCCCTATACTGAGAACGAACATGGGTCAAATACAATTTTCTATGGAATTTCTTCCACTCAGGAGGGTCTACAAACACATTTCAGCTCACTGCACCCTTCACAGAGGAGAACAATTCATTTGCATATCAGTCTTTGTCCCACCCACAAAGGCAGTCCAGCACTGAAATGCTAGGCACATCTCCTCTGAACAAGAGTACCACCAGCCACCCCAGACACGTGTTTTGGCCTAGCCCGGGCCTCATCAATGAGGAGAAGCTAAGCCTCTCTAAGACACAGTGATCAAGGGGTCAACATCTGGATTACCCTGGGTTACTTAGGGTGAAACCCTAAGTTTTACAAAGTTACAAAGGAGTGTGGGAGCCACTCTACTGAGAATCAACATGGGTCAAATACCCTGTTCTATGGAATTTCTTCCACTTAAGAGGGTCTACACCACAACAGGAAACTAAGACTATGGGCCACATTACAAGCTTGCCGGTAGCCTTGCCGGTAACACTGGCAGGCTGCCGCCAAACCTGCACATTTTTTCCACCCCTGGCAATGGGGGAATACAGGGTGATTACTACCCTGGTGGACCCTGTATTTCCCCATTGCCAGGGGCTGGAAACCTTTACTCCCCATTCCCATTTGAGCCCCATATGGCTCAAGGGAAATGGGGAGGCCAGATGCACCAGCACCATTCAGAATGGTGCCGGTGCATCCGACATGCTCTGCTCGCGGGTGCGGTTCAGCCCGCCAGGTCCGACCTGGCTGGTGAAAAGGCACCCGCGAGCAGAACTCGTAGTTTGCCAGTCCGGTGATTACGGTACTGGCAAGCTTACCGGTACCATAGTTACCAGACCGGCAAACTTCTAATCAGGCCCTATGCCTTTAAATCTGTCCCTCCAACGGACTGTGACGAGGTTGCTGAAAAAGGATGATATTTATTTATTAATTAATTCTTTACATTTGTAAAGCACACAAAGCGGCCCTTAGGCATCGTGGCACTGTTAGAGTAGGGCTTACTTAGTTGCAAGAGGAAAACACAATCTGGATAATGCTGACAAACAAGCATAATTAAAACTACAGAGAAAATAACATGCTGGTATTAGCCAACTGGTTCCATGGTTACAGGAGAACCAAATCGTGCACTTTTAACATGGGGATGACTTAAATGAAGGAGGAGAGCACAAACTGGACAGTTCAGACAAACAGGACATATGAATTACAGGGACAGTAACACAGTGTTTGGCCTAAAGGTTCCATGGTTACAGGAGAACCAAATCAGCAAAGCAGAAGCAATTACAAGAGGTTAGATCAAATATGGACAGCACGAAAGTTGAAGATGCTCTGGTGATGATGGAGTACTATCGCGCTTGTCTTATTTGAAGAGTTTGGTCTTAAGAGCTTTGCGGAAGACAGCGTATGAGGCTTCATTTCTGAGTGAAGTGGACAGAGCATTCCAATTTTTCGGTGCTAAATATTGAAAGCTGGTGCCTCCAGCTTTAGCTCTTTTGAAGGTAGCGATGTGGATCTGGTTGGAGTGGTGAGTTTGTTTGGTCTGCATATAACAAGGGAAAGTGAGAGAGGGCGAGAAGCCGAGAGAAGCCGGAAAAAAGAGAGAACCAGGGGAAGCCCTCTGTGCACAGCAGAGCAGAAGGAGGCAGAGCTCTTTCAGAACACAAAGCCTGCATAAATCAGTCGAGCTCCAATGTGGAGCCCCCAATGATGGGAGACAGGCATATGAGAGCAGAAGAAAACAGAATGCGATTGAAGAGAGGGTTTGGTGGTGGCGTGACCGCACAGACCGCACAGCAATGGCAGTGAGCAGTATGCCTGCAGAACAGCGCCGATAACACTGATGTGAGAAAACCACTTCCGATCCAAGCTACAGAGCAAGTTCGATTCGGAAGATGAGAACAAAATGCACGTGACCAGTGAGACACAGAGCCAAGAAGAAGAAGAAAGAGAGTTCAAGACCTTACCGGTACCGGTGACGTTAACCCTCGGAACAGAAGGTAATACAGGGAACGTGATTAGTGGACAGTTAAGAGGGACTCATAACTCGAACAAAACCATCCCAGTGCTAATGAGAAAAGTATTGCAACTAATCAGAGGAATGAGACCCATGTTCAAGAAGTTGTTTGAGAGGGTTTTTATATTTGGGTGTCGACTTCCTCCGTCTTGCAACCTGTTTAGCTTTCGGTATGTAAGTGTCACATGTGTGTGAAAAAATTCTGAGGGACCACTCCCCTACCTCCAAGGTTAAAGCATAGGTTGGTTGCTTTCCCACAAGAACTGCACCATCATTTTTAGTTTGATTTCAACTCTTGATTTTTGTTCCATAGAGTTTATATTCTGAGTGCGTAGTAAAGAATTCCGGGTTAGAATCCAACCTAAAAAGTCTGAGCTTCAGTCTCCTAGGAGCTCAGACTTTTTAGGTGGGATTCTACCACGGAATTCTTTATGGAACCAAGACCTTACTTACCAAGGAATTATTACAAATTGGACGCATGTGAAGGAGATATATCCTCTGATTTGAAAAAGGCTCTTGCGAAGCCGAAACACGTATCATCTAAAAGGGCTCTCCTTCGGGAGATTGATATAAACTCTATGAAACATAAATCAAAAGTTGAAATCAAACTAAACATTGTGGCACAGTTCTTTTGTGAAAGCAACCAACCAATGTTCATGAAGGGCAGAGCTCCATGAAATACACAAAGTGGGAGAAGAGTAGAGTTGAAAACCTGTTGCCTTGGGAACAGGGAAAAGTCAGCCGAGGTCCCATAGATGAGAAAGAGAATATCATAAATAAATACATTTCAGAAACACAGAGCCAGGAGACCAGGAAGTCAAACCTCATATATGAAACAACACTCTGGGAAGAGAGGCTAGAACCTGGCAATAAGAGAGAGGGAATGTATTCAAAAGTAAGATTCTTTTTTATAGAAGGGGAGAGGAAAACTGTCAGTCCCCTACAAGAGTTACAGAATTTAATCCAGAAGATAACAAGTGACTATTTGCATATGGTCTATTGAGTGGAACGAAAGAATATAGAAAACCCTGTGACAGAACACAGGAACTAGGAGAAGGGAGACATTCTCCTGTGCTTAGTTACATTAGTGGCAGGTTCTGATTGGTTTGATTTGGACCATGGACAGAACTGGTTTTGAACGTTCACCCTGACTGATGAGCACCTTAGTTAGGAAAATAGGTAGGGAGCACCCCATACATATAGGGAGAGTTATGCTTTATTTTAGAAATAATGCTTAAAATGCCTCTGCGTCCTTCTTCTGACCTCCACACTGCATGGTCATTCTTTCATCAACTGTGTTTACTCAGAAGAGTCTTTTTATTCTTCCTGTCCACTGCCAGGTAAATCTTGTTAACAGTTGTGACAGGGTAAGGGAAATAACCCTGTCAAAAGGGGATGGGGACTTCTCACAAACTGGGGTGGGAGGCCAACCAGGAAATCCTGTCTCAGAGATGAGGTGTGCGAGTTTGGAGGGCCCCAGTCTCTGCCACTTCTAACTTGCCTGTTTGCAAGAAATGAGTGCCACCTTTTCTTAATCCATTTCTGCCATGCGCAATGTTGGCCATTCTCTTTCTAGCTTTCTCTTTGGACTACTGTTTCCACAAGGCCTGACATAGGAAAAGAAATTGAGCAGCCCCAGAGAGAGAGCCAGCAAGGAACTGGCGAGCAATGGAGCAACCTCTCCAGAAAACCGGTGGCCCAAGAACTCTAAACAACACTGACATGTGAAGGGGATTGAATCTTACAGTCAGCACGACCATGGAGCAGTCCACACAACAAAACAGTTATACTAGCACTCTCTGCGAAATGCACAGAAAGAGTTATCTTATCTGCAATGGGCCTAGAGAGAAGTCCACATGTCAAACCGAACAAGCAGACACTCGATCAGATGATCAGATGCTCCAACCTGCTTCAACATGAACTTGGACAGTGATCGTAGTTGGAGCAGGTCACCATTCCCAAATGCAGGCAGACTCATGTACAAGAAGGGGGTGAGCCTTAAACCTCCATTTGTGCATTTATGTATTTGTAGCACCTCCTTTGGGGAAAAAAGCTAGCATCTGACCTGGAGAACTAGCTGAGCGAAAAAACCAATGGAAGGAGAAGGGGGAAGATATCAAGGGACACAGAGATCAGGAAGTTGTGGGTTGTTCGGGTGATGTCAAGGGAGTACAAGGAAGACCCAAAGATGAAGTGAAGGAAGGACAGTGCAGAAGAACATGGAGAAGGATTGCTGAAGGAGTGGGCAAAGTGAGGTATTGGTTGGTGGGAGAATGTGGTACATGTGCGTGACTGTGAAGGTGAATGAGAGAGTGAAAGAAGTGTTACTGAAGGAGTAGGTGTGTGTTGTGTAGAGTAGTAGTAGTGGAAAAGGGAGAGTAGTAGAAATGGGGAGGGTGAGAGCATCAGAAATGGAAACGGGAAAGTAGTAAATCAAGAGAATAGATTCCAAGATTGTTCATGGTTAAAATGGTTTATTTCTTTTTTATTTTTATTTGATATAGCTGAAATAAATCAACTTTTCAAAACCATATACAAAACTTGATAGTAAATCTTTTAATATAAAACTTAAAACATAAAATCAAACAATACACATTTATATAGAATCAATAATTGAACAGAAACAAATGTAAAAATATTCCTCTACGTAGTACCATTCAAATATCAACATTTAAATTAAGCATCGTTAAAACATTCACTGTATCAATTTGAATTGAAACATAAAAAGAGCATAAAATGTAAGCCCATTGCTGCCTATTATTGAAGGAGCCCACATATATGCAATGTTTTGAAAAATGCATTGTTCTGGTCCCCTTCAAAGCTAGGCAACATGAAATCAAATGTTCTAAGGTTTCTTTTGAATTATGGTCTTGACAGAAACGACAAAGGTTCTGTTGAGAAGATAACACTTTCCGTGTTGCAAGCACATCTCTTGTGGGCCGCAAATTGAAATGTATGCGCAGAAAAGCTCAGCAAATTCTGGAGATGAAGATTTCAGAAGATATTGTTCCATAGAGCGACATCTTTTCGGCGGAAATCTGTGACTATCACAGTTTTCATATTGCAAACATAATTGCCTAGTTTTAATCCAATCAGTGGAGTAAATCTTATCCTTAGCTTTGTCTGGATTGCAAATCAGCAAATCAATAGTGACGTCTGCTTTCGCCATGATTTCATACACCTCTCTCAACCAATTTACAACAAAAGAATGTTGAGTAGAAAACAAGTATGGAGACAAAACTTTAAAAATGGTTTGATATTGAAAATGTTCTTTTGAAATTTTCTTTTTTTTTGATTCTCTCCTTATGAACCATGGAAAATAACTATGGTGAAAAATGTGTTAAGAGAGAAATGAAAGTGAGAGAAAGAGAAAACAAAGTGTGTAAAGTTGAACTGTAAAAATAAAACAATTAAGAGAAACAAAACAAAGAGAGGATCATTAGTGATCATTGTAGAATAAACAAATACTCTACAAAACAACATATAGTTGGCGCACTGAAAAGTGACACCATTAGAAAACAATTAATGTCTCAGCATATTGCAACAATATAGATGTCCAATCGTGCAGACAACTACAAACTACAAACTAAACCTAGGACTTGCCCAGGAAAAATAGCCTAATTTGACCAAAATCTTTGAGAACATGAGGAGCACAAGGTATGCCAGGAGGAGACTAAGAGACACGAGACACCTGAGTCCTTTGAATGCACTTCTTCTTGTACCAATTGTATTAAGGTATCTAGATTAGGATGCACCTAAACTGTTCCCAAAGGTTGTTTGCCCTTAGGCCATATTGACCAGTCAGTCACTGATTAGACAGTCAGGGTTACTGATCTCTAATTACCTTCTTGGGGTTGAAGGGCACATGGGCTAGGAAGGGAACTGGCCGGGTTAGACAAAGAAGAGGTGGACATTCCTTAGTGAGACCCTTTGTAAATCCTTCAATAAATCCCTACAAACTATCTTCGAGAGTTGCTGTGTTCTTGCGGTTACCTGTGACACAACAGAGTGCCTTAAGGAATGGACGTTTGTGACATCCTCTACCTGGGATTTCCTATGTGTGCTGTCCCGAAGATGCAGAATGTTTGGAATGCAGCTGCAAGAACTGACCTATCAGGAGCACATGTCACCAGATATCAGGCAGCTCCATAGCCTGCCTGTAGTTTGTAGTGGGGGAAATCAAGCTCGTAGCTCATTGACTGATTTGTAAAGATATTTATACAATCCAAGTTCACAAATGATATGCCATTTTGTTATCTTAAATCTTCACATGTAATATTGTGCCTACAAACATCAAGTATGAATGCTTGGGAGGCCACTGTCTTTCGCTTTTGGGAGCTAGACCATGAAATTCCCTCCTAGACCAAATCCTTGGGATAGTGGATCTATTACTCTTCCTGACTGACATTACTCTTCCATGAAGATGTAAAGGCATAGCTCTTTCATCTTTAAATTCAGTAAAGGAGCATTTCTACAAATCCTCATCCTCTCAGTAAACCATTCCTGATACCTTCAAGAGGCCACAACTGTTCAATGTGTGCTTTATTAATGAATAGAAATAGCGACGTCATGTCTGTGAAAATGTCCCTTGGTTTGTGGTAGGTGATGGGTCTGTAGTAACCTGGGGGACAGTATGTTACCACCAACTCCATGATGTGGGCCCAAAGGGGGTATACAGAGGACCCTCGAGGCTTCTCACATCAACAATATAGATCCTAACCACAGAAATGGGGGTACCAGGGTTGGTCCCCCTTATTCTAAATAATTACATTTCTTTCCATTAACTGGGGAGGAAAAGGGGAGGTGCCAGAGAATTAACAACATGATATCCCAAATTCATAAGCTGCTTGTAGGACAACCTGGGCTCCCTCCGAGGGAAAGAGCCTAAACTATGAGCTCCCTACCACCTAGTTACAACCCAAAAAGGCCAAGTAAAATTGCCTCAGTCTCTCAGTATCCACCACCTATGTTAGGAACGTGGTATGCAGGGCCACTGTTCCCTGGCTTCCCTAGCAAGACACCAAATCATAGATGCCTGAAATGCCCAGGTTTTAGATGGTCTAGAAGAAGAGAGACCCCAGTTTTAATATAGAACTACTATTATTATCAAAAAGACCAGCCCTTCGATCTGAATTAAAAGACAAATCTTTTGAGAAAGCCAGTGCTGACTAGAGGGAATAAAGCACATCTTTTCTTTTTCTTTTGTATTTATTGTTATGATATGATATGGCATTTGTAACGCGCCTATACACAAGTGTTTCAAGGCGCGACGAGGCAACGAAGGGGGAACAGAGGGGTGACAGAGACTGTGGGATACATTGACACACTCAGCAGAATTCACATCCATAACCAAGCTGCACTTCAGCAGAACCAGCAAAATGGCTGCACTGGCTCCTTTGAGCACCACTGCCTCGCCTCAAAACTGCATTTGGCAGCTACAAAAGGATGGCTGCACTGTTTTGCCAAACACCACTGGGCAAGTGGAACAGGGAGCACTCCGAGAAAGGCTGCCAGGTTGTGTTCTTGTGTGTACTAAAGGAGCGAAGTGAGAAGCTGCACTGCTTTGCTGCTAGCCCAAAGTTTCCCAGTGAAAAAGGGAAATATTTTACATTTAAAATGATGCAGCTCTGATGCTCTTTTCATCTGTTCTACATTACTCTGCTTTTATCAGTGAAGCCCTGCCATGCCCATCCATATTCAGATTGTGCTCCATACAGAAAAGAACATTTTCCCTGAATGGCAGGCTGTGTCAGACCAAATCCAGGAAATCAACAGAAGCTTTACTTTCAGCTGCACAAAAAACGCTTGACTTTTCGGCTACAAAATGTCAGAAATCACTGCTTCAAAAGAAACCTTAGCTCTAAGGGCCTATGTCAATTTCAGTGGACGTGGTCTTGAAAAGATTGCTATATAAGTGTAACTGACTAGGGCAAAATAATGTTTGAAAGTCAGAAGGAAGAGAAATCCTTTTGAAATGGTCAGCCCAGCAGACTTCACCATGGGTTAAAATGTGCTTTTGCAAATGAGGAAAAATGCCTGCTTTAAAAGTATAATGTTGTAAGAAGGCCCTGTTTTGGCCTAGCAATGTAAAGGAGGTTTTGTTGGGAAACACATATGGGATGTTTTATTTCAATAGGCTTGCTTGTTATTCAGAACAAAATAAAATAAAATAAAGAATTAAATGCAGTGGCTGGATTGTGGAAGCTCCAGTACAGGTTTTTCTGCTGGCTAAACGGAGGCCTTCCCCCCAAAAGGACCCACCATAAATTTCTGGGACACATGCATGTAAATTGCTACCTTTGACAACTTTGAATGGACCAAGAGAAAGAAATATTACATGATCGTCAGGCATTTGTCTGGGCTTCAGCTTGAGACAATGGATCTGGGACACCTACGTGTGAAGTGGGGGAAGTGGCAATAAACATTCAAACAAACTGGGAAAAACCCCATGGCCACCTTGGGCTGAACTGACAGTTGGTGGTAGCCTGGAAAGGCATGAGCATATTTGGAGGACAAAGGCAGCCCCAACTGTCTCAAAATACTATTTGATGAAGACATTTTTACCACTTTTCATTCTGTAACCGGACAGCGCAGACATTTAAAAGTTGTAAAAGTTTCAGTGTAATTTGTGTGGCTTTTTAACAAGATGTGTTAGCCTTCACTGTCGTATTGTGGACAGAAATTGTAGAGATTTGGATATTCTGAGGAAAGCGTATATGATGCCACTTTGAAATTCAATATTCACATGCCCTATGGCTATATATACACATATATAAAGTTATAGAATTTTAGGTAAAGTATTTTCATTAAAAAACCACGAAAAATGATTAGACGGACGAAACAAAGTACTACAAACGTGAGAATTGGACTGCAATGTTCTGCGTGAAATATGTAATGCGCCTATGTAATTTGTTAAAGTGCCACAACTGTACAAATATGTAATATATGTTAAAGACTGATTTTAGCAAAAGTAACTGTGGGATGATCCTATGTATTGTAAAGCACACATCATAAATCTAACATCATGCCCCTGAAGCCCAACCGGCTGACAGCAAGGCAGTAACAATCACCCTGACCAATCCAGTTATTACAGGCATGCCCAGCCTAAACCTACCCATCGTATAATCCTATGATGTCACCATGCCTTATAAATAAGAGAGGCTGAAAGAACTCTAGACACGCTCTCCTGAATGTCCACTCGCCTGCATACCCTGACATTCCAGATCCACCTTTGCAAGATTCCAGACTCTGCTGCAAGGCCAAAGCATAGCTGATCCTATCCCAGCAATGCCAAAGCCTAGCTGATCCTATCCCAGCAAGGCTATTGATCCAGAAATTCCACTAAAATCTCAATAACAAAGGGGAAAAGCTGTGATACATTTGGGAGCATCCTGTGACCAGACCAACCTTTTGCTCACTACTTGCATGCCCACTGTATACTTGCCATCATCCAGTGACCAGACTTGCCCAGCTGTTTGCTGTTAGGAGAGCAGTCTTCCTGTGGCCAGAACCTTTTTAGTCCCGAATCCGGTTGGCTGCCCAAATCCCCAAACTCCAGTGCTGATTGTGAGTATTTCTTCATCCCATAACCACGGATAGTCTACCCATCTTGATGCCTTTTCCTTTGTTCTACTCTCTAAGACATCCTATCCTTGCCTTGGTAACTTGTTAAGACTGTTAGAATTCTCTGTTCATCTTGTCCTTGATCTCCAAGCGTTAGTGCCACGTTTCTATTCAATTTTGTCTTGCATAGATCATAAATCCTTGGCCATATTTGGAATAATCAAATTCATTCCCACATAAGCTGAACGTCGGGTGACAAGGTTGATGTCGCAAATCAATCTTGGAATGTACCGTAACTTTATTTAACAATATAGTCTAGATAATTTAGTTTAATTAAAACTTGTCTTTCCTTTTTAAAACCGATTTTCTCTTTTTAACTGCTTTATTTTCCTAAAATCGAACCTCATTCCACCTTGAAAATCTCATTCAATTCTGCAGCTATAGTGACTCTTTCACGTCTATATTGTTCCTGTGATGTGCATCTATCACCAAGCCTAAAAACCGCGTTCCGATTCTGTGTTTTTCACCCGTTATTTATTCAAAACCGTTTTTGACACTTAAACCTGAAAAAGAGAAAAATGCAACTTTTCCATGTGTGATTTGACTGCACTGTGTTTTCAATTTAAACCTGCGATGTGAACCGTATGTCTTTTGTGATACCTTACCTTATAGTTGCTAGTGATATAACATCCCTGAGACTGTGACAAAACATATGTACATCATTATTTAATTACACATATAATTAATTATTTGTTAAAATCCAAGTATCATTTTAGGCCATTGCAAAGGGTTTATTTTGAATTTTGATACTGTTTGTTGCCTCATATCCCTGACTACCTGCTGCTTCTGTCTATCCATTCAGAATTCGAGTAATTGGGGTTGAGGGAACATTGCAGGGGGAAACCTTAACTTGGGTGCTATCTATCATAATTGAAAAAGTGCTCCTATTCATTTGTGCTTTGGATGTGTTCTTGTAGAAGGTTACCCAAGCGAATTTCACTGGTTTTCATTGTAATTATCACCCCATTGGTGATTGCTGCCCCACATAAAAATTGGGTGATTTTCTTTGAAATTAAAATAAATAAATATTGTATTCCCACCAACCTGCCTGGTTCATGGTCCATTGTGACCCGGGGTATTTTTAAAAGGGGGTGTGAGACGGGTTGGGTATCGACTCGATTCAAATTCATAGAAGATATAGAGAAAGTATTCTAATTGAGTGCTACATTCTAAGGCAAAGGGCAAGAGTCCTAGTCAAGTGTGTAACGCCCAGTTAGAATCCTTCACAAGATAACGATCTTACTTGGCCAAGTGACATTGAGATTGTGCAAGTGCAGGGGAGGAGGGAGGTGAACAGTGCCAAGGCAAAGGGGAGGGGGCAGTGCTGTACATGGGATCAAACCAATAACAAGAAGTGCGACCAGCAGGTGGCAGGTGCAATGGTAAGTTCAGACAGCAGGTGTCCAAAAGTGCAGGTAGGGGATACAGACCCAAGTGCAATGGTTGCTGGGTGGCAGTGCAGGTGTGCAACAGGGTGGGTAATGACCTGGGCCCGAAATCACAGGGTAGCCAGGTGACTGTTAGGCAGAATTATATGCAGTACCCTTTGGGAACACCACACACAATTAAGACTACAAGTGACAGTACAAATTCACCTTTGGTACAAGCCTGTACTACACAGTAAAAGTGGTAGCGATGGGTGAGCAGCCAGACTTATCTCAAGAGCAAGTGAGCAGTATCAATAGTTACACAAAGGACAGCAATTACTATGATTCAAACAAACACTGACCCAAGGTTTCTGAGTAAAAGAATATACATTTATTTACATATCAGTTGTATAACATTTCACTAAAGTAAAGCAGTTCAAAAATCACACTCTTAATATACCACACCACTCCCAATAGTTTCCAGACAAGTTAAGTACACAAAATGAAGTGGGAGCAAAATGGCACTCTAGTAATTAAACAGGTAAGTAAGCAGGGCAATCTAGAAAGAGGAACTACAGTGATGGAATCAAATCAAATAGGCTTAGGGCCAAAGTCAATAGGACAAAAGTCTTTTGCTCAAGATCACACAGTTCAAGGTAGTTCACGGTTAAGTCTTTGCTAAGCGTTCCAGACAAAGTTGGTCGGCAGAAAAGTTAGTTTACAGAGTAGAGAAGGGCAAGCCCTCGGATTGGCGAAAGGTTTCACACACCTTCACCGCGGCTGGACGAAATGAACAACTGGATTTGCACAGTATCTTTATATGGAGAATAAGCTGTAGCTGAGGCGGACGTTCCTGGCAGTTCTTGCAGGCTCACGGTTCCTGAAGTGACTGTCGGACTGACACTGCCCAGGGAAGAAACCAGCAGCAGAGCAAAGCAACGAATAAAAGGTGTGCTCCTCAAAACCCAAGCCGGGTCTGACCTTCCTGGCTATCCGCCCCACTGTAGCTCTGTACAGTGAATTCGACCAGAGGAGGGAGTCCTGGCTTGCAGTTTGGGCGAACTGGTTGGTCCCACCAGCTCAGGGGAAGAAGATTCTGGGAGGGTCTTTTCTGTTGTTGGAGTTCGAGGATTCAGACCTGCAGCAGGGCTTCACCGGGCGGCTCAGTCATGGTGGGGGTCCTCTTCCATCAGCTCCTCGTCGGTTCTTTCGTTCCAGTGGCGACTCTGCCTTTCCAGACCTTGAGACCTGCTTTTTATGCAGTTTCCCCCATTCACACAGCCTTCCTGTCAATCACACAGCAGAGTGGCTGTCCTGGCAGGACAGTCACCTAGCCAATTAAACAGGAGTGCGACTTGGGTTATCAAGGGAACCCATGGCAGGGGTCCTAAAACCCCTCCCTCACATCCTGCCTACCCAGACTTTCAGGCACCGAAGGAGGGCTTCTGTGTAGAAGTCCGCAAAGACACGGTGAACAAAGGAACCAAACCTGGTTTGGCGCACAGAGAGAAACACAAGAAAGACATTTTCAAAAAGCAATGGCGAATAAACCCAGCCGGAACCATATAAAAACGTATATGGTCTAGCAGGCTTAAGTTCGAGGCTACCAAGATAGCCTAAAACAATACCAAGGTTATTTAAGATAGCCACAGTAGGAAAAATAGGATAGTTACCACTGCCACCAGCCAAGTCTTGATGAAAAGGGAGCAAAACAACGCTCCAAGAGAAACAGACACAAAAGGATAAGTATTAACCCTTTCCAGTACTCCATGTAAGATGGTTTGTACTGGGTCTGAGGATTTAAAAAGACTAATAAACTTGTCTTAGTCAGACAATGGCAACTTTATATGTTCTGGGAGACAGTAGTCAGTCCCAGAAAATGGAATCTGAGTTGGGAAGTCTAAAACACAACCCTCTGTCACTGCACTGAAGGTGCTGTGTAACACACAGTAAAAAGATGATGCCTGTGGACTAGGTGAGGCTCCACAGTCTATGAACACAAAAATGTTAAACACACATATCAAAACACATGTAAGAGTGGGAAAAAAAGGCTCACAATCTTACCAGGTGAAAAATAAATCCTAGAAATCCAGCAAAGCTGCTGAGGGACTCAATAGGTAAGGGAAATTAGCCATTCCTGAGAATTATCCCTAACAGTGACCAGTGCAGTATCAGACAGGAAATCAGCTTGGGAGAGGAAGAGACAAGGCAGAAGCAAAGAGGAAGGTCTTGAGGTGCTTCCGGAAATGGAGATGGTTCTCCTCAAATTTCAGAGAGGCAGGGATGCTGTTCCAGAGGGAGGCCCAAGCTGAAGAAAGAGATCTACCACCAACTTGTTGCTTGGAGAAGCGACTGACCCTAAGGAAGTTGGAGGAGCAAAGAGCTTGCTTGAGTAGAAAGGTATTTACAAAGAGAGAGTTGGAGGTATTGAGGACCCAGGCCTCAGAAGGCCTTGTGGACAATGCAGAGGGTCTTGAACTTAATCCTTGCAGCCACTGGGAGCCAAAGGATGGATTTCAGTGCTGGAGAGATATGATCCCTGGGCTTGAGGCCAAGGACAAGTCTCACATTCCTGTTCTGGATGAGTTGCAGAGGGCGGAGAGTAGAAGCAGGCAGATTGGGACAAACTAACCCCAGGCACCTTACTAGATGGACTATCCAACCTTTTCACTTGCAGGGTGAATCCTAAATAGCAGCAAAGAGTAATCTGGAGCTTTAGGAAACAATGCAGAAAAATTGGTACCTTGGTTTGTTTCTAACCTTTTGAAGGGAGCTAAACCAAGGACAATCTTTAAATGACAGTCCTTTTCCCACGGTAGGAAATGAGTGCATCAGGAAAGAGGAGAGTTTTAGAGCTGCCTAAAATGCTCCTAGACCTGCCAACAATAACATTTTGACTTACTCAAAATGTTTGTAAACCCATGTACAATAAAAACAGTGCAAAAACATGTTAGTTGTTACTAAAAGTTTATGTAATGAAGTTCTTGCCATATTGTGTCCAGGGTTCCAGAAAAGATTTTGAAGTGGAAGTATGTTACTCCCTATGTTTAGAAATAGTTTGTTAAAGGATTCTTTTATTTTAAAAAAATGATGTGTAGGCAGTATAAACATATTTTCCTAAAAATAAATATGTCTCTGTAATCCATACTTCATTGGGCCTACAGGTCCTGCACATTTGAAGACTCCTTTGTACCTTCACAGGACTACTACATAGCTCATTCTTTTGGCACTGCTCTGCTGCAACCACTGATTTGAACATGTGTGGATTTTTCTTGGTTGGAGCAAGGGGCAGGCGCTTACGTGTTAGTTTCCTATTTTTGTTATTTCCTATTTTGTTGTTATGTGGGTGTTTGCCCTGTTTTAGGAAGTGAAAAGGTTTGCGTGCCACTTATTGTGGGGCTGGTTACGTTAATTGGCATCTGTAAAGTCCAACATTGACCAATTCCAAGGCTTATTGGGGTGACCGGTGTTAAGAAGGTATGGTGCTGCCTTGCAAGTGGTGGATTGTCATCAGCACATATTTTGCTGGCTGGGGTGGTGGTAGGGGCAGCCGTGCTACATCCGTGACACGAGAGTCTGATTTTAGTAAATCCATGGCTATGGGGTGGTCTCGGTTTTGAAGCCATTTCTAGCACTCTGGTTTCGTGTCTTAATGACTGCATGGTACATGGTGTGTAGCGATACAGTCGTGGATGTTATTTTGGTTGTGTAAAGGGTGTGTTTTTATTTGCATTGTTGCGAGATCATGACGTTGTGCGGGTTGATTTGTGGTCGTTTTGAGGTTAGTGGCTGGTTGCAGATGTTCATCAGTGATTGTGCAGGTGAATGGTTGCTCATGCAAGTTTTGAGTAGCAGTTGATGGGGTGGTTGATCAGGTTGGTTCCTGGTAGTGCGGTACGTGGATAGCAGTGCAGGTTGGCGAGTGGCAATTAAGGCTGACTGCAAATGGTATGCCGCATGCCACCTTGCACCCACCTAAAAGCAGTTGTCTGCTTGTGGGCAGTGATTTTGATTGGCCACGGTGATTGTCCTATCAGCAGAGGAATCATTTCATCTGTAGTTTGAAGAACACCAAACTAGTAGACTGTTTGGCCATTGAAGGAATCTGGCCACTTCAACCAAGTGTGGGCTGAAAGTTGTGCTTTGGTTCTACCTGAAAAAGGGACTTACACAAAAAATTGCGATGTTTGCAGGTCCAAACAGAAAGGGGCATTGGGGATCTCTCTTAACCTCAACATAAGTAGCCAAGAGCATCATGCCAGCACAGGCAGGAGAAAAAGGGCTGTACTGAGCTCTGGCAGTGCCCAGGAGAAAGGGGAATTACATGTCCTACTCACTGGAGAGGCTACAAATAGCCATGTGCAATGGGCAGAACAGATGAGTGCAACTAGATGCACTCTTTAATGAGGAAGGGCGGATGTGGCTCCCTCTGGTGCAAAGCCTCCAAGGAGCTTTACGAGGCTATGCTTACGTGGATGGCTGGTACCCTATTGGGCTGAGGCTGTGCTGTTCTGGGGGTTAGCTGTCTATTTCAGCCATTTCCACTGCAGTTACCGTCTACTGTAAGAGGGCAGCAGAATTAGCTGGAGCCCCAAAGTGTGAACACCTATGAAATTCGTATTGTCTGATCATGTCTCCAACTCCAGGAAGGCGATGCACTGGCTACCTGTTGTCCATCAGATCTCACATAAGATCCTATCCTTGGCCTACAAGTCCTGATCTTCCACCGCCCTCGGCTATCTGAAGATTGCCCAGCACGTCCCTTGCACACGGGAGAGCTACACAAATTCAAACAGCCTCGCTTTAAGCTGGCAACATTCGGGGGCGGTAGCTTCTCAGTGTGGGCACCAAGAGAATAGAACTCCCTCCCACTCACAATAAGGACTATCAATACGCTTTTAGGATTCTAAAAAGCGTTGGAAACCCATCACTTTGGTTTGATCACTGGCTAATTTCTGACTTTCTCCTGCTTATATTCTGCTTTTTTCATCTTACTTGTTTCGTTTGTATTGTCTTTGTTTGTGCGCCCTGAGGCCCATGGGCATGTGATGCCATACAAGAAATAAAATAAATAAATAAATAAATGCATGATCTCAAGCACGTTAGGCGGTTTGGAAGTGGGTAGGACATACTGCTGGATATAAAAAAGGCTGAAAGTGTGTGGGTTGGTACGTGAGAAAAGTCAATTTTCAATTTCCCTACTTCTTTTATACTTATTCCCATAACTTTGGATGGATTTTGTATATATTGTGAAAAGTCATATATTGACTAACCATACATAACAAAATAAATACATTAGAAAAACATATCAAGGACCTCCCCGCCTAATAACTTACACATTGTGAGTGTGGCAGAAAACTGAAGCCATTGAATTCTGCAGCTAGAATTACAGTTAGAAACTGCTTCTGTCAAAGACATGGCCCATGTATGCAGCTACCAGCACGTCTGATCCACGAACTGTGAAAGTGAGAGTTCATGGAGATGAACTCCCAAGGCAAAGAAGGGGTGATGCACCACAAAGAAGTGGGTCACAGATGTGGAACCAAATGTGGAGCCAGCAATTTATCCCACAGACCTTTGCTACTGCAAGGCCTAGGAGTATGAGGATCTGTCAAAAGTAAACATTCAAATACTGAAATATCAATCAGAATCCTTGGCTGTCCTGGAAGCCATGCAGAGGGTAATTTTAGGTGAAAGCAGGTGAGGTGAGCTGTTCCTACAAAACAAACCTGTTGCAAGTGTGGGATTTAGGAGTTGGGATGTGCAAGGGAGCAATAGTGCATTTAGCAGTGATGTAGAAGAAGAGAAGAAAGACGATGTTCAGAAAGAGGATGGGAAGAAGAAAGTATCAACAGAAGCACAGGAAGAAAGACTGGGAAGAGATGTGCGGAAAAGGGAGAAGAGAGGAGGCAAGAAAGCAAAGAAAATAAAGGCTCCCAAGGAGAACAGACTAATGGAGAAATGCAGAGAGACCAGAGAGGCAGACCATCCCGAGCGTGTTAGAAGGTCAGAGGAAAGAAAGCCAGTGGAGGGTGGCGAAAGATAGCAAAGTGAAAGATCAACTGTGGGAAACAAGGAGGAGATTGGCAAAGCCCCAAGAGGGGGAAAGCAAGAAAATGTAACGAGAGAGGAGGTGGATACCGTCTCGTGGGAGGCAGCTAAGAGAAGAAACTGAAAGCTAGAGAAGGGGATACAAATAAAGGTTTTTCAGAATTAAAGAATTAATGCACAAAAGGAAAAATTGAACAGGAAACAAGAGGGAAGTATCATTGAGGGCAAGAAATAAAGAAAAGAGAACCCCTCGGTTATAAGGAAACCTTAGGAAATAGAGTAAGACTTGGTTTAGGCTTGAACCACTGAAAATGAAGTTCAAGGGAAGCAGAAGCGAGTATGTATTTGTATTTGTATTATATTTGGAATTTAGTTGCAGCAAATCGCTTTACAAAATCACAGTACAATAAAATGCAAACAATGTCCACAGAAATAAGATTTATGAATGAAGAAGATGATTCTTAAGGGCAGAATGGAATATAGAATAAGAGGTAATGGAGTGAAGAGGAAAAGGAAGGGTGTTTGTTAGGGAGAATTCTCTGTTAAGGCTAATTTCCCAAACCTAGTGAGTCCCCCAGCAGCTTTGCTGGATTTTTGGGGTTTATTTTTTTTCTCCTGCTAAGAGTGAGACTCTTTTCCTCCCACTCTTAAACATGATTTGAGATATCCTTTGAATTTGTAATGTGTTTTATGGGCTATGGGGTCTTTTACTCCATAGGGCTTCATGTGTTTTTGGTATGTGTGTTACACAGCACCCTCCGTGCCGTAACACAGGGGTGTCAAAGTAACCCCCAAATATAGACTCCGTACCCTGGGACTGACTACTATCTCCCAGGGCATGTAAAGTCACCATTGGCTTTACTAGTCCTAAATTGTGAACAGAACCAGTACAAACAATCATATTGTGGGCGTACTGGTAGGGGCAATTCGATTGCCCCTGGGTCTGTTGTTCGAGGGGGCACTGTCCAGTCCCCCCTGAGCGAGTTTTGGCTGGTGGCAGTTTATACTACTTTTTATATTCGACCTCGAATATATTCCTATAGGATTTTCCCATTGTTCGAGGCTAATACTTTTTAACAGAACTCAAACATACCGCTGGTTTATTTATTTAATATTAATTCACTTGTTGGTATTTTTTTCCAGAACTCGGTTCCAAAATGGCGTTTGTGTTCGCTTCTGTGACTCCAACCCGAAGTTGAGCCCTTTGTTCCACTTTTGGCGGGTTTCTGCACAGAAGCCCTCAAAAGTGGTGCCACTCTGTCTGGGTACCACAGAGGGTGTGGGAGGGGGTTTAGGCACCCTGGACTGAGTTGCCTCAGCAACTCAAGTCGCACCCTTGTGTGAATGGTCCAGTGGTGAGCCGCCCGGCTCACCACTTAGCATGTTTGAGTGACAGCTAGGACTGATGAATGGGGGTTTTCTGCATAAAAGCAGGGCTTTGGGGACTGGGACTGCAGACGTCGCCACAGGACCAAAGAATCCAAAGAGGGAGAAGCTGAGCTGACCTGCAATGATGAAACCACAGGTGGAGCCCTGCTGAACCGACTCACCACTTCTTCCAACGATAGAAGAGATCTTCATCCCGAAGAGTCTTCTTCCTTTGACTGGTGGGGATAACCAGTTTGCCCGCCTTTTCGCCTTCCCGGATCATCTTGTGGCCGCATTGCCTGTGCCAAGCACCCCGGCAACCGGGATACCATGTTTTACCACTACTGTGAATAAAAAGGGTAGTACCTTTTAACCGGAGAACTTAGCGGCTGCTTTCTTCCCTGGCAGTGCAACGACCTTCAGCTTTCCTCCACATCGAGATCTTCTCTTCCTCTGGACGACGCCGCGACTTGCATCCACTGCCAGGAACAACTGCCCCCGCTGGAGGATTCTCTCCACTTTCAAGGTACTGTGTCTGCCTGGCCTCCCTCGCAACGGTCTGTGTGGGGTGTCTCGTAAATCCTCATCTTACCACTTGGGTTGGCCCTAGGCTGGCTAACTGAACTTTTCTGAGCTGAACTGATTCCTTTTTAAGCTCTCTGCAAGACGTTCCAAGCCTTTTAAACTGTGTGATCTTGGGCGCATTGGTGTTCTACTCTCTCCAAGAGGGAGCCTGGCCTCTGAACTTTTTGCTCACAAGTAGACTTTGACTTTCCTGCCTTGCTGAGTGCTTCTAAAGTATTGTGTTGTGTGCTGTTCCTAATTTCTGCCTTTTCCCTCCCTTTTTCTTAACTTATTGGAGTGCCATCTTTAGTTAAGCACTCACCTCTGTCTGGAAATAAGTGGTGTTAACTAAGACTTGTCTAATAAGGAATAAGGGATGTATATATATATTAATAGTGAATATGTTTCTAAACTTGCTTATAATAATAGTGCTAGGGTGTCTCTAAGTGTGTCTTTAAATAAATAATTATATACTTGATACCAAAGCTCTGGTCAGTGTTTGCTTGTGCTACTGTATTTTGGTACCTATCTTGTATACTCTATATACTGTCTAACTCTTCTTGAGAGAAGTCTGGCTGCTCAGCCACATCTACCAGGTAAATCAGGGTGGTACAGACTGCTACCAATTGGGTTTACTGCCAACACCTGTAGTCTTAAGTCTTTTGCAGTGGTCCCTAAGGGAACTGCACAGGTTTCTGCCTAACACTGGTGGCAGCGGTGGGATTTGTATTGAGTATACATTTTAGTGTGCTTATAGATACCTTAGTGCAACTAACCACAAAGCTTAGCACTAAAAAGTTTATTTTCTAAAACTGTCAACTATGGAAAGTTATAGTCAAGAGTCCCTTGCTACAAAACTGCTGATTGTTTAAGAGTTCTCTGTAAGCATAATAATCTCCTGACTAAAGGCAAGAAAATGGAGCTAATATAAAGGTTTTTAGCAAACCAAAGTCTGGATGGTGGTTCAGAGGAACCTACCTCTCCAGCAAATGTAGATAACAGCAAGGATATTGATATTGAACCTAGTATTGATGGCCTTGAGTCAGAAACAGAAGAGAAGGGTGAAGATGATGTAGTTGTCTCTCCTGGGCCTCTACCTGCCCTGCCAGCTGTACCTACTGGATCTTTACCAGGTCCCACACTTAGTCCTCAATATCTGGAACTAGAGAAAATGAAACTTGAATTGGAATTTAAGAGACTTAATACTCAAGCAGAACAAAGACACCAAGAACTGAATCAAGAACTAAGGCTCAGGGAAATGGAGCTCAAGCATGAGTTAGAGGTGAAGAAATTGTCTGTTGAAAATGCTTCTCTCTCCGGATCCTCTAGGAGTTCCAGTCCAAAAAGACCCCGGATGCCTAAAGAGCTTGTGGGTATGTATGAGCCTAAGTTGGATGTGTTGGATTGGTTGAGTTTGTTTGAGTATAATCATGGGCTCCAGAACATTACAGGAAATGAGTTACGTTCCTGGTTGTTCTCTAGGCTCCCCCCTGTTGCAACTGATGTGGTAATGGAGTTGGGGGAGGAGGATAGAAAGGATTATAAATGTGTGAAGCTAGCTTTAATAGCTAGATTTGGGAAGACCCCTTCCCAGTACCTTAAGAGGTTTAGGACCCTCAAAAAGAATGATGGTACCCCTTGGGCTACCTGGGTGAGTGAACGTTTGAAAAACCTAGAGGGATGGGTTAAGGGTTACAAGGTGAACAATTATGAGGGAATGAGAAATCTTGTTATGTTGGAGTCAATTTATGATGCCTGCTTTCCTGAGCTCAGACAGCACTTGGCTGATTCAAAGGAATTAGATTCCAGGAAGCTAGCTAAGGCTGCTGACTTGTGGGTTGCCAACAGGGCTACTCACAAGGATTCAGGGGTCGCTCAGAAAAAGCATGAGGGAAAGCAGCCACCAAAAGGGAACCAAGAGACTTCTAATACCTCACAACCTAAAGAGGGCCCCAAACAACAAAATAACCAGGGTAAGCCCCAGGGTAAACCACAACAGGCTAGTGTACCTTCTGCTCAACAACCAGAAGGGAGTCAGAACAAGCCACCCTTTTAGAGAGCATTTGGAGTATGCTATGTCTGTAAGGCAACTGACCAAATCAAAGGAGATCCCAGATGTAAGGGTAAACCTGCAGGGATCAGCACAGTCTCCTTAGCCTTCACTCCTGAGGAGGAGTCCAAATGGCTAGTGCTCACTTTGACGTCTTTGCTGAAGAACCTTTGGGTCTTCAAGCAAGTGTAACGGTAGAGTCCATGGATCTGGTTAGTGATCAGAATAGGAGTGTGTACAACTCCATACCAGAAAACTCTAAAGTTTATTATGTGGACAGTGTTCTTGTCAATGGTCAGGATACTCCTGCCAGGCGAGACTCTGGGGCCAGCAGAACAGTAGTGGATGAAATATTTTTCAGGCGTGAGGATGTTGTTAAGGCACCCAAAGGTCTCACTAAGATGTCTGGAGGCCCTGTCCAAATGGTTCCAATTCTACCACCCCTCATACAGTGTAACAACATGACAGTGATGATTCCTGTCAGTGTTCAAACTGAGGTGCCTCGGAGAGTCCTGTTGGGGAATGATCTATGAACTCTAGGAGTAGTATCCAGTACCCCCAGGCCTCCCAGTATGGAGACCCAGAACCAAACCAAATTGGCTAGAGAGGCCACCTTAAGGAACCACTCTAAGCCTGTGGGAACCTCTACTGAGAACCCCACTACAAGCCCTGGTGTTGGTAAGTTGACCTCTGACCCAGGCACATTTCAGGCTAAAATGTTAGGGAAATGGGAGCCCGAACCAAGCTCCATAATTATTCCCCCAGTTTTAGAGTCTGTGACTCCCCCTGCTTCTGAGGAAGAGGTGGATAGACCAACTGGACCCCTAACTAGGCCTAAGAGAACTGGTAATTCTCAGTGCTGGTGGAAAACCAGGAAGTACAAGTCTAAGGCCAAAAACCTTCAGACTGTTGGACCTTCTACTGAAGACTCCAACTCAAATCCTAATCTTGGGAGTGAAACTCCTAAAGTAGGTAAGGGTAGATCTAAGAGGAAGGAGAAGCATGTACCTTGCTTATCTCCATCCCCTCCAACCAAGAGGCCCAAAACCCAACCTTCTCCCAACAGAGAAGTGGTGAGGAACTCTGGAGGCCCCTCTAGATCTAAGGGAATCCTTTATAAGGGCCCCTTGAAAAAGCCTAACACAGGTTCAGAAGTTGTACCAACTTCTGAGGGACTGGTCAACCAGATCCCCTATAGTTTCAAAAAGACTGATGTTCCTCAAAGGGTTTGTAGGTCATATAGCTTACAAAGGAAATCCTTTGATTTGACCATAGAACATAGGTCAGGGTGTCACCACCAAAATGCTGATGGTCTCTCTAGGATGAATGTCATCGACTAGAGGTATGAGATTCATCCAGGAGTGGATTAAATCCTCCTGTCCCTCAGTCTGGGGGGGGGGGGGGGGCGAGTGTTAGGGAGAATTCTCTGTTAAGGCTAATTTCCCAAACCTAGTGAGTCCCCCAAAAGCTTTGCTGGATTTTTGGGGTTTCTTTTTTTCTCCTGCTAAGAGTGAGACTCTTTTTCTGCCACTCTTAGACATGATTTGAGATATCCTTTGACTTTGTAATGTGTTTTATGGGCTATGGGGTCTTTTACTCCATAGGGCTTCATGTGATTTTTGGTATGTGTGTTACACAGCACCCTCTGTGCTGTAACACAGGGGTGTCATAGTGACCCCCAAACATAGACTCCGTACACTGGGACTGACTACTGTCTCCCAGGGCATGTAAAGTCACCATTGGCTTTACTAGTCCTAAATTGTGAACAGAACCAGTACAAACCATAATATTGTGGGCGTACTGGTAGGGGCAATTCGATTGCCCCTGGGTCTGTTGTTCGAGGGGGCACTGTCCAGTCCCACTCTGTCTGGGTACCACAAGTGGTGTAGGAGGGGGTTTAGGCACCCTGGACTGAGTTGCCTCGGCAACTCAAGTCGCACTCTTGTGTGATTGGCCCGGGCGGCTCACCACTTAGCATGTTTGAGTGACAGCTAGGACTGATGAATGGGGGTTTTCTGCATAAAAGCAGGGCTTCCTCCACGTCAAGATCTTCTCTTCCTCTAGACGACACCGCAACTTGCATCCACTGCCAGGAACAACTGCCTCCGCTGGAGGATTATCTCCACTTTCAAGGTACTTTGTCCGCCTGGCCTCCCTCGCAACGGTCTGTGTGGGGTGTCTCGTAAATCCTCATTTTACCACTTGGGTTGGCCCTAGGCTGGCTAACTGAACTTTTCTGAGCTGAAGTGATTCCTTTTTAAACTCTCTGCAAGACTTTCCAAGCATTTTAAACTGTGTGATCTTGGGCGCTTTGGTGTTCTACTCTCTTCAAGAGGGAGCCTGGCCTCTGAACTTTTTGCTCACAAGTAGACTTTGACTTTCTTGCCTTGCTGAGATCTTCTAAAGTATTGTGTTGTGTGCTGTTCCTAATTTCTGCCTTTTCCCTCCCTATTTCTTAACTTATTGGAGTGCCATCTTTAGTTAAGCGCTCACCTCTGTCTGGAAATAAGTGGTGTTAACTAAGACTTGTCTAATAAGGAATAAGGGATGTATATATATTAATAGTAACTGTGCTTCTAAACTTGCTTACAATAATAGTGCTAGGGTGTCTCTAAGTGTGTCTTTATATAAACAATTATATACTTGATACCAAAGATCTGGTCAGTGTTTGCTTGTGCTACTGTATTTTGGTACATATCTTGTATACTCTATATACTGTCTAACTCTTCTTGAGAGAAGTCTGGCTGCTCAGCCACAGCTACCGGGTAAATCTGGGTGGTACAGACTGCTACCAAGTGGGTTTACTGCCAAACACCTGTAGTCCTAAACCTTTTGCAGTGGTCCCAGAGGGAACTGCACAGGTTTCTGCCTAACAGTGTTCCAATGAAGAGGGGACAGCAAAGGAAAAGAAAAAAAACAAGAGTGAGCACCAGGTGGACGAGGAACAGATAACAGAAAAAGTGATTGAGAGTGCAAGAGACATGAGGGAACAATGAAAGTGACTAGAGATGACAAAAATGAAGGGCCAAGACCATACAGAGATTTAAAGACCAGACAAAGAAAATTAGATTTGAGACAAGAATGGAAGGACAACCATCCAAGCTGAAGCAATGCAGAAGAAATAGAATCATGACGCATAAGAAAACATAACAATTGTATAGATGAGTTACAGACAGATTTAAGAGGAGCCCAACATGAAACAGGAAGTCCAAGGAGGGTAGAAGAGCAATAGAACAGATGAGAAAAAATAAGAGAAGCGATCAGGAATTTAGTTTCTTCAAATGTAGAAAAAGGCCTTGCCTTATGAATATTATAGAGATGGAAATGACAGGAACGTGAAAGTAAAGAAATATGATAATAAAAAGAAAGATTAGAATCAAATTAAAGACCAACATTATGTGCAGTACTAGAAATGGGAAGTAATGAGGGAGCAAAAGAAATTGAGGCAGGAGGAGAACGCGTGGTATAGTAGTTGCAAGGAAAAAGAGGACTTCTGTTTTAGCAGAATTCAGAACCAAAAACTGATCAGTCATCCAGGACTTAATAACGAGAAGACAAGAAGAAAGATTATCCTAGAAAGAAGGTGTAAAAAAAGAAAAGGAAAGACAAATCTAGGTATCAGAATAGAAGTGATGAGATATCCCAGAAGATGAAATAATAGAGGCAAGTAGAGAGGTATATAGAGAAAAAAAGGACCTAGAACAGAACCTTGAGGAACTCCCATGCATGAGAGGCAAAGTATCAGAGGAATTCCCAGCCCAAGATACAGAATAAGTGTGATTAGATAGAGTAAAATGAAACCAAGACAGAACAGACCCAGAAAAGCCAAACGAAGAGAGGGAAGCCGAGAGTAGATTATTATCCACAGTGTCAAAAGCAACAGATAGATCCAGTAGAATTAAAAGCAATGAGTGTTTAGTATAGCGAGCCAATAATAACGAGTCACAGACTGAGAGCAAACCAGTTTCAGTAGAATGAAGAGACAGAAAACCAGATTGAATGCAAGGAAGAATAGAATGATTGTCCGCAAAAGAAGAAACTTGCGAATACACAAGATGCTCAAGAAGCTTAGAAAGATAAGGGAAAAGAGACATAGGTCTGAAATTCGAGGGAAGAGAAGGGTCCAAGGAAGACTTTTTCAAGATAGGAAGAATAGAAGCATGCTTAAAAGAAGAAGGAAAAGTAAGATAAGACCAAGGAAGGCTAGTCCTTAGATATGAGTGAAGAATTAATAGGACCAAATAGGGCAGCCGTAGGATGAGCATGGGCTAATAAATACAAGGTATCGGAAATAGAAACAAGAGAAAAAGATGATTTAACCAAAAGTAGAGAAGGAAAGGAAGAGGGAAGTAGAAGGAACACTAGTAGCCCAAAGAATAGCCACTTTTGGAGAGAAAAAGGAAGTGGAAGCAGAGAGAGTAGAGTGAAGAAGCTGATCAGGAGATGGGGAAAAAGAAGATGTGATAGAGTCTGAAAAAGATGCCTAGTATGAGACTATTGAGAGGGGCAAAGATTAGAGTAAAAGGAGCACTCGGCTGAGAGAAGAGCCTCATCACAAAGTGCATGATACAAAGAAAAAGAGAATCAACCATAGTCAGAGTGGGATTTACGCCATCAATTTTTGAGGCAGCGAAGAGCATGTTGCATGGAATGGAGCTGTGGTGAAAGCCAAGGTTGTGGTGGTTTCCGAGTAGGTGAAAAGGAAGAAACATGATACAAGAATCAAGTGATGAAGAAAGAGAAGAAGAAAGAATAGAGGCTGCATCATCGGCAGAGAGAACAGAAAAAGATGGGTCTGAGGGGAGACCAGAAGCGCAAGTAGAGACAAACCGAGGTGTGTTAAAGGTGTGAAGACCACGTCAAGAATATGTTGGAGAACAAGAAGAACAAGATGAATCAGACAAGGAGAGAGACAGAAGAATAGAAATGAACAAGAGGTGATGATCCGAGTAATAGATCGGAATAGCCGAGACAGCCAAAAAGGATTATGGAGAAGAAAAAATCAGATTAAGACAAGAGACAGCGATATGAGAAGGAGAAGTCTAAATAAGTAAAAGATGATATGAATCAAGAATTGAAAGAAGAGATATAGAAGAATAAGTAGAAGACAGGTGAACATTGAAGTCGCACAAAAGAATAAGTAGAGAAGAAGACTGCAAAACAAGAGAGAAAAGAGCATCTAAGTCATCACAAAAGGTGCCACTAGAACCAGGACGGGGATAGACAAGCAAAAAAGTCAAAGCATGAAGTTTAATAAAAGTAGTAAAGGAATTGTCAAATGGGGTAAATGAAGGAAGAGACATAGACACTGGAGCATGAACAAAGGAAGAACGGTAGAGAATACCAGTCCCACCCCCATGGCCAGAGGGATGGATGGTGTGTAGAAAAGATGTAGTTGAAGTAGGAAGTGTAGCAGGACTAACTGCATTAAAAGAAGAAAGCCAAGTCTCAGTAATACACAAAAAAATAAGTAGAAAAATATCCAAACAGAATGGGATTTGTTGTCATGAACCATCGGACGTGTCCTTTCTGGACTTCCTGGTCCCTAACCCATAGGGGCTTGCACTCAGCAGTACTCCCAACATGGCCGCCGAACACGGAATACTGTTTACCAGTTTCTGCGCCGTACGCATTACGTTCTATAAAGCTGACACGCCCCCACGGCCCTGCGCATCTCAACGCTACCGCTTGTCGTGGCTAGACGTGTGCTGCCGTAGTTCGCTTGTGTTTTTCCTTTGATTCCTGGTTCCCGGTTCCCCTAATTCCTCTTCCTTCATTCTCCCTCCTTTTTGTCCTCCTAGCATCCTGGATCTCCGTGCACTCGTCTCCGTGTGCACTCTTAGCTGTATCCTGGATTTCCTCAGACTTCCCGGACAACTGAACGTTCCCAGGACTCGGAATGCTGAACGTATGCTGGAACCCGAGGACCTGCACACTGGGTTATACAAGACCCGAACTCTACGAAAGAAAACTCCATCGAAGAACTCCAACAAACAACAAAGACAGGTGAGAAGGGGGGAAACCTGTGACAGATTGAGACGCCTACAAACTGATACAGATACGGACATGGAGGCTGCAGTTCAAGACCTCATGCGCAGCATGTAAGAGTAAACCACAGAAGTTCAGAATCTCAAAGCTGAGAAATGCCGCATTAAAACAACTAGTCCTGTCACGTGATCCGCGACCAAGGAGAGTGTATTGCTGGGCGGAGTAGTGGATAAATATGATGGTGTTCTGCTTAATTCATGTTTGGTTCAAAATGGCGCGGGTGTGCGATGCATTCTGGGAGCGCTCGGAGCCATGAAGTGTTAGATTCACAGTGCTGAGACAAACATGCTTTTTCAAACTTGGTATGCTGTCAAGGCCATTTCTGCTGGGAAAAGCTAACGTTGTTATGACTTGCCACTGTTCTCCGTGGAGCATGTTTTTAGAGCAGGGAGGCCCTGCATTCCTTGGGGGGAGCTCTCGATTGACCCAGCTGGCAACCGACGGCTGTTCCTCAACTGCGCAGGTGCAATTCCAGAAGGTTTGAGAATTAACTCCCCTTTTGTGTGGAAACCCGAAGGGGTCAGGTGAGACTTCAGCCAGAGAAGGACGCTCCATCTGGCCTTTCTGTGAGCTGTAGCACACTCTTCCTGGCTGCCCCGGAGTTTTCCAGCCGCTTCTGGACGAGATGAGGACAAGAATTACGCTCACGGTGATGTATTTCTTTTGACTTCTTTACTTCTTCTGCGATCTATGTCCATGTTAGTTTTATGAGTTATTCATACGTACTTGCAATTTTTGAATAAATAGCCGTAAAGAGCTAATTATCTTCTAAAGAGTGTGTGGCTGTGAGTTATTGTGTCTGTCTGTTTATGGGTTGAAGTATTTGCTCTATAATTGCATTGGTGATTTATGGTTGTTCCGTGCACTTTTCAGAGGAGAGCAATAGAGATGGCTCCTCAAAGAACCTGGTGGCTTCCTTGATTCATGTTTAGTGCACTTTACCTTTAAGCCCTACTACTTTTCCACCCCCAGGGCAAAGGTGGGCTTTATGATTTTGCATCTCTCCGGGAATGCATTAACCTGGGCTACGCCCTTAGTTAATTCTGGAGATGCCCTCCTGGATGATTATGATGGCTTTGTACAGGCTCTAAAGACCATGTTTGACCACCCAGAATAGGTTTACAGTGCCGAAGAACGTCTATTGGATTTCCAACAAGGGTCCCAGGACATGTTTACCTATGTGACACGCTTTAAGCAACTGGCCAAGGAAGCAGATTGGTCCCCGGAGGCCTGTTTTATTCTATTCTGGAGAGGACTAAATGAAAAAATAAAAGACGAGCTAGCCAGAGTAGCTCGCCCAGGTTCCTTCCAGGCCCTTATGGACCTCTCTTTACAAATAGACTTTTGAATCCAGGAAAGGAAGGCAGAAAAGAAGAAAACAAAGATGCCTTACCAAAAGACCTCTATAGAATCTCCCTCTAAACCCGAGCCCACTCCTGCCCCGACCACAGACCCTGAACCCATGCAACTGGAGGTCTTCCACGGACCCATATTCCCGCAGGAAAGATTGCGACGGATCCACACCGGGCTGTGTATGTACTGTGCCTCAGATAAACATCTTGTGAGAGAATGTCCTTTGGCCCCTCCACGGCGTTCGGGAAATGCCAGCTCCCGATCCTAGATGGAGCACAGCTTCGGGAGAGAGATGTTTGCTCCACATCTATTCCAACCTTGAAATCTCCTGGACAAAACAACCTTGTGATCTTGCAGGCCTTTCTATCGCTGTCCAAGAAAGAAACTTACCCCATTTTGGCATTAGTGGATTGTGGAGCCATGGGGATTTTTGTAGATCAGGATTGGGTCACTACCCACCACATTCCATATGAAACTCGAGACATCATGCAACCTGTCGAGGCCATCGATGGACGACCCCTCTCTTCAGGACCAATCACCCTGCAAACCAAAGAGATCCAGCTCTCGATAAACCATCATAAAGAGATGATCAAGTTTGACATCATAAAGTCTGCCCATTATCCAATGGTACTGGGTATGCCCAGGTTACAGAAGCACAACCCATACATCAAATGGGCAGCAGGATCCTTGTTTCTTGGCTCCGAACATTGCATGTCTCACTGCCTATCCCTGGATTCTTTGTCAAGATCCTCTGAAGGTACTCTGACAGACCAGCAAGGCCCACTCATGGTCTCAAATATTATCCAGGGCCCCAGAGCCTATCAGGACTACACTGATGTGTTTTCAACTGCCATAGTTCAAGCCCTACCCCCTCAAAGACCTGAAGACTGCGCTATCGATACTGAACCCTCGGCAGTGATTCCCTTTGGAAGGATGTTCATCCTATCAGAACCAGAGAAAAGGGCCCTCCGAGAATACTTGGATACCATCCTAGAAAATGGCACCATACGACCATCCAAATCCCCAGAGGGAGCGTAGTTGTTTTTCGTTCCAAAGAAAGATACTAAGGAGCTTAGGCCTTGTCTTGATTATCGTGGTCTTAATTAATGCACCCTCAAGGACTGCTACCCATTGCCCTTAATCTTGGATATCCTGGAAGGTGAGAGGAGCTGTAATCTTCACGAAATTGGATCTCAGAGGTGCCTACCATCTGATCCGTATAAAGGAAGGTGACGAATGGAAAACAGCCTTTAGAACACCCTTTGGTCACTTTGAATACTTGGTCATGCCCTTCGGACTCACCAATGCCCCAGCGGTCTTCCAACGTTTAATGGACCGGGTGTTCTCCGATATGCTGTTCCTCTTTGTCATAATTTACCTGGACGACATACTGATATACTCCAAGGACCATCTTAAACATGAAGAGCATGTCAAGGCAGTTTTACAACAGCTACATGAACATAAACTCCTGGCTAAACCCGAGAAATGCCTTTTTCATGTCTCTACTGTTCACTATCTCGGATTTGTCCTTAGTCCAGAGGGAATTGGAATGGACCACTCAAAGGTAAATTCCATACTATCCTTGCCTGTTCCAACTACTGTGAAACAGATTCAATCCTCCTGGGGCTTGCCAACTTCTACAGGAAATTCATACCTTCCTCTTCAGAGATAGTTCAACCGATCATTACATTCTTGAAGAAGGATACTCCCTTCCTCTGGACCGCAGCCCAAGACAAAGCGTTCCAACGTTTGAAGTCAGAATTTACACAAGCCCCCATCTTGGCTCAACCTGACATTGATCGACCTTGCCTAGTGGAGACTGATGCCTCTAACTATGCCATCGGAGCAGTCTTAAAGCAGGAATTCGAGGACAAGTTAGAACACCCCATCGCTTATCTCTCGCGAACCCTAACTCCTAGCGAGACCCATTATTCTGTTCTGGAAAAGGAATTGTTGGACATTTGTCAAGCCTTCACAGAGTGGTGTCATCTACTCCTGGGAGCTAAACATCCTGTTCAGGTCCGTATGGATCATCGGAATCTCCAAGTCCTACAATCCATGGAATGTAGGAATAGTCGTCAAGCCTGTTGGGCCCTCTTCTTTGCCCAGTACCAGTTCCAAATCCATCATGTAACTGGAACACACAACGTAATTGCTGATGCTTTATCCCGACGTCCCGACTACGAAACTCTTGAAGATCGATCCTTCCCAAAGATGTTTCCCCATACAATTTTCGTAGCTCAAGCAATCACTCTCAAGGAAGACATTCGGATTCAAACTGAGTCCTCTAAGATCTCAAAGGAATTTACTGGGAAGAATCGATGGAATATTAAAACCAAGGACGGGTATTTATTTGTTCAAGGACAATGGCCTGGCCATTCCCACACAGAGACTGCGACAAAGGATTACAAGCCTCTGTCATGATACCCTTCATTCAGGACATCGTGGCATTACCAACACACTCTGTTTAATACAAAGACAGTTTTGGTGGCCAAAAATGAAACTTGACGTCCAGCAGTACATCCAAGCCTGTGCAGTCTGCAATCAAAACAAGCATGATAACAAGAGGCCGGCGGGTCTCCTACTCCAACCAACGCTACCAACAAGGCCCTGGGAATTTATTGCTACATACTTTATTGCGAAACTACCACCTTCCAGGGGGATACACAACTATCATGGTTACCATTGATTTATTCACTCACATGGCTCATTTTACACCCATTACCATCTTCCTCAGAACTCGCTGGAATCTTCCTGGAACACATATTCCGACTTCATGGACTCCCTTACAAGATCATATCAGACAGAGGTCCTCAATACATATCTCAATTCTGGAAACACTTATGCAGTATACTAGGAATCCAACGTGCCCTCTCCTCAGGTTATCATCCACCGACCAACAGAGCTACAGAACGTGTGAACCAAATCCTGGAGCAGTATCTTCGTTGTTTCACCACCAAGGTCCAGGACGATTGGTCTCTTTTAATACCTGTGGCTGAATTTGCCTACAACAATTCGGATCACTCGGCTGTCAAGACCAGCCCCTTCTTCTGCAACCAAGGATTCCACCCTTTGGTTCTACCATCTCTTCTCCCACATCCTACACCAGTTCCTACAGTCGACTCCTGGATTGAAACCCTCACCAACGTACACAAGGAAGCCAAAGAACACCTCGAAAGGGCCCGAGCTAACACCAAGCAATATGCGGACTCCAAAAGAAGACCAGGACCTTCTTATGCAGTGGGTGATAAGGTCTGGCTATCCTCGAAACTACTGCCTCAACACTTACAACCTAATAAGTTGGCTCCTCGGTACTATGGCCCTTTTTCCATAAAGGAAATCATTAACCCAGTGGCCTTCCGACTCAAATTACCAGACTCCTGGAAGAGAATCCACCCAGTGTTTCACACATCTCTAATGAAACCATACGTCCAGACCTCCCGGTCTGCTCCAAGATCTACCCCTGTGGTTGTCAACGACCAGCTAGAATACGTAGTGTCCCGAATATGTGACTCCAGGTACAGACGTGGTCAGCTACAGTATCTGGTGGAGTGGAAAGGCTATCCACCCAGTGAACGCACCAGGGAACCGGTCACAAAGCTAAACGCCCCCAGGCTACTTCAAAGGTACCACCTTATACATCCGGGCAAACCCGGAGCAACAGGCCTTTGTAGGAGGCATGCTGTCATGAACCATCGGATGCGTCCTTTCTGGACTTCCTGGTCCCTGACCCATAGGGGCTTGCACTCAGCAGTACTCCCAACATGGCCGCCGAACGCGGAATACTGTTTACCAGGTTCCGCACCATACGCATTACGTTCTATAAAGCAGACACGCCCCCACGGCCCTGCGCGTCTCAACGCTACCGCTTGCCGTGGCTAGACGTGTGCTGCTGTAGTTCGCATGTGTTTTTCCTTTGATTCCCGGTTCCCGGTTTCCCTAATTCCTCTTCCTTCATTCCCCCTCATTTTTTTCCTCCTTGCATCCCGGATCTCTGTGTACTCGTCTCTGTGTGCACTCTTAGCTGTTTCCTGGATTTCCTTGGACTTCCCGGACATTTGAACGTTCCCAGGACTCGAACGCTGAACGCACGCTGGAACCCGAGGACCTGCACACTGAGTTATACAAGACCCGAACTCTACGAAAGAAGACTCCATCGAAGAACTCCAACAAACAACAAAGGCAGGTGAGAAGGGGGGAAACCTGTGACATTTGTTTTAGAGGAAACACGCAATACAAAGGGCATGATTAATTGAGGTAAATGAGAAATTCAAGGAGGGTGCAATAAACTAGGAAAATGGGATGCAGTACCATGAAAGGAGTAAAACGATGGAATTGGGTAGGACATATCAGCTGGAGAGATTGCAAGGAAACTAAAAACTTGAAGGAGCAATAATGGACCAGGCACTAAGATGTTAAACAATACAAAACCAGCAAGCAAAAAGACTGGAAGTGCCATGAATGAGGAAGCTGGTAGAGACAAAGACTGCTGAGCTGGACTAGAAACAAGAGCATATCAGATAGAAGCATGATGGGAAAACATAGCACAAGATTATAAGCATTCATCAGTGGACAGCTGCAGACAGTTGTATGAGAGGAAGGGTAGTAGAAAGTTGTGGAGTAGGAAATGTGTATTGGTAGTTGTGGGAGTCAGGAGTTGGAGTTTGCAAGAGAGCAATATTAGACAGCAGAAGCGAAGAAGAGGTAAAGGAAGAAGCGGAGAAGGAGGTATCAACAACAGTGGAGAAATGGAGGAGTGAGAAAGAAACTGGAGGTGGGAGGTGGAGAGTAGGTGATAAAAGTAAATTCACATAAGGAGAGAGGACTAAGGGAGATATTTGGAGAAGACCATAGGAAAAGAGCACCCTGGGCATGGTTCCGGGTGTGGGGGTGTGGAAAGGTGAAGAGAGGAAAGTAAAAGAATAGTACATGGCAAAAGAAGTGATGGGAAATGCCCCAAGAGGGGCGGAGCAAGAAAAGAGAGAAGGGTTGGACAAGGCTTAACGGAAGATGCAAAGAGAAGAAACCTAAACCTTAAGTAGGGAAGAGAAATTAAGAATCCTCCAGAATGGAGAAGGAATAGAGACATGAAATGAAATGTTGTTTGGGGAAGAGGAGGGGAGTACTACCAAGGGAATTAAATAATGAAAAAGAACCCCTCATTTACAAGAAATTTCTAAGAAGTAGAGTAAGTCCAGGAACATAAGGGTGGCAAAGTAGCACCACTGAGAGGAAAAGTGGGAAATCAACAAGGAGGAGATGAAGAGGAGTAAGAGAAAGTGTTTGACAAGAAAATGTCTTACTGCAGGGTATTTAATTAGTACAATGTGAAGCATTACTGAGTAAAGGGTCAAGCTGTATCTTGGGCTTTCTCTTTTTTGTCTTGCCCTTCTCCACATGACTTAATCCATTTGAGTTCAGGCTTTTGCACACTTTGTTTCCCCTCTCTTCACTCCATCTCTCACAATGATAGCAACCCAATTCATCTTCCTATGTCTTCTTGCCCAACTTCTATCCCAATAGCATTATGGAACATACGGTCATCTGTAGAAAGCCTGTCAGTTCTTGATAATTTTCTTCAATTCAATCTGCAATTGCTTTTCTTTACAGAACATTGTCTTTCATCCTCTCCCTCTAGTTGCCGTTTCATCCTCCTGCACTTTTCTCTCTCACACTACTTTCCCTTCTGGTATGGGTGGTGGAGTCAGCATCTTATACATTTCTCCTGGCTCTACTCTTCTTCTTCTATACCCATTCACCCTGTATGTTCTTCTTTTCAATATAACTACTTAGCTTTCTTCAAAACCATATTCCTTGTTCTTCGTTGTCATCTATAGCCCGTCCATCGATTCACATTTCGTTTGCTCCAATCTTGTCAATCTTGTCTGTCTCTTATTATTTATTCTTCCCTCTACTTCTATCATTCTTCTAGGTGACTTCATTTTCCATTGTGCCACTATTTACACTTCTATTCCCCTTCTCTCAATATCACACTCTTACCAATTCTCTCATATTTCTACATTGCCATCCCATGCCTCTGTCTCTCTCTATTACTGTCTCAGCTACTGTGATTTATTCTTGGGAACATTTCTTACTTTCTATTACTGTCTCCATTACATCCGCTATGATTCCCAACTATGTCTCAGCAAGTTTCTACTGCCAGAATCTTCATTACTTTGACTCTTGTTCTTTCATCACTACCCTTAATTCTTCCTTCCCGCCCTCACGCTGTTGTATTGTTAACTCTCACAGCTGATTCAGCTTCATTGTCACTGCCCTCTGTCTTAGGCTCTACTTTTGACTATGTTTATTCTGCCTGCGCTTCTCTCCCCCTTGGAAGCCTCCTCACCTTTGGATAACCCCTGCATTCGCTCTTCCTGCAACCCCCTTCATTGGGCAGAGTGATGCTGGAAGAAATCCTACTCCTCACTCGATTTTGACGTTCTATCTTCTCGTAATGCTTCTTATGATTTCTCTTTAGTCCTTGCCAAATAACAATACTAGGCTGATCTTTTACTTACTCTCTCTCCCCCGTCCTCGCCATGTATCCTGCCTGCTGAAATACATTTTTTCTCCTCCTTCTCCTGCTCCTTCTCTTTCCATGACTCTTTCCACCTCTGACTTTGCTAACTATTTCACTACTAATTTTGTGTTTATCCATACCACCACTTCTCTTAATCCTTCTCCTAACCTCCCTGTTTCCCCTTTTCTGTTGCATCCCCTTCTGATGATCAATTTTTCCCCTTTCTGAGGCAGACGCTGCTACTTACCTGGCTCTGTCGCAACGTACAACTGCCCACCTAAAATCCATTATTTAATGATTATTTGGCCATCCCGTGCAATACTTTCAATTTACCGCCATTTTCCTTCTGAATTTAAACATGCTTCGATATTTCCTCTTCTAACATGATCTTTCTTTATTGTTTAATTTCCATCCTAATTCTTCTCGCCCTTTCATCTGTGGTGAACCAGAAGAAGGACTTGGATGATTGTGAGTCATGCTTTAAGGGTTTTATTAAAATGAAAAAGCAATCAAACTCCCAATTTACCCTATTTCAATGAGGGAAAGTTCCCTACTTAACAAAACAAAAACTAAGGGTGGATTAAAACTCTTTAGTCCGGATCCTGTCCAGCTAACTGGCCCTTTAAATATATAAAATACCTAACTAAAAGAAGGACAAGGGCGGGGTTCACACAATAGCCTCAGCAAGGCTTCTGTCTGGACCAGTTTAGACTTGCTTTGTTTTCAGTCTTACAAAAGTTACTTTTCATTTGCGGGATATTCTTTCCAGCCTTGATACCAACTCTGGTATTGCAGTCTCTCCTTTTTTTTCACAAAAACTTTTATTAGCATTTTCCAAACAAGTAAACTTTTCCCAACCCCCCCATGTCCTGATTCCTCCCTTTATCCCCCTTCGCCCTCCCTTCCCAATCTTTTCCCACTAAGTTTTTCACGTGTGTCGTTCTTGTTACATCCATTGTCCATTCTCCCGTTCCGTTGTCTTCCTTTGTATGTGGCAGGCCCTTCCCCTTTTCACTTCCCAGTTGCGCTTCCCCTTATTCATACAAGCCCAGAAGCTTGAGTTTCCTTGGGCACCACGCGTCACTGGCATCCTTCCTTAGAAATTTGAGTCCTAATTCCCTTTCAGCAAGAAAGCCCCAGATTCTCCCTGACGTGAGCAGGACACTCATTCCAATGCCACAAAGTGCCAAACCTTTCCCACCCATTCATGTTCCCTGAGCAGTTCTTTTTTCCTCCATTTTTGTGCGATGACCAGTGCCCCTGCCAACATTAGTATCACTTACACTTTTCACTGAGCATTTAATGCAAAGTCGCTGAGTACACCTCCTATCCCTAGGATCACCTTTCCTCTGTTTTCCCTTCATGTTCCCCCCAGGGTTTCTTTGGTAGTCCCTTCTATCTTCTACTAGAACTGTGTAATGCATGGGCGCTCCGACCATATGTATGTTTCAAAAGTTTATTCGGACAAAACAATGTCCATTAAACACATATCAAAAAGATTTTACAATATAAACATAACACATACATTGTGCACCACTAATAGAGCATTGGTCCATAAAATGAAACAATCTACAGTATAATTCATAAGCACAAGTCAAACATCACAGTAGAGCAATTCATCAGTCTTCTAAAGTACAAACATAATTAATACAGTACAAAACCACACAATACAGGATGATTTAAGATACCAGAACATGTCTTCTTATGGCACCCCTTCTCAAAAACATTGCTGCCTTCAAATATGAGAGCAGGGCCCAAGCAATATATTTAATTTCTGCCTTTAATAGCAGCATCAGCGCTAGCTGATATAAACGCCAGCCGGTACATCTCAATACTTGCAAAATGGTTTGCTCTCTAATGATTGAGTAGCCAGGACAAAACTAGATAAAATGGGCCAAATCTTCAGTGGGGGCACCACAGACAGGACAGCTTGAGTCGACCGAGTAACCTGTCCACTTTGCCGTATTCCCCCTCAAGCGCAGGCAATCAAAGCGGGCCCTGGTAATAAACCAGCTATGGTGACCCACTCTAGCCCAAATGAGGTATGGCTGAATAGCGAGCGAGCCACTAATTAACTGATGATGTGCATCAGCCTGCGAAGGTCGCGCTGCACTAGTATGAGTGGCCGCTTGTTCCCTGACTACCACGTTCTTAAAGGAGTGTACTTCTCTAGTTTGGAGCAAGCAAGTTGCAGGTGACATAACCGCCAAATTAACCCTGGACGTCGCACTGAGGTAAGGTGCCACTGAAACATTAGTTTCACCCATATCTCCTGCACTTGAATTGACCTTGTGAGCTTGGGTATATTTGTCCACAACTGAGCCCATTCCTTCGCATCTATCTGTTCTCCCACTGAGATTTCCCATTGCATGTACTACCTGTGGCTTTCTACCTCATATCCTTTAATGTCTTTATATATATCGTGCCCACCATGTGTTGGTCCTCTGAGTCTGATCTGAGGAGTTTTTCAAAGGGTACTATGGGCATTAATCGCCGCCTCCCTGTTTGTTGGGTGTAATTACCAGTGTCATAATTGCGTGTAATGGAATCTTTCACCTTCTGATAACGAAAACGTTTATTTTACATTGGTTAAAGGACTTAATCTTCCCTTCCCTTCCCTATCCGTTAATTTAAGGCATCCCCCTTTTCCCCGCTCATTGAAAGCAGGTCCAGTTATTCCAGGGGAGAATTACTGGTTGTGCATTATTTGGGTGTATGGCGATGGGAATGTTGTGGGAATGTTGTGAATGCTGATCTACCTACTTCTTCATCCCAGGTGTCTCCCACTAGGGATCCAACCTTGCTAACGTACATATTTCCTGGTATGCCCTTTTTTTCCACAGCACGCCCTCCAGGTGGCCTCTGCTGCGGCATTGCACATGTGTCTCCAAACCTTCGTTCTGTCATCTTTTACTCAGTCCCTAAGGACCCTTGTGTGCACTGACAGGTAGTAGGCCCTAACATATGGCTCTCCCATCCCTCCCCTGTTTCTTGGCATCATCATTACAGTTTGTGCAAACCTAGGTTTCCTATTATTCCGTACAAATTTGACTGCGTGCCTCTGAATAGTTCGGAAAAAGGACTTGGGTACTTTTATTGGCAGCGCTCTAAAGTAATATAGTAGGTTTGGTAGCATCACCATTTTCAAGATGTTAATTCTACCGATCCATTATATTGAGAGTGGGCTCCAATCCTGAAGTTTTCCCCCGACTTCTCCCACTAATGGAGGGTAGTTCGCACTGTGTAACGATTCAATGTTTTTTGTGATATTGACCCCTAGATATTGTATATGCTTGATGGCCCAAAAATATCTGAGAGATTATTTGAGTTCTTGTTCCTCCTCCGCTGCGACCGTAAGGTTTAATATCTCTGACTTGTGAATATTTATTTTTTAACCAGCTACAGTCTCAAATGTATTCAGTTCTCTGTCTCGCACCCTTATTGATCCTTCCGGTTCCCTAAGTATTAATGCCAAATCATCCACGAATGTAGCTATTAGGGACTCCTAATATGTCCGTTGCTATCCTGATTGTTGCCATTAGTGGCTCTAGATGGATAACGTAGAGTAAAGGAGACAGAGGGCACCTTTGTTTCGTGCCTCTTGAGACCCTTACTGCACCTCAGAGATGCCCATTGATCAGGAGTCGTAAGGTTGGATTTAAGTAATTAGCTTTTATACTACCCATGAATTTAGGCCCAAATCCCATTTTAGCCATAGTCTGAAAGAGGAACTGCCACTCCACCAAATGCTTTTTCGGCGATCAATATGGCCGGGATCTTCTTCATATTGACCTTTTCGATTAGGTGGATTATTCTCTTGGTGTTGTGCCCAGTTTGTTCGCCTCTTATGAACCCTGATTGATCTGTGTTAATGATGCTTGGAAGGAGAGTTCTAGGTGGGAAGCTAATATTTTGGTGTACATTTCAACATCTAGGTTGAGTAATGCTATCGGTCTATAGGACGAACAACTTGCTTGGTCCTTTTCCGGTTTTGGGAGTAGCAACACCTTTGCTTCCTCCATCATTGAGTGATATTTCCCACAGCCCCAAATGTATTGAACATTGACACCAAGTGTGGGAGCAGTTGTTCCCTAAAGGTTTTATAGAAATCGTCCCAGAAGCCATCCGGCCCTGGTGATTTGTTGGTGGGAAGTGATATTATGGCCCTACAAACTTCCTCTATCTTAATGTCTTGTTCCAGCTCCATTTTGTCTTGATCAGTTATGACTGGGAGCTAACAGCCCTATGAGTAATTCAGCTATGCCTGCTCTATGGGATCGTCGGATTTGTCTAATTTCGTGTAGTATGCTGTGAATTCCTGTATAATGTCATTTGTCTCTGTGCTCTCCCCTCCCTCTCTTTGTTTAATTTTCAGTATGGTTTCTGCCTTTTCCTCCTTCCTTAGTAGCCATGCTAGTAGTCTATCCAATTTGTTTGCCTTTACATAATAGTTCTGCCCGAGGTAAAGCAATGCACGTTCTGCTTCCCTCAATTGCAGGATGTCTAGTTGCCCCCGTATGGCCCTATTTTCCCTTTGAATTTTCCCACTTGCTCCCACTCCCATTTTTGCCATGACCCTTTTCAGCTGTTCTTCCAGGTCCCTTTCTAGGGCCCTACTCTCTCTATCTCTTTGGATTTTTATCACAATTATCCTTCCTCTTATTGTTGTTTTGAAGGCGTCCCATTTTTCCAGCTGGTTTGCGTCCTCTGTTTAATGGTCTATGAAGAATTTCTCAATGCTATTCCGTAGTTCCTCTTTCATTGTGTCATCTCTAAATATATACATGGGGTATTTCCATTTCCATAACCCTGGAGTTATGTTATTCCTTTTCACTATCAGAGTTAGTGGGGCATGGTCATATATTAATATTACTCCCACTTCTATTTCTACTACCATGCCTAGAAAGCTCTGTTACACCCAGATGTAGTCAATCCTGTAGGACGTCTTATGCAAAGGGGAGAAGAAAGTGTATCCCTTTGTTTCCCCCCTCTTTTCCCTCCAGGCATCCACCAAAGCCACTCTCTCTATTCCCTCCCCTAGGTGTTTGCCCGCTCGTCCTCCACTTCTGTCCGCATCTGGGTCCCAAGCCATGTTAAATTCCCCTGATAGTATGATCTGACCTTTGGCAAATGTTTCCACTCTTTCTAGAGTTTTCTGAATGAAGCTATCCTGACCTGTGTTGAGTGCGATAATGGTGGCTACCATATATAGTTCCCCCCTCCCTTGCAGAGTGACTGCCACATATCTCCCTGTGGTGGCTTTTTCGCAGCTCCAAACATTTATATCTAAATTATTATGCACCGCTAATAAGACCCCTCATTTTTTTTTCCCCCCTTTGGACTAGAGGATTTGTCAGTAGCCCTGGATCTTTATTTTGAGGGCATCTGTGGCTTGGGTATGTGTTTCCTGTAGGGTCAGGAGATTCGTTTTTTTCCCATTGGAGGAATATTTCCAACTTCTTCCTTTTAAGGGGTGAGTTCAACCCATTTATATTTAGGGACATGACTCCCAATCCTACTCTCTTAGCCATATACTACACAGAATCTAGTAACATCTTTCTTTCAAGTGGTAATTCGATTGGGTCGACTCCCTGCTCCCCTCCCTGTCCCTCCTGTCCACCCTCACCCCCTGACTAGGTAGACTCGACCACCCTCTAGCCCCTCCCGACTTGGCTTCCAGGGATCGAGTCTATATTTGTCAACACATACCCCACTTGTGCATGCTCTCCCAATCCCATTTCTTGATTCCAACTCCCACCCCATCCTCCGACCCTTGTGTGCAAACACATCTTGCTCTCCCCGGGTTTCCTTAAATAGGTTATACTGTGCAGTAGACTCTAGCGCACACTTAAGATGTTCTTCAGCGCCGTCATTGAGATTCCGTCTTGTCCCCTGGTTTGCTTTTCTTCCTCATGTTTTTCCATTGCACCGCTGTCCACTCCCAGTCTTTTCTTTTATCTCACTTTGGTTTTGCCGGGGTGCTTGATTCTTTACCTTCTTCCTCTATGCTGAGTATATTTGCTCCTTTGCTGCAGGTCAAGATCCTGTGTTGCCATCAATCCCTTTAGAACGCCAAAGGGGAATGTCCAGTGATACCGAGTAACTTTCTCGTGCAGGAAGCTCAGAACCAGGCCCATCTTCTTTCTCTTGAGCAGTGTTATCTGGGACAAGTCTTGGAAGAGTTGCTACTCCGATCCATTATAGGATAACTGTTTCACCTTTCTCGCTGCCCCCAGTACTCCCTCTTTATGGGAATAGTTGTGTAAGGATGCCAGGACGTCTCTCGGTCTTGCTCCTGGTTCTTTCCTTGATGGGCCAACTCTACGGACCCGTTCTAATTTTAACTCAGCTCCCCCTTTCGGGTGTGCCAAAATGGTGAATATTCTCAGTATTCCTTATGTTTCTTATCCTGCACTTCATCGGAAAGGCTCTTTACCCTAATGTTTGATCTAATAGAAGGGTTTATTAGGTCCTCTGCTTGTTGCTCCAGATTATGGGTTGCTTGCTCTAGGTACTTTACTAGTTCATCAATGTTTTGCGCATCTTCTGCGAGATCCTGCAGCGCCATCACGTTGGTGTCCACTCTCTCCTCCAGTTTTGCGACATCGCCTTTTATCTCATGTATGGTTGAAGCCAGATCTCCATGCATCTTGTCGAGTTGTGTTTGGACCATCCCGGCAATTTTGTCCCCAAAGCCCTGGAAATATTGTCTTAAGATGTCATGTGTAACCTCTTGATCTTCTCTTTGGTTGCCCCATGAATTCCTCCCTATCTGGGCTGCATTCCCCTTCGGCTAGAAATCCTGGGTCCCTCTTCCACATTTATTGCATTACACCTTCCAGGGGTTTCTTCATGCTTTTTGCCTGTGGTTGGGTCTCTCTCTCCTCCTGTTTTTTGACATTACCCCATTTATCAATGTAGCCTTTCCTCATGTTATATCCTCACCCAGGGGGCACCTTTCCCTAATTCCAAAGGCAGCTCGGGCCGCCTTGGTTCACCTTCCCTTCTGTTCGGGGTAAGTTCTCCCCCCTGGTTGGGGATGGACCTTGGATCTGCAGAGTTCTCCTCCTTAACCCCGTCCCTGTCTCCAAAGCTTCTGTTCCCCGGATGGGGTTATTTTCCTGGTTAGTGGGAACGGGGCACCAGAGGCGCTCTTTCAATGTCACTATGTCTTTATAAAGAGCGGATAGGAGGGATGACCACAGGGCACTGTTTTTTTGTTGTCCCTCTGGAGCTGCGTGGCTTGTGCCTCCTCTGGTCCCTCTTATGTAAATAATCCTTTTATCCCCCTCCACCTACTTTCAAAAATCAGTGTGGCCTTAGGGGGGTGCCTTTGCCCCCCTGTTCTTGCTTTTAGGCTTGTCTCTCCCGTCCAGCCCTGGCTGGGCTCCTTTGCTTTTGGTCTCTCAAGGTAGTTCACGCCCACTCACCTTTACGAGGCACTAAGTGGCTTGTGCCTCCTCTGGTCCCTCATATGTAAATAATCCTTCTATCCCCCTCCAACTCCTTTTAAAATCTGTGTGGCCTTATGAGGGAGTGCCTTGGCCCCTCTGTTCTTGCTTTTAGGCTTGTTTTTCTTTTCCACCCCTTGCTGGGCTCCTTTGTTGTTGGTCTCTTATGGTTGTTCACCTTCACGGGGTGCCTCTCCTTCTATCTGTGCTTGCGGTTCCTTTCTCTTCCCTCTGCTACATCTGCCAGTCCTTCTCGCCGCGTATGCGTTATCAGCTCAACCGCCTCCTCATGTAACTCCTCTTGCCTCCTTGCACTGCTCTTACGATTGCTGGCCCCCCTTCTCACTTCCTGATGCTCGACTCACTCCAGGGCGGTTGCCTCTTCACTCCGGCACGCTCGGCCTTGATCCGGGTCTCCTGGGGAGTGTGCCATGGTGGTCGGTTGCCTCTTCACTCCGGCACGCTCGGCCTTGATCCTGGTCTCCTGGGGAGGGTGCCACGGCGGTCCCTCCACACAACTCCTTCACTTGCCTTAGCATACGGCTGCTGTTGCCCATGCTCTCCTGCGCTGCACCTCTGTTTCCCCTGGGCTGCCTTCAGCACTCCTCCTCTCTTCTTCGGTGGCCCGTCCAACGTTCCAGGCAGTGTCCTGTGGGATTACCCGATCTGCTGCAGGCATAGAGCTCCAACAAGGAGCGTGTTGATCCCTTGCTTCAAACACTGGAATCGAGTTCAGGGCGGCTTCTTGTGTTTCCGCTTCCACCACTCATTCAATCCGCACACAGGGAGGGCGTTAATGTGTATTTATCGGAGTTGTGAAGGGTCAGGGCAGGAGAGCTGTAATTAAGTTGCACTGCTGTCGGTGGCCATTTTAGAATGGCAGTCTCTCCTTTTAATAAAAAAAATAGTTTCTTGATGCAAACAGTTCCATTCCTCTATGATAGCTTGAGAAAACACATAAACAACTTTTTTCTATGTTTTTCTCCTTTGAGCTGTTGGGACTCCCGAACGTCCTCTAGTCCTCAAACAGCTTCTTTTTGTTGTTGTGTTTGGAGGGGAGTTGGTTCCTGGTCTCCTGAATGAAACACTTGTGCCATCACTACAATAACCAGCATCCTTTGAGACTGAAATTGAAAAAAGTAATTAGCAACACCTGAAAAGGAACACAGCTAACACAGCCTCCCTGATGAGAGTTTGAGACTTGAAAGTACTTGGAGGAGTAGAACTAACTATTGTACTTTGGAACTGTAGCAGTTGGGATTTAACCCTGGTAATTTTTGAACATTGTTGGGACTATTTACATTTGGGATTCAGCCCTGTTATTATTTTTTGAACTGTGTTGGGATTCAACCCTGTTATTACTTACACCAGGATTAAATGACTTGGAACCAGAGTGCGCGCCTGACCTTCTTTTTCTACTTAATGTTACAGAAGACCCGGGCTCCAGAGGCAGCAGCACCGGGGCTATTATGCCCCCACTTTGGAGAGCCATATTCATGGTTCCCCCCCTCCCCCAATTGTGGGTAAGATTTGTGTTTGGAGGGGAGTTGGTTCCTGGTCTCCTGAATGAAACACTTGTGCCATCACTACAATAACCAGAATCCTTTGAGACTGAAATTGAAAAAAGTAATTAGCAACACCTGAAAAGGAACACAGCTAACACGGCCTCCCTGATGAGAGTTTGAGACTTGAAAGTACTTGGAGGAGTAGAACTAACTATTGTACTTTGGAACTGTAGCAGTTGGGATTTAACCCTGGTAATTTTTGAACATTGTTGGGACTATTTGCATCTGGGATTCAGCCCTGTTATTATTTTTTGAACTGTGTTGGGATTCAACCCTGTTATTACTTACATCAGGATTAAATGACTTGGAACCAGAGTGCGCGCCTGACCTTCTTTTTCTACTTAATGTTACAGGAGACCCGGGCTCCAGAGGCAGCAGCACCGGGGCTATTATGCCCCCACTTTGGAGAGCCATATTCATGGTTTTCCCCCCTCCCCCAATTGTGTATAAGATTTGTGTTTGGAGGGGAGTTGGTTCCCGGTCTCCTGAATGAAACACTTGTGCCATCACTACAATAACCAGAATCCTTTGAGACTGAAATTGAAAAAAGTAATTAGCAACACCTGAAAAGGAACACAGCTAACACAGCCTCCCTGATGAGAGTTTGAGACTTGAAAGTACTTGGAGGAGTAGAACTAACTATTGTGCTTTGGAACTGTAGCAGTTGGGATTTAACCCTGGTAATTTCTGAACATTGTTGGGACTATTTGCATCTGGGATTCAGCCCTGTTATTATTTTTTGAACTGTGTTGGGATTCAACCCTGTTATTACTTACATCAGGATTAAATGACTTGGAACCAGAGTGCGCGCCTGACCTTCTTTTTCTACTTAAGCTTCTTTTTGCTCACACAAGTTATTTTGGATGGAGTGGTGGTCCACCCTGATTGTTCAAAGGGCTGTCTGTTTCTGACTTCCTTAGCTTTAATTCAATTATTCTTATCCCTGTCTTTCCCCTGTTCATGTGTTAGTTGCATGCTCGGGTTTCTCAGACTCCTGTAACCTGAATAGCTTTTTTCAGTCATTATTCACATTCTTAATGCTTTCCTCATTCCCCTTTTCATAGGTTTTTTTACTCTCAGGTTTCTCAGGCTCCCGTGACCTAAATAGCTATTCCACAGATTTTTCATAACTTTCGTATTACTCTCACGCCCCCTTTTATAGGGTATTTGCACACTTGGCTTTCTCAGGCTCCATATCCTGGATGTGTTTGCCATCTATTATTCACAATGTTCATAGCTTGTAGCGGTATGTCTTTTGTCGGGTTTCTCAGGCTCCCAAAACCTTGTCGGCTTTCCCTGTGGCTATCTGTAACTATGGTCCGATGTGCACAGAGCTCTGGGACCTGGGCTCTCTCATATGGCATGGTCTCTGCATCTGTTACCGGGCTCCCAGGCTGGCAGAGGTCCTTAGTGGTTGTGCCACCAGACGAGATGGGTGTCTTTCAAACTCTGCTCCTGTTCTGATTTGTGCTTCTAAGGCGCTCGGTTAGTTTCGCTTTTCCTCCTGGCTTCTGATGGCTGCATGGGCCAGCATGGCTCTGCACCTCCAGGATCTCGATACTGAGGAGGCACGCCTCTGTGTAGCAGTCCCACTGCAACTGTAGGAGTCTCTCTTTGCTTTACAATCCATCATCTTCTTATACACACCACAGAAACAATTTGAATGATGTCCTTCTGTGTTAACCAGGACATTCAGGTTGTGTTCAGCATTACCTGCAGCCAAGAGCGGTAAAGAAGGATGTTTGTGAAATACTGTGGTTGCAGGAGATATACAAGTCTTTTTCATATTTATATATGCAGACAAGGTGGTTTGGACAGGAAGTTCCATTCCGAAATGGGAGTCATTGTCCCCAATAGGGGAGTCACTCATAGTGAGGTCCCACTTGCCCAGACCCCTAGGGAGGGTCTTGCCTAGCGGGCACAACTTCCTAGCCTTAAAGGGGTTGGCTCCCATCTTGTGAGAAGGGACAAATTGTACAGGTTCGCCACACATCTCAAAGCTTCTTGAATGTATGGTTTATGTCTATGTTTCTGCTCATCAAAATCTCTTCTCACTTCTGCCCTTACATCATTCTGGCTTTTGTCCTTTTCACTCCACAGGAAAAGCTTTATTCTATGTCTCTAATTCACTTCTCACTACCTGCTATGCTAAACACTCTCTGCTCCTCTTAGACCATTTTGCCTTTTTTGTTAATGTCGATCACACTACTCTCCCTTCCACTCTTTCCTTTCTTGGCTTCCAGGGGTCTGTTCTTGAATGGTTTTGGTCTTTCCTGAACATTCATATCTATTCCGTTTCCTGGGCTGGTAAATCCCCATTTGTACTCCCCTTGAGATGTGGGTTCCCCAAGGTTCTGTCCTCCTGCCACTTCACTTTTCCATTACACAATACTCTCGTCATCTTTCGTTTCCTCCTTCTTTCTCTCCCACCATTTCTATGCACATGACTCTCAAATCTTTTTCTCGTTTTGCTCCTTTACAGATTCTCTTCACTCCACTCTGTCTTCCTACCTGCTTGCCATTCCATCCTGCACCATAATATCTCCAAAGCTGTGGTTTTCTTCTTTACTCCTTCCACTATCCCACCTCCTTTACCTCCCACCTTACCTCCTTCACTGCTTTCCTTACGATCTTCTGTAATCCTGGAATAATGTTTGAAACCTTGCTTCCCCTTTCTTTCCATATCTTCATTGTCACTTGGTCATGTCATTCCCACTTGTTGAACATCCAGATGACGCATCCTTCTCTTTATTCATGCTACTGATCTCTACGCTAGTTTTCTCTCACCTTGACCTTTGCTCTGCAGTTACTCTTGTCCTCCCTTCTAATCAACGTGCCTCTTTGTTTTTTTATAGCTCTTCCCTCCGCCCTACTCTTGGTTTGCTTGCTTGGAAATCTGTATTTTTTATTACACAGCCCGCAGGCATCGAGGTGGTGTTGGATTTAGTTGCGTATTTGTAACGTGCTTAAATACCCAGAGGTTTCTAAGCGCGGACCCAGGGATCGAACCTGTGTTGCTTCGTGTCATCGTGCGTCCAAGGCGAACACGTTTCTGCTGAGCTATCCTCCTGGGACCTGTGCACCCTGTAATATTTTCTCTCTGTTGGTTCACCTTTGAATTTCATGTATTCTTTCATTTTCTTTGTATTGTTATTTTACTTTCCTTCTCGTACTCTTACATTTTTTGACGTAGTCAGCGTGATCGACGGTAAGCGCATTAAGAACTGCAAGGCGAACCTTTAATAACATGTTGTGCTATCAGCCATGAAAGTGTATCAGGCCCTTCATACATGCTACATATTACTTTAATGTGTATGCTTTGCTATTCCTGCATTTACCTTCAACATATCTAGAAAGTACGACGCCCTTAGTGATGCGCCCTCCTTTCACTTTTTGCCACTCCTGAATGTAAAGTACCACTACCATACGTATGTCGCTATGCCATTTTGTACCTAACTGATCAAGTTCTAATAATTATCATGGTCTAGGACATGTGTAATGGTAACCTGCATGTAACTATACCAAGAAAAATGGCAGCTCTTAATGCTAGGATTGTCTGCACATTCTCAATCTTAACAGACCATGCCCGGTGCTAATTTTTTGCCTAGGGCAATCGACTCCCTCCCACCTTACAAGGGTAACGTTACTCTCACACATTGGGTACTCTGCCAGTGACGTATTCGCTTTAGCCAGGCTCAGGGATTCACATATTACACTCGTCTCACAAGTTTTTAGTGTTAAATCACTGTGTCCACCTTTTGACATATGACTGCCATAGCACGATTCTAAGTACTTGATTGGACTGTTTACTTAGATATGCATTGTTTACTATGGTATGTACAGCATAACTATGTTAGGACCTGGATGACTCTTCTGCAGCCTTATGCTTGCTTAAATGTATCCTGCCATTACTTAGGGTTAGTCTTGTTGCATGCTAATAGGTAATCCTAAATTGGAACCAACGTTACCCAATTATCAATCAATGACTACCTTTGTTCTAAATCTCAACTTACCCATTCAATGTCCTCCATACCTGTGCACCACTCAGGCGATCCAAGGCATGCCAGCAGGCAGTCAGGCAGCAGCATTTTCATATGCGTGCTGCCGTGCATACGCGCATGGGCCCTTTCCTCGTATTACACGCGGACGTGCAGTTTTTCACGCGTGCTGAAATGTGCATGCACGTCTATACGCGTCACGTCACAGGGGCGCTTGCGCTTGAGGGGCCTTCTGTCCAATGAAAATGCGTATGCGTGCAGACGCGCTTACGCGCTAAGGGCCTTTCCTCGAATTACACGCTGACGTGCAGGTTTTTCACGTGCCAAATCACTCCGTATCAAGCTGGCCACGCGTATGCACACGGAAGACCACGCTCCTGCCCAGAAGGCCGAACTACTGCCCCCCAGAGCCCCGAGCACGCTCCCACCTGCCATCTGCTGCTGCCTGACTGCCTGACTGCCTGCTGCCCACGTGCACTGCCATTTGCTGCCTGCACATCAGCCAGGGGTGCTGTTGCTGTAACCACCCCTGCTGGAACCGAAGACTCCCGACTGGGATTCCATCGCTCCACAGCCCAGCACCAGTTGCCCACCCACTCCTGCCTCTGGGGTTGTCATGTCGGGGCAAACACCATCTGTGACCACTGACAACTCCCAGCCAGAGAGGCAGAGGGGCACCAGCTTCAGTGCCACCGAAGTTGGTGTCCTGGTGGAGCAAGTCCTGGGGCAGTATGATGTCCTCTTTGGAGGTTCCCGCGCCGACAAGGAAGGACGGACTCGGATCTGGACTGATTTCGTGACTGCCATCAACGCAGAGGGGGTGGCAGTCTGCAAATTACAACATGTCAGGAAGCGCTGGGAGGACTTCAGGTCCAGGACCCTGAACAAGGCCCGGCACCTCTTGAAGGCAGCGGATGCCAAGGGGCGCCGGGGCCACTTGTCGGAAGAACAGATGAGGGTCCTGGAAAGCATATCCCCAGCGCCCCACGTCCAGGTCCTAGAGAAGCAGACCCGTCTGGAGTCGAGCGGTGAGTGTACATGCATCCTGATTGTGAGCAGTGCGTGTGGTGATTATTCGGTAGTGTGCAGGTTGCACATCTGTTTGTATGGGGTCGAGTATGGGTGGGGGTGTACAGGGCCGTGGGGCTGACACATGCGAGGGCTGTAATGTGTGAGACATGGATGGTGCTTGTGTGTGTAGGCTTGCATGCCAAATGCAGTTGTGTGGGCACACATGTTTGGATGAATGTGTATGTAAGTAGACATGTCCGTGATGTCACGCATGTATGTTGTTTTCGGCTGCATGTATCAGCACTGTGTACATGTGCATGTGTGTGTATTTGACAAGGGTGCAACAGTGATGCAACATGGATGCATGTGACAGCGGTATGTGGAAGCCTGATTGGCAGATGTGACATGGATGAACAGTGCGACACTTGGCAGAGGTGTACACATGCATGCAAGTGTGGTGGTGTGTGTACATGTGTGGTGCACTTCCTGTGTTGCATGTGATGTCTGGCTCACCTTTGGCTGCTCATGCTGTTGTATGTGTATGGATGGTGGTGGCAGTTGCGATATGGCTGTGGTATGGCTCATGTGTGCGAGTTGTAATGACATGTGCGTTGGGGATTGTGATGACATGTCTGAGGTTTGCCAATGCCACTCATGTGCAACTGTCATGTGTGTATGTGTCCATTGTACAGTGCCCTGATGCCTGTGTTTTGTTTCTCCCTGTCTGCAGCGTCAACGGATGAAGAGGGCGGAGAAGGTGCTGTGGAGCACAGCAGCGGGGATCCCACCGCCAGCCGGTGACGCCCGGCTCCCCTCCCGTGTTGTCATCTCGTCGGGGAGTGAGGAGTCCGGTGCCGCGTCCCAGGCCGCAGCTGCCGGGGGGAGGTCCAAGAGGCGGAGGTTGGAGTTGGACTCCTCGGCAGCAGAAGGGGCAGCTGGGACCCAACAGGGCCCAACAGGGGAAGATGGCACGGAGTCATCCAGGTTGGTGGGGGGTTTGGTGGAGGAGGAGGCCGTGCAAGCACCAGAGACGGGGTCTGGAGGTGGGGATCCCACTGGTGCTAGTGGTGCAGTGCAGGACCAGGGACAGGAGGCAGCACAGGCCGCCGCGGAGGTGCCTGTGTGCAATCCTGTCCCCGATCCTGTCCCTGCATCATCTTGCACCAGCAGGGATGCCTACGTCCAGACCCGTTTTCAGGCAGGGGATGAGCTGACGTCAACTGGCCTTCCTCTGCCTACGGACGTGGCTATCCAGGTCCGGGTTGAGCCTGTCCTGGCTGGTGTGGCGTTGCGTCAACGGGCCATGCGAGGTGACCTGCAGTCTTTTCATGGAGAGACTGCACGTCATCTCGAATGGCTCGTTGACCACGTCAGCCTGCTGGGACAGGTCACCCAGGCCGGATTCCTCCGTCTGATGGGGCTTGCTCCGACCCCCTCCTCAACTGGACCCCCTACGCGCCAGTCGTCCTCTGTGCCATCTTCCCACCCATCAGTCACCTGGGTGCCCTGTGGAGCTGCCTCTGACAGTGCGGCCAGGCTGGTGGAGGAGGCATCCCTGCCACAGTCTGGAGTCGGACGTCCAGCAGGGGTGGCCACATCTACGACTGCACCCCAGCCGGCGGAGGATGTGCAGGCAGCAGGAGGCAGTGCACGGGCAGAGGCAGAGCAGCAGCAGCAACATGGTGGGAGCCATGAAGGCTCGGGGCCTTCGACATTGGAGGGGCAGGCATTGGCCGGAGGGCAGGAGGACCCAGGACAGAGAGTGTCTTCCGTGTGGCAGCGGTTGGGCCACGCAATAGATGCGGAGCGGCGGTGGGCGGAAGAGGCGCGGCTCACAATGGTCAGGGCGGAGAACTCCATGCGGAGGGCCCTGAGGCGGGCTGAGTGCCTCGAGGCAATCCGCAGGGGTTGGAGGAGGACACGGCGTCGTCCCTGCGGACCCTCGGGCCATGGAACAGGACTGCCTCCGGGACATCGAACAGGAGTTCGATGATGCCCTGGCCCGGAACACCACGGAGTGAGCCGCTGGACTTGCCCGCCGCCTTTCTATATAGTTCTTTAGTTTTAGGTTTCCTTTGTTTGTTCTTATGATTTGGAGTCAACGGACACTGCTCCACTTTTTGTATATAGTTGCATTTTAGTTAGGGTTTTTTGTAGGTTTCCTTTGTTCAGTTGGGCTCATGGACCCTTGGATGTTTTGTACATAGTTCTTCATTGGATTGATTTTATTTTTCATTTGACTTTGGACAACATTTTTTTGAATTAGGATTTGGTGTTTTTATTTTTTTAAACGGACATGCAGCTTATCTTTTTTTCATTGCCATTGTTGTTTGTTTCATTTCTTTTGCATTCTTTTTTTTTTAATACAATTTTGTTATCATACTTCACTGTGTGGTATCATCTCATTGGTTTCATGCATGTCATGTTGGGTGTTTTCCCATTCAATTGCAACCATGGTGTGTGACGGACATGGGTTCATTTGCTTTATGAACATTGGGGGTGTAACATGTAATTTCCATTTCCATGTGGGTGAATGGGTTACTTGGTAGGGCTTTTTGGCTGTGGAGGCTGACCATAACGCACATGATTGGGGATTGTGAGGGCCTGGTGGAGGCTGGCCATGGTGGCTGGGGGGTGGGGGTGGTGGGAGACATGGGTGGGGGCCTGGTGGAGGCTGCCCCTGCACTGCTGGGGGGTGGGGGTTGTGGGAGACATGGGTGGGGCCTGCTGGCAGGTGCCCCACAGTGCTGGGGGGTGGGGGTGGTGGGGAACATGAGTTGGACATGGGTGGGGGCCTGCTGGCAGGTGCCCCACAGTGCTGGGGGGTGGGGGTGGTGGGGAACATGAGTTGCACATGGGTGGGGGCCTGCTGGCAGGTGCCACACAGTGCTGGGGTTGGGGGTGGTGGGGAACATGAGTTGGACATGGGTGGGGGCCTGCTGGCAGGTGCCCCACAGTGCAGGGGGGTGGGGGTGGTGGGGAACATGAGTTGGACATGGGTGGGGGCCTGCTGGCAGGTGCCCCACAGTGCTGGGGGTGGGGGTGCAGGGGTACATGAGTTGCACATGGGTGGGGGCCTGCTGGCAGGTGCCCCACAGTGCTGGGGGGTGGGGGTGGTGGGGAACATGAGTTGGACATGGGTGGGGGCCTGCTGGCAGGTGCCCCACAGTGGTGGGGGTGCAGGGGTACATGAGTTGCACATGGGTGGGGGCCTGCTGGCAGGTGCCCCACAGTGCTGGGGGGTGTGGGTGCTGGGAGACATGGATGGGGGCCTGGTGGAGGCTGCCCCTGGTGGCTGGGGGGTGGGGGTGGTGGGAGACATGGGTGGGGGCCTGGTGGAGGCTGCCCCTGCACTGCTGGGGGGTGGGGGTGGTGGGAGACATGGGTGGGGCCTGGTGGAGGCTGCCCCTGGTGACTGGGGGGGTGGGGGTGGTGGGAGACATGGGTGGGGGCCTGGTGGTTGGTGCCCCTGGTGGCTGGGGGGGTGGGGGTGGTGGGAGACATGGGTGGGGGCCTGGTGGAGGCTGCCCTGCACTGCTGAAGGGTGGGGATGGTTGGAGACATGGGTGGGGACCTGGTGGAGGCTGCCCCTGGTGACTGGGGGGTGGGGGTGGTGGGAGACATGGGTGGGGGCCTGGTGGTTGGTGCCCCTGGTGGCTGGGGGGTGGGGGTGGTGGGAGACATGGGTGAGGGCCTGGTGGTGGGTGCCCCTGGTGACTGGGGGGTTGGGGGTGGTGGGAGACATGGGTGGGGGCCTGGTGGAGGGGGCCCCTGGTGGCTGGGGGGTGGGGGTGGTGGGAGACATGGGTGGGGCCTGGTGGAGGCTGCCCCTGGTGGCTGGGGGATGGGGGTGGTGGGGAACATGAGTTGGACATGAGTGGGGGCCTGGTGGAGGCTGCCCCTGGTGGCTGGGGGATGGGGGTGGTGGAGAACATGAGTTGGTCATGGGTGGGGGCCTGCTGGCAGGTGCCCCACAGTGCTGGGGGGTGGGGGTGGTGGGGAACATGAGTTGGACATGGGTGGGGGCCTGCTGGCAGGTGCCCCACAGTGCTGGGGGGTGGGGGTGCAGGGGTACATGGGTTGGACATGAGTGGGGGCCTGCTGGCAGGTGCCCCACAGTGCTGGGGGGTGGGGGTGGTGGGGAACATGAGTTGGACATGGGTGGGGGCCTGCTGGCAGGTGCCCCACTGTGGTGGGGGTGCAGGGGTACATGAGTTGCACATGGGTGGGGGCCTGCTGGCAGGTGCCCCACAGTGCTGGGGGGTGTGGGTGCTGGGAGACATGGGTGGGGGCCTGGTGGAGGCTGCCCCTGGTGGCTGGGGGGTGGGGGTGGTGGGAGACATGGGTGGGGGCCTGGTGGAGGCTGCCCCTGCACTGCTGGGGGGTGGGGGTGGTGGGAGACATGAGTGGGGGCCTGGTGGAGGCTGCCCCTGCACTGCTGAAGGGTGGGGATGGTTGGAGACATGGGTGGGGGCCTGGTGGATGCTGCCCCTGGTGACTGGGGGGGTGGGGGTGGTGGGAGACATGGGTGGGGGCCTGGTGGTTGGTGCCCCTGGTGGCTGGGGGGTGGGGGTGGTGGGAGACATGGGTGAGGGCCTGGTGGTGGGTGCCCCTGGTGACTGGGGGGTTGGGGGTGGTGGGAGACATGGGTGGGGGCCTGGTGGAGGCTGCCCCTGCACTGCTGGGGGGTGGGGGTGGTGGGAGACATGGGTGGGGCCTGGTGGAGGCTGCCCCTGGTGACTGGGGGGGTGGGGGTGGTGGGAGACATGGGTGGGGGCCTGGTGGTTGGTGCCCCTGGTGGCTGGGGGGGTGGGGGTGGTGGGAGACATGGGTGGGGGCCTGGTGGAGGCTGCCCTGCACTGCTGAAGGGTGGGGATGGTTGGAGACATGGGTGGGGACCTGGTGGAGGCTGCCCCTGGTGACTGGGGGGTGGGGGTGGTGGGAGACATGGGTGGGGGCCTGGTGGTTGGTGCCCCTGGTGGCTGGGGGGTGGGGGTGGTGGGAGACATGGGTGAGGGCCTGGTGGTGGGTGCCCCTGGTGACTGGGGGGTTGGGGGTGGTGGGAGACATGGGTGGGGGCCTGGTGGAGGGGGCCCCTGGTGGCTGGGGGGTGGGGGTGGTGGGAGACATGGGTGGGGCCTGGTGGAGGCTGCCCCTGGTGGCTGGGGGATGGGGGTGGTGGGGAGCATGAGTTGGACATGAGTGGGGGCCTGGTGGAGGCTGCCCCTGGTGGCTGGGGGATGGGGGTGGTGGAGAACATGAGTTGGTCATGGGTGGGGGCCTGCTGGCAGGTGCCCCACAGTGCTGGGGGGTGGGGGTGGTGGGGAACATGAGTTGGACATGGGTGGGGGCCTGCTGGCAGGTGCCCCACAGTGCTGGGGGGTGGGGGTGCAGGGGTACATGAGTTGGACATGAGTGGGGGCCTGCTGGCAGGTGCCCCACAGTGCTGGGGGGTGGGGGTGGTGGGGAACATGAGTTGGACATGGGTGGGGGCCTGCTGGCAGGTGCCCCACTGTGGTGGGGGTGCAGGGGTACATGAGTTGCACATGGGTGGGGGCCTGCTGGCAGGTGCCCCACAGTGCTGGGGGGTGTGGGTGCTGGGAGACATGGGTGGGGGCCTGGTGGAGGCTGCCCCTGGTGGCTGGGGGGTGGGGGTGGTGGGAGACATGGGTGGGGGCCTGGTGGAGGCTGCCCCTGCACTGCTGGGGGGTGGGGGTGGTGGGAGACATGAGTGGGGGCCTGGTGGAGGCTGCCCCTGCACTGCTGAAGGGTGGGGATGGTTGGAGACATGGGTGGGGGCCTGGTGGATGCTGCCCCTGGTGACTGGGGGGGTGGGGGTGGTGGGAGACATGGGTGGGGGCCTGGTGGTTGGTGCCCCTGGTGGCTGGGGGGTGGGGGTGGTGGGAGACATGGGTGAGGGCCTGGTGGTGGGTGCCCCTGGTGACTGGGGGGTTGGGGGTGGTGGGAGACATGGGTGGGGGCCTGGTGGAGGGTGCCCCTGGTGGCTGGGGGGTGGGGGTGGTGGGAGACATGGGTGGGGGCCTGGTGGAGGCTGCCCCTGGTGGCTGGGGGATGGGAGTGGTGGGGAACATGAGTTGGACATGAGTGGGGGCCTGGTGGAGGCTGCCCTTGGTGGCTGGGGGATGGGGTGGTGGAGAACATGAGTTGGACATGGGTGGGGGCCTGCTGGCAGGTGCCCCACAGTGCTGGGGGGTGGGGGTGGTGGGGAACATGAGTTGGACATGGGTGGGGGCCTGCTGTCAGGTGCCCCACAGTGCTGGGTGGTGGGGTGCAGGGGTACATGAGTTGGACATGAGTGGGGGCCTGCTGGCAGGTGCCCCACAGTGCTGGGGGGTGGGGGTGGTGGGGAACATGAGTTGGACATGGGTGGGGGCCTGCTGGCAGGTGCCCCACAGAGCTGGGGACTGGGGGTGCAGGGGTACATGAGTTGCACATGGGCGGGGGCCTGCTAGCAGGTGCCCCACAGTGCTGGGGGGTGGGGGTGCTGGGAGACATGGGTGGGGGCCTGGTGGAGGCTGCCCCTGCACTGCTGGGGGGTGGGGGTGGTGGGAGACATGGGTGGGGCCTGCTGGCAGGTGCCCCACAGTGCTGGGGGGTGGGGGTGGTGGGGAACATGAGTTGGACATGGGTGGGGGCCTGCTGGCAGGTGCCCCACAGTGCTGGGGGGTGGGGGTGGTGGGGAACATGAGTTGGACATGGGTGGGGGCCTGCTGGCAGGTGCCCCACGGTGCTGGGGGGTGGGGGTGGTGGGAGAAATGGGTGGGGGCCTGGTGGAGGCTGCCCCTGGTGACTGGGGGCGTGGGGGTGGTGGGAGACATGGTTGGGGGCCTGGTGGAGGCTGGCCCTGGGGAGTGGGGGGTGGGGGTGGTGGGCGACATTGGTGGGGGCCTGGTGGAGGCTGCCCCTGGTGACTGGGGGAGTGGGGTGGTGGGAGACATGAGTGGGGGCCTGGTGGAGGCTGCCCCTGGTGACTGGGGGGTGAGGGTGGTGGGAGATATGGGTGGGGGCCTGGTGGTTGGTTCCCCTGGTGGCTGGGGGATGGGGGTGCTGGGAGACATGGGTGGGGGCCTGGTGGTGGGTGCCCCTGCACTGCTGGGAGGTGTGGGTGCTGGGAGACATGGTTGGGGGCCTGGTGGAGGCTGCCCCTGGTAGGCTGAGGGGTGGGGGTGGTGGGAGACATGGGTGGGGGCCTGGTGGAGGCTGCCCCTGGTAACTGGGGTGTGGGGGTGGTGGGAGACATGGGTGGGGGCCTGGTGGTTGGTGCCCCTGGTGGCTGGGGGTGCAGGGGGACATGCGTTGGTGGGCAGTAGTGCAAGTTGACATGTGGGTTGGCTGGGGGGCATGGCCATGGTGGATGGGTTGCCTGCAGGACATGTGCAGGGTAGGCCCCTGTGGTGTGAGCCATCTGCAGGTGCCGTGGAGGGTGTAGAGGGAACACCTGGGAGGGCCCACACGTGCAATTCACGTGTGGTGCTCCCCGCGCACCCCTGTAATACACGTACCCTGATGGAATCGCGTGTCGAACTTCCCCCGCACCCGGAAATACACGTACCCTGATGGAATCGCGTGTGTGACTTCCCCTGCACCCTCAAATACACGTACCCTGCTGATATTGCGTGTGGAACTTCACGCGCACCCCGAAATACACGTACCCTGATGGAATTGCGTGTGGAACTTCACGCGCACCCCGAAATACACGTACCCTGATGGAATCGCCTGTGGAACTTCCCGCGCACCCCTGAGATACGCGTACCCTGCTCGCACGGGCCCAATCGCGTGTGGAAATTCCTGTGCACCCCTGAAATACACATACCCTGCTGGAATCGCGTGTGTAACTTCCCCTGCACCCTGAAATACACGTACCCTGCTGATATCGCGTGTGGAACTTCACGCGCACCCCGAAATACACGTACCCTGATGGAATCGCGTGTGGAACTTCCCACGCACCCCTGAGATACACGTACCCTGCTCGCACGGGCCCAATCGCGTGTGGGAATTCCCGCGCACCCCTGAAATACACGTACCCTGCTGGAATCGCGTGTGTAACTTCCCCTGCACCCTGAAATACACGTACCCTGCTGATATCGCGTGTGGAACTTCACGCGCAACCCGAAATAGACGTACCATGATGGAATCGCGTGTGGAACTTCATGCGCACCCCGAAATACACGTACCCTGATGGAATCGCGTGTGGAACTTCACGCGCACCCCGAAATACATGTACCCTGATGGAATCGCGTGTGGAACTTCCCGCGCACCCCTGAGATACACGTACCCTGCTCGCACAGGCACTATTGCTGTATGTTGCCACTTTTGTAATGCGCACGGACGCTACCGCCTGCCTTCGTGTGGCGGACGTGTTTGGGCTTGTGCGTGTCTTTCGCTGTGCATGGCTTTGCCCTATTCGATTCCATGAATACGTGTGGTTCGGGTGCGTGTGGGCGTTCCGTCTGCTTCCCTGCAGTACATCCCCAGTTACGCCCTTGTTTTCGCGAGTTGTTCCCCATTCCGCGCGTTACGCCCCGTGTTCCGCCCACTTTCTAGTGTATGCGCAGAGGTTGTGCACTTTCACTGTGCACGTCGCGCACGTCTTTCGGGATGTTGCAGTGACGTGTGCGCCATGCACGGGTTTGGCGCACATCCCGAGGAAGACACGCGCAGGGACTTCCATGAATCGCACGCGTGCGCCTGTTTTTTTCCGCTTGCGCCTGCTTGCTCCTGCTTGCGCATAGATTTTCGGCACATGTTTGTTCCATGAATCGGCCCCTAAATTGGGATCGAGAGTCGCTGCTCATCCTCCATTCCCATCAGGCAAAATCTTAACAGTTAAACTGCCTCTTTCATCCTCGCGTACTATAACTATGCACCTTATATATAGACCACCAGGCCCTATTGCATCGTTTGAGTAAGACGTCACATCTATACTCTTTACTAACACTAAACCTATCTCTCAAATCATAGTACTCAGAGACTTCAATCTTGGTCTTAATGACTTAAAGGATGAGAATGCCTTGCCACTTGCCAACACCATCTCAGAACTAGGCTTTACCCAAATGGTCAACATGCCTACACACTCTAAACGCCAAACCTTGGATTGGGTGGCTAACCTCAATTGTGAGACTACCATAACGTCTAACGACCCGTGAGCCTGGACTGACCATCACTTACTATCGTTCACCATCCAAGATAGTCTACAATCCAATCGGACGAATCTTGTGGCGCTGCCTCTACGCACCAGAAATATACGGAACATAACAGTGGATAATTTACTTCTGCTTCTCCATCCCATTGCTAATCTTGCACCTGGCTAGCTCAGACCCGGCAGATCTAGTAGACCTATTCAACTCCATGATCAATCAAGCCATCGAGAAAATTGCACCCTTAAAAATGTGCAAAGGTAAACCACAAGCTCACCTTAATTCGTGGTTCACCCCGAATCTCAAAGCCATGCGATTAGAAAAAAGGACTGCTGAATCCCTTTGGAAAAACAACCGCACTGCACTAAATAAGGATATTCTCTCAAAAATCACAGCAAATATAAAGCAGAGATCCTCCAAACTAAACTTGACACATACAATGACAGGATCAACAAAGCTAGCTCAAGCACAAGAGAACTATTTGTCGTTTTACGAGAACTCAAATCTCCTATTCCTCCCATTGACACATGCATCTAGGATAAGACCTGGTGCACCAACATTCAAACTGCACTAGCCAACAAAATAACCCCTCTTCAAGAAAAAATAAAAGCAAAAAAATTAAACTTGCCAAACTCCCCTCAATGACAGGGATCTCAACCAAATCCTACTATTCTAGCCAATTGCTTCAAATTTGCCCTGTTTTCTCTCCTGGAAGTGGAGGATATAATAGCCTCCCTCAAACCTTCTAGGTGCCAGGGAGACACGTGCTCGGCATTTATAATCAAAGAAGCAGCTAGGGACCTAGCCCTATTAGTCAATACACTAATCAACTCCTCATTTGTCTCTTGTACTGTCCCCACTAACCTTAAGGCTGCCTGGGACCTCCCACTTTTAAAGAAACCCACCCTTGACACAAATATTCCCACAAATTATAGACCTATAACAATGCTCCAATTTCTGCTAAAAATCATTAACAATGCAGCCTACCTTCCGATACAGACCTACCGCGAGACTAACAATCTCCTGGGGCTCCAACAGTCAGGTTTTAGACCCAAACATGGTATGGAAACTGCCTTGATCGATCTGAAAAATCAAATGGTTGAGTTAAAGGACAAAGGGAAACTGGCACTCCTCCTATTACTTGATCTCTCAGCCGCTTTTGATTTAGTGGACAATAAAATACTCTGCAAGCATCTGTCTACAGCTGTACCCTTCTCCCATGAAGCTACAGCCTGAATTCAATCTTTCTTGGACAATCGCTCCATGAGAGTCTTCTCATCCACTGCATCAGCGGAGCCTATACCTATAACGTGTGGAGTTCCGCAAGGTTCGTGCACCTCGCCCACAATGTATAATTTTTTCACAAAGCCCCTCTTTCATGACCTGGATAATCTGGCTGTTACCTACACTAATTATGCAGATGACACCCAAATTCTCATTCCTATGTCGTGAGACTATGACACTGACACTGCCCTAGTAAACAAAATGTACTTCATCATTCAGACATGGATGGCCTCTCACGGCCTCTTTCTGAATGACGAAAGACAGAGCTCTTTATTATTGGAGCACCTGCAAGTCTAAATAAACGAAACAACCAGTTTCTATCAGTCAACATTGACCAGATCGATATTTAAGTAGCCAAGAAGGTAAACACATTGGGCTTCTACCTAGACTCATCCTTGAACCTAAACAGACAAGTCAATGCCACAGCCTCTACGACAGCGTATACATGCAAACTAATCCATGCCTGCAAGTCGTTCCTATTTACAGCGAGTTGCACTACCTTAGCAAGAGCACTAATCCTTTCGAAATTAGACTACTGTAATGCACTCTATTTTGGGTCCGGTAAACATAATGTCAAGAAACTTCAAATTCTACAAAAGAATGCTCTAAGAACTGCACTAAGCATCCCTAGAATGCAACACATTTCAGAGGCTAGACGGAACACCAAATGGCTCTCAGTCAAGGGTAGAATACAGTTTAAAGCATTAAACCCTACCCACAAATGATTATCTAACCCGGAAATACCTTGTGGATAAATTTGATTAAAATATATCTGCACGTCCTACCAGGACCCTGCACTTGCACTGTCTAAAGGTCCCCAGATACAAGCTCAAGAAAGCAGGGGGAAGTAGCTTTCCTGTTATAGCAGCGCAGATGTGGGGAATTCCTTGCCTACAGCCTTAAGATCAGACCCTTCCTTCTTCAGTTTTAGAAATAAAACGAAAAGATGGCTCTTCTCTCGTGATGTATACACCAGGCTGTCTCTCATGTTCTTAGTTACAGCACCACACTGCTTGCATTTCTTTGTAAATAACCTTGCATATTACTGTACTCGGAACAAGTGTAAAAACGTGTAAATATTGTCATGCATTTGCTTCAATATGTATCTGTTATTAAATGACTGCTGTAACTATAAGTAACCTGTAAAGCGCCCAGATAACTTTGGGGTTGGAGCACCATATAAATAAATAAACAAAAAAACCAACATCTCAATCTTAGTTTCTTCTGGCCTGTCCCTCGCACATCCTGTGCTCAAATCTAACTTTGTTCCTTTTCTCTCAAAGAACCTAACCAATCAAATACACATTTGCTACCTGCTAGATCTATTTCTTCTCTTTCTCTCTTTTGCTCTCCTTTAAAAGATCATCTCCTATCTCCATAGCCTTCTTGATTTTATCATGTGCCTTTTTTGCCCGCAGACATTGGGCCCCATCACAAGTTTGGCCGTAACCCTTAAATCCGGCGGTAGCGCTGTTACCACCAGATTTAAGGGTCTGTCAAATCAGGGCTTTGGCAGATTTCTCCCCAGCTCTGAGCTGGGGGGAAATCCGCTGAAAATTCACACTCATGCCGCCGCCGGAAAATCCGCCGGTGGTATGAGCGCAAAAATTCCCAATTGAGCCCAATGGGGAATGGGGCATTCCCGAATGGGCTCAGTGGGGAATGGGGACTTCCATTACCACCAAACCTGTGATCTGGCGGTAATAGCGCCGTGGGGTTTGGTGTGTTGGGTATTTTGTGTAGATTTGGGGCCTGGCGGTATTTTCTTACCGCCAAAAATAATTTAGCAACAATCACTCCTTGTGTTCAGATTGGGTTATGTATAACAATAATACAGTGGATATGCATTATTTCAGTACACAGACATGCGTGGTTGCTATGCGTGGTTGGTATGCATGGTTGGTGGTATTTTGGTGAGCATAATTCCCTTGTTTTATTTGTGGCCCCAATATCCAGAACCCCTTATTTTTGTTTAGATTTTTCGTGTAATCACCATAGAGACCTCAGGCTTGCATTTCAGGAACACCACATTTTCACTTTTAGTGTGCCACCATGGGCAATTTCTCGCTGTCTTATCTACGGCAGCGAGCTGTCATGTGGTATTTTTCACTAACTTATATACGGTAGTGAACTATGTCCTGGGTCTCTATTTTTGCAGACTCATGTACCTTCAGCAAAAAAGACTATGGGCCTCATTACACGGAAGGCGGTGAGCCATGGCGCTATTAGCGCCATGGCTCATGCCGGTAAAATACCGGCACCGCCTTGGCGGAAAGGGGATTTACCGCCCCATTCCAAGGTTGGAGGGGCGGTAAATCCCCCTTCCGCCATTGCCCTTTCCCATTTCTGCCCCATAGGGCTCTATGGGAATGGGGAAGGCGCTAATTATGCCACCGCAATTTTGCGGTGCCGTAATTAGCTCCGAGGTCCCTTAGCGGGTTGGTTTTTAACGCCTGCAAAAAGCAGGCGTTAAAGCACCAACCCGCTAAGGGACCTCGTAGTAAGGCGGTAATGGTTAACGGTCACTGTTACCATTAACGGTGGCCGTTAACCATTACCGCCTTCCGTGTAATGAGGCCTTATAACACACACAGTTATTTAAGATTGCTCATACTGAATGACATTTGCTCATACTGAATGGCTGCAGCCAAATCCTATTTTTAGCTACCTTGAAAATGACAATTGCACTGTCTAAACATCTCCCCACATCATCAGCACTGTATTGGTAAATATAAAACACACCACCCGTCTGCTTTCAGATATTTTTGTGTATTATAAAAGTTGCATTTAAACACGATCTCACTCTTTACAGAAATAAATGAAATAGCACAGTAACAGCATTATTTGTGATACACTGAGAAGAGAGTGGCGGAGACCAGAATTCAATTTGTAACATTAAACACGTGGGTAAAGCACAGGAATCTCCTTTCCTACACTGACTGAATATTTTCGTACACACTCAGCCCCCACGCCCCAGCGAGATAATTACCAGGCTTATTCAGTATGTAACTTCTTTGGCTGGTCGCCTTCTGGAGGGATTCACCCAGCAAGGGCAAGCATCTGCTGTCACTCAAACTGGGACTTGTTGACTGGAAAAGCCAGTCTCTGCAACCAAGTTGGATCTGCTTTAGGAATCAGGCATCCCCAGCTGTCAACCCCGTTGTCACACTGTGCAAAAGTTCCAGCCCCCTGAGACTCCTCACCTGGTTCTTCAGCAGGGTTTGATGACTTCGGTCTCCTTCTTCTTTCCGTTTGGAGACTTTCTCTTTCGTCGCTTGACTGAATAGTCCTTCTTCCCTTCTTTCGTTCGAAGAGATAGGGACGGTCTCTCCCCGAGGCCACCTTGCCCGCCTATGGATTTGGCAGTCAGGTGGACCCAGGGGAGTCCGCTCCTCAAACAGGGAAAAAGCCTGTTAAGGCAGAAAAAACCCTGTGTGTCAATCGATGCCTTTGGTAAATCCGATGTGAAGACTGGAGAGGCTGGCGTAGTCCTGTATCAGCTGTAATAGCAAGCTCAAGGTTTGATCCTTCCGGATGAGGGTTTGGCCGCTCACGGGAAGCGAGGAGAAAATCCAACCGGAGGCTAAGGAAGTAATGATAGCCACAAAAGACTCCTGGACGAAGGTAAGAGAGGAAAAAGGAAAGAGAGGGTACGAGCGCGAGAGAGTGAGAGTGTGCGAGCGCGAGAGAGAAAGAGAGAGTGCGAGCGCGAGAGAGAAAAAGAGAAAGAGAGAGAGAGAGAGAGAGAGCGAGAGCGAAAGAGAGCGGTAGAGAGAGAGAGAGAAAGAATGAGAGAGAGAGCGAGAGCGAAAGAGAGCGGTAGAGAGAGAGAGAGAAAGAATGAGAGAGGGATAGACAGAGAGGGAGAGCGAGCGTGAGAGTGAAATCGAGCGTCAGAGAGAGAAAGAGTAATAGACGCGGGAGTAGTAAGGTGAAACTGACACCGAACACACCGCGACAGGTTGACTGAGGCTCCAAGCAGGTACAACCGGGGGGGAGCGAGAGAAGAGGAAGCAAGCGAGGCTGACAGCAGAAGAGAAAATCCGGACAGGAAGCTAAGGATAGCGAAGAATCAGATGAAGCAAAAGTAAATAGATTCGCTGGACGGGGCACTGCAAGCAGACGAAAGTCAGGAGACTAACAAAGCGAGTTGCAACGCAAGTTGCAGGGGGGCGTGGTCTCCTCTTATACCTGCCGGTCCTAGACGACTAGACCGTCGAGCGGACCGGTGTAGAGGCTCAATACCGCCTCCATCTTGACCAGAGTTTCCACGGCCGCGGTGTGACAGTATGCCCTCTCTTCATCGACTCTCCCCCAGGTTTTCCCGGATGTAGGCGATGGAACTGTCTTAAAAGTTGTGGGGCGTGGATATGTCTTCTGGGCTCCCAAGACCGTTCTGCGACAGAATACCCCTTCCACTGAACCAGGTATTGTACAGATCCATGCCTGTAACGTGAATCCACCAGCCTCTCCACTTCATATTCTTCCGGTTCAGGGTCTTGGAGTTTAGAAGAGGGTATATGACGGTTCATGGGATCAGGATGATAAGCCTTCAGGAGAGAAGTATGAAAAACGGGGTGAATCCTTTTCAGACTGGATGGCAGACGTAATCGAAAAGCCACAGGGTTTACTTGAGACAAAATGGGAAAAGGGCCTATAAAGCGGGCTGAGAATTTCCCTGGATGAACCCAACGTGGGAGATATTTGGTTGACAACCAGACCTTAGTTCCCACTTCCCATTCGGGGTTTAGAGATCTCTTCTTATCCGCATACTTCTTGTATCGAGCTCTGCTTGCCTCCAACTGCTGAGTCGCTTCCTTCTGGATGGATCGGAGATCAAACAGGCGTTGATCTACCGAAGGGACTGAAGTTGGAGGAATACCAAAGAGAGGTATATGTCTTGGATGATATCCGTAGGTATAGTAGAAAGGGCTGCAGCCAGTTGCCGAATGTATGGTGTTGTTGTAGGTAAATTCTGCTAGAGTTAGAAAGGATTTCCACTTATCTTGTTCCTGATGGCAAAAACAACGGAGATATTGTTCAAGGGTGGAATTTAGGCGTTCTGTTTGTCCGTTGCTTTGGGGATGATAACCAGAGGATAAAGCTCTCTTTATTCCTAGAGTACTACATAAAGCCGACCAGAATCGGGATGTGAATTGGGAGCCCCTGTCGGATACTATGGTCCGAGGTAGACCATGCAATCTTACTATTTCTTTGAGGACTACTTCAGCGGTTTCGGATGTAGATGGCAGGCCAGGCAAGGGAGAGAAATGAGCCATCTTGCTCAAGGTATCCACCGTAACCATGATTGCCGTTGATCCCATTGAGAGAGGGAGATCCACGATGAAATCAGTGGAAATGTGTTCCCAGGGTTGTGATGGTAGAGGTTCTTGTTGGAGCAACCCCATGGGCCGATGAGTAATGGGTTTATTAGCAGCACAAACCGGACAAGCCTTCACGTAGGTTCTGACGTCCTGGTCCATAGTCGGCCACCAGAAATATCTGGATATCAGACGGAGTGTTGCTTCTTGGCCCTTATGTCCTGCCGAAGGGAGGTCATGGCACCAGAATAAGGCTTGTGTCTGGAGTTTCTCTGACGGTAAATACAGTGATCCTTGATGAAAGAATAGTTTCCCTCTCCTTTCCATGCTGGTCCTATGGTCAGAAGAGACTTCAGAGAAATTAGTCGAGCGCTCAACTTCTTGTATGAAGGAATTGATCATTCCTAGGATTCTCTTCCCAGGGAGTATCTCACCCAGGCCTTGTTCTTCCTTGGGCTCCAGACTGCGGGACAGAGCGTCCGCTAAGGTATTCTCCTTTCCTGGAAGGTAGGTTATTTCAAAGTCGAACTGGGAAAAAAAATACGCCCAGCGGGCGTGACGAGAATTACGGCATTCCATCTGTTGCAAAACCTTGAGATTCCGGTGGTCCTTGCGAACCAGAAAGGGATGTGCCGCCCCCTGCAGTAAATGCCTCCACTCTATACATGCCTGACGAATAGCCAGTAATTCTCGTTCCAGAACAGAGTAGTTCCTCTCACTAGGTGTAAGAGTTCTGGAATAGTAGGCCACCGGATGTTCTGCTCCATCCTTGCTTGATTGTAGGAGAACAGCTCCTATGGCACCTCCGGAAGCATCCGTCTCCACCACAAAAGGAAGAGACTGATTTGGTTGCACTAGGATGGGAGCGGTGGTGAAAGTCCTCTTAAGTAAGAGAAAGGCCTGATCCGCCTCCTTATCCCATTCGAACTTCTGACCCTTCTTAAGCAAACGGGTTATGGGTAGAACAATATCCGAGAAATTGGGAATAAACCTTCTGTAAAAATAAGATAGTCCCAGAAATCTCTGAATATCCTTGGGATTCCTGGGAGTAGGCCATAGGAGAACTGCCTTAACTTTCTCCGAATCCATCTGTACTCCTTCCTTAGAAAGAATGAATCCTAAATAGGATACTGAGGAGGTTTCAAAAACACATTTCTCGGGTTTGACCAGTAGTTGATGTTCTCTCAGCCTTTGAAGGACCTGCGTGACATGTCTTCGATGTTCAGATAGGGAGGAAGAGAAAATCAAAATATCGTCCAAATAGACAACCACAGAGATGTATAACATGTCTGAGAAGATCTTGTCTACAAACCTTTGGAACACGGCAGGAGCATTCACTAGTCCGAAGGGCATTACCCTATACTCAAAATGTCCCATGGGAGTTCTAAATGCCGTCTTCCATTCATCTCCTTCCCTTATTCTCAACAAATGATAGGCTCCTCGGAGGTCTAACTTTGTAAAGATTGAGGCTCCTTCCACAGCTTCAAGTACCTCCTTGATGAGAGGCATTGGGTACCTATCCCTGATGGTCATGCTATTCAGCCCACGGTAGTCTATACACGGTCTTAATTCTGTAGTTCCCTTCTTGGGAATGAAGAACATCGAGGCTCCTGCTGGGGAACGGGATTCTTGTATTAAACCGTTTTGCAGATTGGCATCCAAGTACTCCTTCAAGGCTCTTCTTTCCGGAAGGGACATAGGGTACATACGGCCAAAAGGAACAGATGCCTCGGGCTTTAGGTCGATACCGCAGTCCTCGGCTCGATGTGGGGGTAAAGAACGAGGTAGCCTGTCTTCAAAGATTTCAGCATACTCCTGATAATGCGGTGGAATCGTTTGGACCACTGTAGTGCATGTCGATTGTGCTTTCCCCTTCTTCATCAAAGGAGAGGGTTGTGGTAGACATTCCTTCGAACAATACTGTGACAAAAAACAGACGGTATTTGCGGACCAATCAATCCTGGGATTATGTTTACGTAGCCAGGGTATGCCTAAGATGATTGGGAAATGGGCTGCTCTTATAACATCAAAAACAATCCGTTCTTGGTGCTGAGACAAGGACATGTTAGCCGGGACTGTCTCCTTAATGATGGGACCGGATGAAAGGGGTGCTCCATCGACCCCTTCTACTGGCAAAGGGCAGGCTTTCCTACGCAGGGGTATGCCTTGTTCTTGAGCCCACTGGATGTCCATAAAGTTTCCGGCCGCACCACAATCCAGCATAGCTAGTACTTCAACAGATGGAGAGGATTCAAACGTTAGGCGCACAGAAAACACCATAAGACTGTTGTTATCCGCAGAGGGATCCTGGTGGGTAGAATTGCAGGGATTCCTTGATCCTGCCCGGTTCCTTTCCCTGCTCAAGACCGGGGAGGCGCGTTTCCCGGACGTCTCGGGGGCACATCCGGACAAGTCCGGAGCAAATGTTTCGAAGATCCGCAGTACATGCAGAGGCCCAGGTCTCTGCGTCTCTTGCGTTCCTCGGGGTTCAAAGGGCCTCGGGTTGTTCCTATTTGCATAGGCTCTTCCTGTTGTGGTCGGTTAGGAGAACCTGCAGAGGGATTCCCTCCTAAGGGATGGAGTCTGAATCTCATTCTTTCCAACCTTCGTTCATGCAATCTGTACTCCAGTTGCAGGGATAAAGTAACCAACTCTTGGAAGGAGGTAGGACGTGCCATCCTGGCTAGCTCGTCCTTGAGCTCATCCTGTAAGCCTCGGCGAAAAAGGGTCTGCTGAGCCGAATCTGGCCATCCGGAGTCTGTGGCCAGTTTGGTAAAAGTAGAGGCATAAGTCTGTACATCTTGATTGCCTTGCCGGAGATCTAGAAGGGTTTCATAAGAAGAATATTGGACTTCTGGTCTCTCAAATCTGGCACACAATAGGTGAGTGAACTGAGAGTAATCCGCTAGCGCAGGGTCCGAGAGTGTTATCAGTGGGGTTGCCCAAGCCAGAGCGTTACCCGTAAGGTTGGAAACAAGAAACCCTACCTTAGTTCTATCCAGTTCATATGCCCTGGGTCGAAAGGTGAAGTAAACCATACAGGCATTCAGGAATTCCTTAAGAAGTTTCGGATTGCCATCATACTTCCCAAAAGAAAAGGTCAGAGGAGGTAGATCGCCTCGGGATTCTTCTCGTGTCGCTACCTGTTGGCGTAGGTTAGTGTTCTCGGTCCGGAGATTCTGAACCTCGGCCTGAAGGCCCTGAATAGCTGTAACCATCTCCTGGAATTGTTCTAAGGAGGCCATGCCGGTAGTTGGGCGTTGCAATCTGTCACACTGTGCAAAAGTTCCAGCCCCCTGAGACTCCTCACCTGGTTCTTCAGCAGGGTTTGATGACTTCGGTCTCCTTCTTCTTTCCGTTTGGAGACTTTCTCTTTCGTCGCTTGACTGAATAGTCCTTCTTCCCTTCTTTCGTTCGAAGAGATAGGGACGGTCTCCCCCCGAGGCCACCTTGCCCGCCTATGGATCTGGCAGTCAGGTGGACCCAGGGGAGTCCGCTCCTCAAACAGGGAAAAAGCCTGTTAAGGCAGAAAAAACCCTGTGTGTCAATCGATGCCTTTGGTAAATCCGATGTGAAGACTGGAGAGGCTGGCGTAGTCCTGTATCAGCTGTAATAGCAAGCTCAAGGTTTGATCCTTCCGGATGAGGGTTTGGCCGCTCACGGGAAGCGAGGAGAAAATCCAACCGGAGGCTAAGGAAGTAATGATAGCCACAAAAGACTCCTGGACGAAGGTAAGAGAGGAAAAAGGAAAGAGAGGGTACGAGCGCGAGAGAGTGAGAGTGTGCGAGCGCGAGAGAGAAAGAGAGAGTGCGAGCGCGAGAGAGAAAAAGAGAAAGAGAGAGCGAGAGAGAGAGAGCGAGAGCGAAAGAGAGCGGTAGAGAGAGAGAGAGAAAGAATGAGAGAGAGAGCGAGAGCGAAAGAGAGCGGTAGAGAGAGAGAGAGAAAGAATGAGAGAGGGATAGACAGAGAGGGAGAGCGAGCGTGAGAGTGAAATCGAGCGTCAGAGAGAGAAAGAGTAATAGACGCGGGAGTAGTAAGGTGAAACTGACACCGAACACACCGCGACAGGTTGACTGAGGCTCCAAGCAGGTACAACCGGGGGGGAGCGAGAGAAGAGGAAGCAAGCGAGGCTGACAGCAGAAGAGAAAATCCGGACAGGAAGCTAAGGATAGCGAAGAATCAGATGAAGCAAAAGTAAATAGATTCGCTGGACGGGGCACTGCAAGCAGACGAAAGTCAGGAGACTAACAAAGCGAGTTGCAACGCAAGTTGCAGGGGGGCGTGGTCTCCTCTTATACCTGCCGGTCCTAGACGACTAGACCGTCGAGCGGACCGGTGTAGAGGCTCAATACCGCCTCCATCTTGACCAGAGTTTCCACGGCCGCGGTGTGACACCCGTCCTCCTTCGAGCTGTGTCCAGAATCGTCTGCCCTCTCCCCCTTTTCAAGATTCTACAGGAAAACTTGGTTACCAAATGCTTGTCCAACAAGATTCTATCATGTCATCTCCTCCCTCACTACACAATGGCTTATTTTTTTTACAGTTGCAACTGTAACAAACTGATTTCCTGCTTATTGGAAGTCTTTGCTTCCTGCAGTTACTGTGGACAGATCACAGAAAGGCAAAAGAAAAAAAAAACTTGAATGTGTGTTTAAAACTGATTTTCAGAGTAGGCCTCATTTTGCAGTGAAGACACATTATTTTATTAATGAGTTATAATTATTAGTCTTGTTAGTGAGATTAGTTTGCTAATTACCAAATGTGTCTCTTGCAACATAGGCATTTCAGGTGAGAAATGGTGTGCATTTTGAAGGTACAGATGTGTGCTTTTAACTGTGAAAAATGTATTTGCATTTTATATGTAAAAATCGTTTTTGACTGAATAACCTGCCCTTACTTATGCCCATGTTACATTGCAACACATAGCTTGAAACAACTGCATCATAGCAATGCACCAAACCCATGCAGTGTCGCTGCATAAAAATGCTCAATAACGCATGTCTTGCTGTACCACATTATATCAATGCACCAAACCCATGCAGTGGCGCTGCACTTAAAAAAAACATGCTATACATTGATCCTGTGCCGTGGTGCTGCACTCTGTGCTCCCAAAACACGCTAAACAATCCTACATATAGCCTCCTTTTTTTTTGAATTTGGCTAATCCGAACCACAATTGGAAAAAATCCAACTTGTTCCTTTTCTTCTTTCAAAAATGTAACAATTCAATACAATTAACATTCTTGTTGTGAAGATGAAAATTGAAAGTCGCTGTTCAATCAATATAATATTAAAATTCATCTGAATTTATCAATTGTTATAAAATGTTCTACATTTGCCTTCCCAATGGAAGTGTCCAGTCCAGTATTTCAATTTTATACTTGAAGTCAATTGAAAATAATTAAATAAAACAACTAACTAAAACAAATAATTAACATAACAGATTAAAACTATTAATTAAAATAATAAATACGTGGAACTCCATATGTCAGGACTCTTGTCTGCCTCTTTTGGTTCATTCGGGTACTCTTTCATCTCGGTACTCTTGGATCCTTCTCTATAGAAGTCATCTTTTCTTTGGCATTCCGGCTATTTTGTCTTCACCTCCACCCGGAGGCAGGCATCTTTTGGTCTTCATCCAGGGGACTCCATATTCCATAGTCTCCCGTGACCTAGGGTATAAATAGTTAATGTTCTAAACCAAAATAGAAAAGAAACATATTAAGTATATAGCACAATACTAACTTCACCCTTTTGCCAAAAATAAAACATTTTATTTTCCTGAAATTAAACACAGGTTAAAAAGAAAATAAGCATACATGAAACAACATTTTAAATTCAATGCATTTTCATTCTGCACACCGACCATGAGCTTCCATTATATATTTTTTATTTATTTATTTATTTTTTACTTTTTATATTTATTTATTTACATATATTACAGTGTTTATGTGCCATTATAATAATCAACTTTTTAACTTCTCTGTCACTGCCTCCTGACTGTACCCATTTATTTTATCTTTTTGTGTTCAAGGGACTTTCTGTTGTATTGTGTGCATCAGTGGGCAGTAGCCCCAGGGCTTTCTGTTTCTACATGCTCAAGCCGCCTGATCTCGTGTCTGGGATGGCATGGCTTGATCTGATTTACATGGACAAACTGCTCTATCGCTGTTTCACCTTCATTCTTCAAAATTTTATACACTACAGGAGAGACCTTATCTATAATTCGAAATGGCCCCTGCCAGGCTGCTAGAAATTTAGAATTTTTCTGTTTACTTTTTCCAAAATGAAACTTGTACACCTGATCCCCTACACTGTATTCTCTCACTGATGTTCTTTTATCATAGTATGTCTTAGCACTGTCAGCAGCCCTTTCCAGATTTCTCTGCACAAAAGCAAATGCATGTTGCAAATGCTTCCTCAGTTCATCAATGTACTCATGAACTGTGGATGCACTCACAAGTGTCTGCTCATGTGTTCTGTATAGTAGGTGTTGTGGTAACACCATTTTCCTACCTGTCAAGACCTCATGGGGGCTAACACGTGTTGCTTTGGCAGGAGTTGATATGATTGCCATCAAAACCAACGGAAAACGTAAATCCCAGCTGGAACCTGCTTCTGCCACGAATTTCTTTAAAATATCCACAACAGACCTATTGCTCCGTTCAACTCCACCTGAAGAGGCTTCCCGATATGCGATATGTAGTTTCCTTTTCACATCCAGTATTTGCCATATCTTACTCATTAGGGTACTTGTGAAATGACTTCCTCTGTCTGACTCAATTCTTTGTGGCAACCCAAACCTTGAGAACACATGGTTCACCAGCAATGTGGCTGCTGTTTGCGCACTACAATCTGGTGCAGGAATACATTCAATCCACTTCGACATCAAACATATCACACTTGAAATGTAACGGTGTCCTCTGCTCGACCTTTTTAAAGGGCCTACATAGTCTATTTGCAAATCTGACCATGGGAGAGTTAGGCCTCTTTTCATCAATGGTGCTCTATGCATTGGTGAAGCAGGTTTAAATAGGGCGCATACTAGACATCCTCTAGTATATAATTCCACATCTTGGGACATATGTGGCCAGTAAGCATAATCTTTCAGTATTTCCAATGTTTTTTGTGAACCTCTGTGGCCTGCAGTTATTGCATCATGTGCATGGTGTAGCATTAGTCCTCTGAATGAAAGGGGTACCACCCACTGTATCTGTCCTGTTATGGACTCTCTAATCATGAGTCCATCTTGTAATCTAATTAGTTTTTTATTCTTTAATAGGACCCTCAACTCTTCTTTTCCCATACAATCATTTTCTGTTAAAGGGTTTTGTTCAGGATCTATCAAATGATTATAATAGATTCCCAAAATTCGATCATTCTTTTGTGCCTCAATCAAATCTTGGTCTGGCGTGTCATGGCCCCATTGCACCACTGGTTGATCTACCTCCTTTGGTGCTTTAAAACGTGTTACTGCATCAATCTGTATTTCACCCAGTAAATCATCAATAGGTAGCAATTCTCCCATCACAACCCCAATTTTAGCCAGGTGGTCTGTCTTATCATTTCCCTCCTTATCCTCTCCTGGTGTTTTTAAATGCCCACACATTTTTCTCCAGTATATTGTTAGATCATTCTCTGACACCAATTTGTCTATGGCTTGTATCATGTTTCCATGTTTAAGTGGCTTTTTGTTGTATGTAATCATTCCTCTTGCTTTGCAGCCAGGTAAATACTCCACAAGACTATTCCATGCATAGTCAGAATTAGTCACCAGGACAATTTCACTGAACTTTCTATCAACTGCAGTAGTAATTGCTTTATAAATGGCTGCCAATTCCGCCACTTGACTGCTCCTAGCTCCAATCCTCATCCCTATACTGGGGACTCCTTCACATTTCAACCAGACATTTCCTATTCCTGACACTAATTGTTTATTACTGTCATTTTCAATGTGAAAAGCACAACCATCCACATATACAGTTGGCAAATCCTTGCATGTTTTTTCATCAAAAGCTTTGTGTGGTGATTGTTCAAATTCCTGCCAATTAGGTTCCACTTCCATTTCATTTGATATTTGTTCAGCTGCGCAGTCATGTAAGTCAGCTAACCCTTGAGCGATTGGGCTCTTTTTTTTTGTCCATATCTCACTTCTATAGGAAAACCTTGTAATGCCAGCGTCCATGAAGTGATTCTGGACTGCACTAGATTACCTGACCTAATTCTTTTACTCTCTAAAAACTGCAAAGGTTGATGATTTGTTTCAATAATCACCTTTTCTCCCTGAACAATGGGGCGGAAATGTTGTAGCGCCCACACAGTGGTTAATAGGGCCTTTTCACATTCATTAAATTTCATTTCAACTTGGGAAAATGCCTTACTTGCATAGGCAATTATTTTGTGATTCAAATCATGTTTTTGTGATAACACTGCTGACATACAATGTTCAGAAAAACCTATTTCTATAAAGAAATCCCTACCTTTTACGGGATATGCTAAACATGGTGCCTTTACCAGACATTCCTTCAGTTTAGCCACTGCCTCAGACTGCTCTTTTCCCCATTTCCAGGGAGTATTCAGTTTAAGCAGTTTAGTCAATGGTTGAGTGATTTCAGCATAATTTTCAATGAATTTTCTGTTATTGTCACGACTCGCTCCCTTCGCTCCCGTTCCCACCACTTGGGGGCATGATTTGGGGTTTATTCCCTACTGGACCTTTCCTCCGAACCTTATGCTACAGTGCTGTGATGAATTGGGAGCGCTAAATCCCTATTTTCCAAGCTACTTCCCTTCCGGATCCATTCCAGGTTTTTGGCAGCCAGCATGCTTCTTTAACCAAATGACTATGCTTCCCAGAATGCCTGGCCCACTGCTCCACCTCCACCCTTGCAGGACAAGGTTGGGTGGAGGATAGGTAACAGCTGTGGCTGCAGGTGCAGCAATCAGCACACCTGAGGCGTGTGCTCGTTAAGCAGCTTTAAAAGCCTCAGTCTTACTTCAGTCCAGCGCTGGTCATCGTTTGCAGTGTTCCTGTTGTGACTAGTCCCTTGTTCCTTGTTCCTTGCCTTTGTACCTAGTTCCTAGTTCCTGTTTTCTTGTTCCTCCGCCCTGAATCTCGGATTCATGCGCTAATTGATTTCTGCTCCCTTGATTCCCTTTTTTTTCTTCCTCTGTTTGCAGGCAGCATTTCTCAGTGCTTTCCCCTTTTAGATGCAGCCCAGTTTGTCTGTGTGCTATATTTCTTTGACTCTGTCCTTTGCTGCTGTAAACCTGTATGCCTTAGCCTTCCTCTTAGATTAGCTTCCTGTCTTTTCCTTGGAGGGGCAGGGAGAAGATTGCATTGGTTATTTCGTTTTTCCCTGCTCCTGATCCTTACTTTCTATTGGGATCCATTCCATGTTTTCCATTGCACTTCTGCATTTATTTCCCATTTGATTATTAGGTGTGGTGTGCGGTTGTAGCTAGCTCCTGTGTGAATGCTTATGTTTTCCTCACTAATTTGTAATCACTATTCCAACTTAGGTATTTAGTTTTCCTCCCATTGCTGTTATAGCCTTTCTGGGTCCCAGTTTCATCAACAGGATTCGTGGGCTAGCTGACATTCAAGAGGTTTATCTCGTCCTCGTGAGTACTGTTCTTTAGTTCCCTTATTTAATACCATCAAGAGTGTTAGTTCACAGATCCTGTCATTGCTTGCCCTCCACGTGGGTTTAGCGCTGTCAGTACCTGTAACAGCAATTGGGGGTAAGGCGCTTGCCGACTTTCCTCGCGGTCAGGTGCTTACCCCACATCCCTTTTCATATATTGGTTTTGTTGTCACACTCTATTTGCACTCCTGGGTTCTAGCATACATGAGTCGTTGTTCCTGTGTGCACGTAGTTTAATTCGAAGCTATTCACTGTGTGATTTAGTGCACATTTCCCTTGCCATATTCGCTGCCTTTGTACTCGCCTGACTAATCCTGACAGTTATACCCTGTCATTCCTAACAAACTTTTTACTCCTTTCACATTCTTAGGATCTTTTAATCTTTGTATGGCCTCTATCTTCTTCTTTTGTGGATTTAGCCCATGTTCAGTCACTTCATGCCCTAGAAAGTTCACTTTTTTCTTGCACCATTGTGCTTTTTGCAAAGATACTTTGGCGCCTGCTTTCTGCAATTGGCCAAGCACATGTCTTATTTCATCAAAATGACTTTTCAGGCCTTCATTTTTTATCAAGACATCATCCACGTAAACTATGGTTCCTCTTTCCGCTGCATCTGGCATGGCCTTTCTCAAAAATATGCCAAATTCACTCCCACTATTGATGTACCCGAACGGCGTTCTAAGCCAGGCGTATTGAGTCCTGTCAAATGTAAAGGAAAATAAATTCTGTATCTCCTCTGCCAATGGCACGCACCAATATCCAGATGTGAGATCTAATGTGGTAAATACTTTTGAACCATGTACCTGAGCTAGGCCCTGATCAATGAATGACAATGGCCATCTGGACACTGGTACTCTTTTATTTAACTCCCTCAAGTCTGCACATAGCCGCCATTGACCATTTGGCTTTAACACACCTAAAATAGGTGTATTGGATGTGCTATGAATGGGCCTGATGATTCCCCGCAATTCCAAATTTTTAATAATCTCTGCCAATGATTCTAAACATGCCAGCGGTAGTCTATACTGGCGTACAAACACTGGACTTCTGCTACACCCTTCTGGTAGTGTGGCCACATGTAAATCAGTTAAACCACAATCATAAGCATCTTTTGCAAATACATCCTTAAACTCCATAAATATCTCCCTCAGATTGTTTCTATCCTCATCGCTGTCACACGCATCCGCTAAGGAGATCTGCTCTTCTACCATTTTGGAAAATTCTGGAAAATCTTCTTGTAAGGGAATCTCGGCGCTTTCCTCTAACTGTGTGGCTGTGTCTTTTTGTAAAGCTGCCACTTTTAAATATGTTGGCATATCAGCTTCCACTTCAATGGGCTGATTTTCTGTTTCATTTTCATTTAAATTAAATATTATGCAATCCTCTTGATTGCAGCACACTGTCTCATTTGAATCATAAGGATACACAGAATGAATTTTAAATATTCCTTTGGGCTGAGAGTCCAGGTGTTCTGGCAACTCACCCTTGGCATCTACATACTTTTCAGGGATATTTCCAATCACCATGTTATTTAAATCTGCCGTATGTGATTTTTGTATGGCCATTCCTAATGGGGAGTTTTCCTCTAAATGAATATCCTGACAACCTTTATTATTTACCATAATTTTTACAGATCCTTCACCAATATCTACCAATGGAGTGTATTCATAATCCAGGCCCTGCTGTTTTATGGATTCATTCAGGCACACAAATGCATCAGAATCTTTCATCTGCTGTCCATTTCTGCACTTCAGTGGTATTGCAACCTGTTTGGTGAATGCAGGAATAATAGTATCCTTCCTCATCTGTAATTCAACTGCATATGGGACCAGCTGCGCGCAATGAAAAGCTCTTTGTCTTCAAATTCAGGTGCAGGCCCACCTAGGCGTGACCATATCTTTTGATTAAGGAAATCTAACACCATACACATTCTGTGCATGATGTCATTGCCCACGTAAAAGTCATTTTGTGCTCCACTCACTATCCATACATTATGGTGAATTGTTTTCTGACCAATGCTAATTTTAAGCATGCATCTGCCTGCAATTCGGTTTTCAAAGTCTGGACCGTCCAACCCAGAAACGTATTGGTTTTTAATCCTAAATTTCGGGATTTCCTCCCTCTCCCTTATTTTTTGCAACAATTTCTCATTAAGCTCCTCTCCTGTTCAAGCGCTAAAGTGGCTTTTATTGTTTTTAAAACAGTCATTTATACCAACATGAACCCATGGTTGCTCATCTTCCATGTGTATTTCAGCAAGAGTGGTAATGTTTTTTTCTGAATCTGTTTTAGGGGCAATATTCTGTTTTATTGTTTTTGTGTTTTTTTAAATAAAAACATAATGTGTGCTCATCTATGGCAGTCTGCCAATTTTTCCTTGGGTCCAAGTAGATTTGTACAGGTAGTCCTTCATTGTCGCTCTCTATTTTGTCTTGACACATTAATATAAAAGTGACACTAGGTATGCAACTATTCTGGAGATATACCTCGACAGCATCATTTGTTTTGGGAACGGTGTGACATTCATTTATGTTGCTGTTTTGTGATTTTAGTTTCTTAGGCCTCAATGGTTTTTTGGTTAATGTCCACAGCACTCCATTCACCCTATCTATGAGAGGAGACAATCTTTTCAGGAAATCCGTCCCCATCAGAAATGGAATTTCACAAATAGATGTGATCAATACCTCTTGTTTCATTCTGTGCTTTCCTATTTTTATGTCAACCTCAGTTACACCTATGATGGGCACCTCCTCCCCATTAAAGTTATGCACTGGACCTTGATTTTCCTTCACTGTGATCTGATTCTGTGGGGGTCTCCCTTCATTGATACTCTTTACCAGCTCCTTGGACATAATTGTGGCCTGTGCGCCAGTGTCAATCATAGCAAATGTGTGTCATTTTTCTTCTACAGTGATGGGTGCATAATATCTGTCCTCACCTTCCTCTAATACACATAAGAAGTGTGAATTCTTACTGATCTCAGGGCTCACCTTTCTCAGGCCTTTTTCACTTTTGGCTAAGCACATTGGTAAATGGAAAGACATTTTCCCTCCTTTTTACCCATTTCTGCGCGAGAGACTTTATTCATTTCTCCATGATCAGAGTTTTTTTGGAGTGTGGCCACTGTTCGCCCATCCATCTGGGTAACATCAGAGATGTTACAACCTTCCAACTGAACATGTGTAACAACATCATTCAGCAATTTGTCATTTTTTAATTCTGTGCATTTGTGATCATTTAGTGTGATACCAGCCCTTTCAGCCTCTTCAAAAATACGTGGCTCAAAGAATTCTTCAGGTGATTGACCTGTACCCTCCTTTTGAGTATTTCATTTTTCTACCTGTGTTTGGTCATTGTTTTGCTTGCCTAGGGAAGGAGCTATAGCATCCCCACTTACTCCCTGTTCACTGGTATTCCTCATGCATGAGTCATTTTTCTTAAATCTGTCTCTTTGTTCTTTTAGAATTCCAGGTGTTTCTTTTTTATTTGCACAAATCTTCAATGTTTGATTTAGTTCTAGGTTAAACCGTACCTCTTTTTTAGAAGTATTTGCATTTTCTGTTACATGTTCATTTATTGGTGCTTTCACTTTTAAATCATTAGGCATCTCAGAGTCATTATGCAAAATTACATCAGGGCAATCTGTCTTTTTGGCACTACAGGTGTCATAAGTACTTAGTCACTTCTCAGAAGCCCCCCGGTCATTGCTAGGGCCATCAGCCCCCTCTTTAGATGGTTGTTTTTGTGCTGTATATAGCTTTCCTATTTGCTCAGCTAACATTTTCACTTGGGCCTCAAGGCACTGGAACCTTTCCATCTCTCTAGAATCCTCTTTCTGTGGCCTAGGTCGATATTGGTTGTTTTCCCCCTGATTGGATCTATTCTGATACCTCTCAGGTGATTGATGTCTGCTGGGATGGTTTCTGAACTCTTGATTCATTTGTGGAGGGGAGCGGGGTGCACCCATCCTTTGATTATAGTCCTGTGGTGGGGAATCATTGTACTGACGTGGATTGTAGTTCATGTTTTGCCTCATGTCCTGTCTCTCAGATTGTGGGTACTGGCCCCTATGTTGATTTCCATTATCAGTAAATCGATCCACATATCGGGGTCTATCCTGATTACCATATATCATGGTGTTGGGGTCAAATCTGCTCTGTGTCCCCAATGACTGGTAGGGACCATCATTTCTTTGATCTTGATTTTGTCTCTGGTTATTGTTCATACCTGCCATATCAGGCCGATATCCTACCCGGGGTCTGTCCCCTAAATACCTAGGGCTGATGTAGCTCTCCCTATTACTAGGATCATGCGATTGGAACATTGGTACAGGAAAAGGGCGATCTTTGTTTATTACCCCTTTGTTCAGGTGTCACATTATTTTTACCTTGACTTTGAGCAGACTCAAGGGACATTTTGGCTGACCTGATTTCCATTACTGTGGCTGAGGGTTCTTTAGATTTAGGTCTAGTATCATTCATTTTATCACTTTCTCTACCCTGACAATAGAGTACCTCATATAGTTTTGTGCTTTGATGTACAATCCATTCAAGGGACTTGTCACGGTCAAATTCACGGACCAATTGGGATATGATGTCTTTCTGTAGCCCATAGAAGTATGCAGTTTTAAACTCATTGGAATTTGGGTCAAAAGATACATCAAAGTGAGAAAATGCTCTTTTTAAGTCTTGTAAAAAATTGGCGAGGGGATGTATTAGGTCCAGCAGTGATTGTGTAAGCGACTTTCTTTGCCTCCTGCAATGACTGAAAAGGAGAAAAATGACGCCTAATTTCTTTTTCAAACTCCACCCATGTCATATTCTGCTGTTCTTTTAATACGCTTATGATGCTGGCCGTCGGGGCATCTAAAGTTAAATGAAAATATTGTCTGTACTGTTCCTTAGGTATCTGGAGTGCTTTAAAAATGTCATGAACCGCTTCTAAGTGATCCTCAATGCAGCATTCACCTCCCTTTTTAAATGGTTTGATCAGGGCTTTAATGGATTTCATTATTTTTATGGGGCCACTTGTTGCAATGCATGGAATTGCACTACTTTGTGATTCAATCCTGTTTTCAGGTGTATGAGATTGGTGACTGCCCCCAATGGGAGTATCAAATCCCCCAAGGGCGCTGCAACCAAGTTCAGTCACCGGCCCGGTCAATGGAGCACTAGCCCTTTGGGCAGAACTAGAATTCACCTCCACTCCATTGAATGTGGTACCCTGCCGCCTCTCCTGGGACCTGGGAATGCACATTTGCTGTTCTAAGTCTTTACACTTTTTAAGGAGTCTGTTTGCTTCATTTTGCAAATAGTTGTTTTCATCACTCATCTTATTAATCACCTCCTGCATGTCGCATATTTGCATTTGGCATTCATTGAACTCTTTATTTCTCTTGTCTCTTTCTTGAGTCATTTTAATCATTTCTTGTTCTGCACTCTGGAGATCACATTCTTTTTCACAATGTTCTTTTTGTAAAATCTGCATTTCTGAAACAACCTCATCTTTATCCTGTCTAATGTGGTCCACTAAGGCTTTTAAGTGTACCAATTCTTGCTCACTATCCTCAAATTGTTTCTTGCTTTTGGATAACTGAGCATCAAAGTCTCTGCATTTTAATTGCATGTCTTTTTGGCATACATCCAATTCTGCTCTTAACATTTCCTGATTTTTACTTGCCCCATCTAATTCAGTCTTTAACCTGTTAATTAGCTGAGTATCATTCTCTTGCATTCGCAGGGGCCTATTCAAAATAAACCATATTTTGCCGCATAGCCGTATTAAACAGTCTTTCTCTGCACTTTTATCGGCTGCATTCAATAATCTTGTAAGGCAGACCTGAATTATGCTGCCTTCTGCAAAAATATTGTCTAGTTTTTCTTTCTGCACCTCACCCTGAATGCGGTCACGCCATTCTAAGGTACTGTTCGACGACCACGTCCCATGTGCAAACAACATTTGCCTCTAAATATTGCACTAGGCCTGAAAATGTGGTTTCTCTTTGTGACATTCTGAAATTCGTTTTTAGTAACACACTGCTATTATGAAATGGGTTCCCTTTAATGTACCGATGGCAGTGTGAGACACACTTGTCACGCCCAGTAGGTACTCTGTGATCACTTTCCCAGCCTGCAACGCACCATAAATATGTTGGGTATTTTGTGTAGATTTGGGGCCTGGCGGTATTTTCTTACCGCCAAAAATAATTTAGCAACAATCGCTCCTTGTATTCAGATTGGGTTATGTATAACAATAATACAGTGGATATGCATTATTTCAGTACACAGACATGCGTGGTTGGTATGCGTGGTTGGTATGCATGGTTGGTGGTATTTTGGTGAGCATAATTCCCTTGTTTTATTTGTGGCCCCAATATCCAGAACCCCTTATTTTTGTTTAGATTTTTCGTGTAATCACCATAGAGACCTCAGGCTTGCATTTCAGGAACACCACATTTTCACTTTTAATGTGCCACCATGGGCAATTTCTCGCTGTCTTATCTACGGCAGCGAGCTATCATGTGGTATTTTTCACTAACTTATATACGGTAGTGAACTATGTCCCGGGTCTCTATTTTTGCTGACTCATGTACCTTCAGCAAAAAAGGCTATAACACACACAGTTATTTATAATTGCTCATACTGAATGACATTTGCTCATACTGAATGGCTGCAGCCAAATCTTATTTTTAGCTACCTTGAAAATGACAATTGCACTGTCTAAACATCTCCCCACATCATCAGCAGTGTAGTGGTAAATATAAAACACACCACCCGTCTGCTTTCAGATATTTTTGTGTATTATAAAAGTTGCATTTAAACACGATCTCACTCTTTACAGAAATAAATGAAATGGCACAGTAACAGCATTATTTGTGATACACTGAAAAGAGAGTGGCGGAGACAAGAATTCAATTTGTAACATTAAACACGTGGGTAAAGCACAGGAATCTCCTTTCCTACACTGACTGAATATTTTCGTACACACTCAGCCCCCACACCCCAGCGAGATAATTACCAGGCTTATTCAGTATGTAACTTCTTTGGCTGGTCGCCTTCTGGAGGGATTCACCCAGCAAGGACAAGCATCTGCTGCCACTCAAACTGGGACTTGTTGACTGGAAAAGCCAGTCTCTGCAACCAAGTTGAATCTGCTTTGGGAATCAGGCATCCCCAGCTGTCAACCCCGTCCTTCTTCGAGCTGTGTCCAGAATCGTCTGCCCTCTCCCCCTTTTCAAGATTCTGCAGGAAAACTTGGTTACCGAATGCTTGTCCAATAAGATTCTATAATGTCATCTCCTCCCTCACTACACAATGGCTTATTGTTTTTACAGTTGCAACTGTAACAAACTGATTTCCTGCTTATTCAAAGTCTTTGCTTCCTGCAGTTACAGTGGACAGAGCACAGAAAGGCAAAAGAAAAAAAAAACTTGAATGTGTGTTTAAAACTGATTTTCAGAGTAGGCCTCATTTTGCAGTGAAGACACATTCTTTTATTAATGAGTTATAATTATTAGTCTTGTTAGTGAGATTAGTTTGTTAATTACCAAATGTGTCTCTTGCAACATAGGCATTTCAGGTGAGAAATGGTGTGCATTTTGAAGGTACAGATGTGTGCTTTTAACTGTGAAAAATGTATTTGCATTTTATATGTAAAAATCGTTTTTGACTGAATAACCTGCCCTTACTTATATGTCCATGTTACACTGGCAACACATAGCTTGAAACAACTGCATCATAGCAATGCACCAAACCCATGCAGTGGCGCTGCACTTAAAAATGCTCAATAACAGATGTCTTGCTGTACCACATTATATCAATGCACCAAACCCATGCAGTGGCGCTGCACTTAAAAAAAAAAAAACATGCTATACATTGATCCTGTGCAGTGGTGCTGCACTCTGTGCTCCCAAAACATGCTAAACAATCCTACAGGTGGTAGGGCAGATAGCGCCAGCGCTATTAGCGCCGGCGTTACCGCCCAACTCGTGATGAGGCCCATTGTGCCATCCATGCATGTGTGCCTCTTTGGAGAAAGCACTATGGTCCTCATCATGAGTTTGGCTGTAACCCTTAAATCTGGCGGTAGCGCTGTTACCGCTGGATTTAAAGGTCTGCCAAATCAGGGCTTCGGCGGATTTCTCCCCAGCTATAAGCTGGGGGAAATCCACAAAACATTTGCGCTCATACCGCCGGCGGGAAATCCGCCGGCAGTATGAGCGCAAAATTTCCCCATTGAGCCCAATGGGGAATGGGGCATTCCCAAATGGGCTCAATGAGGAATTCCAAATCCGCCAAACCTGTGATCTGGCACTAATAGCGCCGGTGGGTTTGGCGGTAGGGCAGAGTCGGTAATGCCCCCGCCGCTCGGGTCACATTGCTTATATAGTACAGGGAAAACACAATGCACTTGAGATGACAGCGGCAGTGCCCAACATTTTAAAGAAGATATTCAGGTGATTTCCCAAAACTCAAAGGTGAGGCTGGATAGAGGTCAAACAACTATAAGTCATCCATCCAGATCTCCAAAGTGAGAAAGTCATTGGTTTGAAATTAAAAAAGGGAAAGGGCTGTAGAATATAAATGAACCATCGGATATCTAGATCAATATCAGCATAGTTTAACTAGCAGGCGATCATGCCATCATAGTTTAACTAGCACGCGATCATGCCATCATAGTTTAACTAGCACGCGATCATGCCAGACACATGCAGCTGTTTGACTGGGTGACCAGGCGGCTAGGTCGAGGAAGGGTGATGGATGTGGTCTAAGTATATATCAGCAACTCATCAGCTACTGTTCCACACAGAGAAGGCAAATAAACTTAGAAACATTGCCATAGGAGTTGGATGGTAAACTGGGCTAGGAACTGCTTGAGTCGTCTTTGCCAAAGAGTGCTCGAGTTGGAGATCACCCTATGGAAAAAAGGGTACAAAATACATTGAGCTGTACAAGAGGCAAGACTTTCTAAATGTGAAGGCATTCTAGAACTATGGTCGTTCTATGAACCAATGGTTGCATGAGTCAGAACTGTAAATATCTCTTTAAAGAAGCAGGAATGAAGACTTCCCAGTGGAGTGTTTTTGATTCAGTCCTGCAGTGAACATCTCCATTCAGTATCATTATGGTGTCCAGTGGGAGGTTCACATCGGTAAGTACACCAGAATAAGTCCCTTTTACTATCACATTAGTGCTTTCCTATGTGAGGGGCACTAGCATCAGCCCATTATTCTATTGCTGGCTCTTTTTTGGTTTGCACTAGCAACAGCCCAGTATTTCATTGCTGGCTCTTGTGTGAGGTGCACTAGCAACAGCCCAGTATTCCATTGCTGGCTCTTATGTGTGGGGCACTAGCATCAGCCAGGGATTCTATTGCTGGCTCTTATATGAGGTGCACTAGCATTCGCCCATTATTTCATTGCTGGATCATATGTGGGGTGCAAAAACGTCAGCCCAGTTTTTCAAGTAAAGCAAGTAAAAATGTCAAGCGACAATAGGAAATGGCTAGACTGAGTACACCAAATGCCAGTCTAGCCACATAATGACACTTATTGTTCATGTCCAGACTAGACTGGCCTACATTGGAGCAGCCAGTTTGGACATGTTTTATTATTGTGGCACGGCATTTTTAATGGCAAACGGCAATGTGAGTATGTTCATACATGCGGGTGCTGGCGTATGTTGGCAGAGCCAGCTTGGACATATATTATTATAGTATGATTACTGGCATTACGCTCGAAGCAAACATGAGTATGTTCTTATATTGGAATGCTTGTATATTTAGGTGCAGAAAGCAAAGAAGTGGATGGGCACAACTACCGTGAAAAGTTTTTTTAATGCTTGCATATATTGTAGGGAAAGACATCATGAAAATGTGTTGGAAAATGCTCCTGTCCACTGTTTTCTTGGTTTACCCTACAAATCTATTGCAAACTGTCTGGCTTTTTACCCAATTTTTCACATAAAGTGTGCTGTATAATGCACCATTTTAATCCTTTATTGAAAATATTTTCTTGGGACAATCCCCCAGATCCCCTTTTATCTGATTCAGAGTCCCTCGCTATTCTCAATTACCCTCACATATTTGTGGCAAATATTTATGTCCCTCCAATTAAAAAATGTACCAGCTGCCACTGTTGTCAGGTGCCTGGCCATTAACAGCATATCATATGCAATAAGACTTATTTTATGTTGTGCACTGGCCCAGCTTACCCCTTATATCACTTTGTTTTCCTATATTCTCTGAGCAAAAGGCTCCATGACCATGGCAAACAGCAGGGGGGTCAAGGAGCAGGCTTCTTTATTGCCTCTTTTAATGTAAAAGTAGTCCGTGAATGCCCCTTTCACCTTCACCCTTGCCCCTGAACACCTGTAATTTGACATGACCATTTTTTCAAAGTGTGCTCCTATTCCCATTCTTCTTGAAACTTTTGACATGTAAGGCAAATTCATGAGATTAAATGCCATTTTTGCATCTAGTGATTGACCCTCTGGACTTCCACCTAGAGGTTTTATCAGCTACTAGCTGTCCCAGCGTAAGACATGCTGTTCTATCATATCTTAAAGGTCAATATCGGTTGGTAAAATATCGCAATTACCACTGATCACTTCCAGGAAGGGGTTGTAGGTCCCTGTGAATTATTAATGGTAATTGAAAAGGCTAAACATATAGTAAAACTTCTTCTTTTGAATTTGAAAGGAATATCAGATGGAATGAGAAGAATGCGCAGTATAAGACCAGTATATTCGTATAATTCATTGATTACACAGGCCTCTATGATGTGTCTTTGTGGATGCATAATTGTCATCCTTGTTCCATTGCAGAGTCCCTGTGATGGCATAAAATTGCGTAGTAGCAAAGCTACAGCACCTACTTTCAGTTTTAGCTTGTGAGGAGGCATTCATCCTACAAAGTTTTGCTCTTTAAAAACTGAAAGATTGATCCAGTAATGAACTGTTCATTGACACTGGAAACACTGTGCCCTGTGTGAAGAGAAGTGGGTTGGAAAGAAGTAACTTGAAATTATTCTGAATGTATGCGATAGTGGAAGATAAAGGTGACCCAGCAGAACCATGCTCATTCTGTTTGTTAAAATGATAGCTATTGTTGAAGTGGAAGGGCACACGGATGTGCACTTTTCCATTTGGACAGCAGAGGGCAACCTAACACTGATAAATTGCATCAGCTGAGTACGGAAATATACCTGAGCATTTTATATATAGCTTTTTCTATTGTGGCTTCCCAGGCTGGCAGAGAGGCAGCAAGAAAGGAACAGGCAACTTCCCTGTTTAATGAAACCCTACCTACTACCAAGAAAAAGGATATACCAAGAGCAGATAAACTAAAAGACAATAATGAAATAACATTATTAAAAGAACTCGAAAAGGCTCTGAAAAAGGAAATCAGCAAATGGTGGGAGGAACATTCCTTGCGAAACTATCTAGACGTGGGAAGGATACCACGTGGGCTAAGGATTCTTACAATACCATCATTTGAGGAGCAAGATCCCCTAATGTTACGTGAATGGGCGATGCAACTGATAACTGTTTGAAAATGTTCCTGCAGTTATTAGTGAAATATGCTGGCAATGATCGTACAAAAATCTTACAACAAATAGAGGGCTTGGAAGAAAAAATGAAAGTGGTTAAAGAGACAGAAGAAGGAAAGAAACTCCAGGCTAGTATTGAATCAGGACTACAAACATAGGAGGAAGACATCAAATTGAGAAAGCAATGCAAATTCCTAAGGGATAAGGGCGATTACGTACACTTTTGCGCACCGATTTGACCACATGAGACAAAAAGTCATGGAAACACAAATAGCCCCTGCAGCCCAGAATGAAAATCACCAGGAATCAGTAGCCTCTACCTCTGAGTCAGATGTTACTGAAGGCGAGGAAGAAGAACCAACTATACGGCTCAATTATTTAGAGGAAATGAGACTATTGTGCTAAGACGGGTGTGCAAACAACAAAAAAAACTCGAGGAGGAGTGTTCAGCACAAGAGGACGAGGAAGAGGGGGAAGAAGAAGAACAGGAGGGGGCAGAGGGGCAACAAGTTCAAACAGCACTCTGTCGCAAAGGTCACTGCGCTCTGAGAAATAACTGACTATGTCACAGAAGCCATGAATGAACAGCAGATTATGAATCTATCCAATCACATTCTTACTTCAGAAGAGACCAAAATATTGAAACTGGGATTGAATTTCTGTCCGCTTGCTAGTTTCCACTATGTACAAACTAGGATAGATCTGGACAGGTTTATTCGTAAACTACGACTTAAGTAATTCTTTGCCACCTCGACATACAAAAAGAAGCCAAAAGAGGCACTGGAAGGACGGACGGAAATTACCATTGCAGAAATTGACACCTTGATAACTCTTGATGATCTAGAACAAGAAAGTCACACTGCGAGTAACAAATTTGCTACCAATTTGGAAAGAGTGGGCATCAGCACAGACTGGCAATCAACAAGTAAATTAAGGTGTAAATCGAAATTCAATCCGCAAAGGGCCCAAAATAGCCACATAGAAGCTTTCTCAAATGTAGTAACTGATGACTTAAAAGATGAAAGAAGAAGAACTCCGAGTCAACCTAAAAGCAATTTGTCCAAAAAAACCAAAAAGTGTTGTCAGACATTGCAAAACTGGACAAATACATAATAAAACCAGCATATAAGGGTTGTAACATAGTCATAATGAATAAATCTGACTACATTGCCGAAGCATGATGTGATGTGATGTGATGTGAGCTGCTACGAAAGACTTAGCAACAACCCCATCAAACAATTGGAAAGAGAAGTACTAACCTTCCTGACGAAGTGGCAACATGTGGATATTCTAGAGGAAGAAATGGTGAAATTTCTATTTTCAAAAAATACTGTCATTCCTACTGTCTACTTTCTCCCCAAAGTCCACAAGAATCCCCTCAAACCACCAGGGAGACCTTTTGTGAACTTGTGTGGGTCGTTATTGGAAAACATGTCCAAATTTGTATATGAGGTCCTTTGTACATTTGTATCCACATTACCATCATATGTAAGAGACACCACCGACTTTTTACTAAAAATCGAGGCACTTCCATGGGAATCCACTTACTTACTGGCAACCATGGATGTGGTGTCCTTATACACGTCAATCAAGCAAAGTGAAACAAGGATATGAGCCAATTAGATTTTGTTTTTCACATCCTTTCTCCAAACTAGATCTGATTGGTACAAATAGCTGTGTGCTTTGCCAAATATTGTTGTCCATGTTTTATACAGCTGCTCTCTTGGTTAGGTTGTTGTTGGCTCTCAGAACTCGGCCAGACCCCTCACTCGACCATACCCTTGGAATTCCCACCTCCCCGAGCTGTATACCTAATATTTTGCTACACCAATTGACATGTTTGTGTCATTTTGTGGTTTTAATGTCATTTTAATTTATAAAACTATTTGTATGCTATAACAATAAAGGGAAATGGACAAGTATAACTTTTCCAGTTTTACTACTCCCAATATTAAAACATTTTTTGAAATCGTTTTGCATCATTTGAGGACGACATGGCCCTCAATGCTCTGTAAATTGGTAGTCTAAATCGCTAAGGCATAATTACATTACTAGACGATTTGTAATGTTTGATTCAGTACACTTTGTCTTTAATATTAACTAACAGGATTAGATCAGGAACGTGAATGCTACCACTAGATGGCAGTGTTATCAAACACAAGAAGTATGGATGTGAATGTATCCGGAGCAGGATGTTTAGACACAACCGATTCAGCGCCTGACGTTCTGGCACAACTGTTTTGCCGCAGGTCACATGTTGGCGCGCCCTGTTGGCCGCGACTAGCAGGGCAAAGGGACCTATAGGCGCTGATATCGATACACCCCTTTTGGCGCCGCTGTTTCTGTGTGGGCCAGTTCGGTGTGGCTGCTATGGTGCGGCTGCCAGTTCGGCACGCCCATTTTGGCGCAGAAGCTTTTTTGGCACCGTCGATTTGGGGTAGGGAAGTTTGGACGTGGCTGACATTGCGGCCACGTCTAAATGCGCTTACGCCAAATACAAATGGATTACTTGCCACAAATGACGCTCATTGACAGGTACAATACCTGTTAACGTGTTTCATTTGTGACAAGTAATCATTTAACACCAGTAGGTAATGTTCTGTTTTCCCGCCTTTATAATGATGAGCACATTCTGTCCTCTGTCATACTGCATTTAATGGTCGTCAGATTTCCATCTTTCCAGAGACCAATATCTTTCAGCTTACTGTAAATCTAATTTTCCCATGTTTCTGGTAGCATGCATTACTATCAGCTGCAAAAACCAGCTGAAGGGAGGAAACCCCTGCATAGCTTGGATCCAAAGCAAAACTATAGCGCGTGGCTAATACCACATGATGGGGCATAAACCGTAGATGTCATCGATGGGGCCCCAGGGCGGCAACCAGGTGGTGGTTGGGGGATGGGCAGGCTGAGATGAGGTGAGGGGAGAACAGGGGGAGACAGGGGGCGCTGGTCTGTGTGGGGTCTGTGGGGTGCAAATTGGGGTGTTAAGAAGCTGCACCTTGGAGAGGAGGATCTTAATTTTTTTCTGAATTTCATGAGGGGAGGGGCAGAGAGCGAATCTGATGATGCCATGTGAACAGGTGGGGCTTTTGTGTAGGCATGGGAATTGCCAGACACAGCCGTAGTGGTATTACCTGGCCCCACCACCCCTCCTGCTTGGTACGCTACTGGCGCAAGGCAGAGAAGGAATGCACACATGACATGTACATGCCTGATTAATAGCACGATTTCCTTTAGTAAAAACAAAAAAAAATAGTCACACTTGCTTTGTGTTGTGCCACTGTGCCGACAACGGTGCATGTGTTGCGTATTTGCTGCGCACTGCTCACACATGCTACGTACAATGTGAATTGGCCATTTGCGGTGCATGCATACATGTATTTGGTGGGTTGGCACTGTGACAGTGCAATGGCAGCCTGTTCAAATCCCATTTTCGGCTCGCGCCAAAACATTCCAGCGGCGAATCTTTCCTGCACCAAACTGTTCACTGCACGAATCTACCCGCGCTGAACTGGCTGCGCAATACGTCCTGCTTCGCGCTGATAGGTTTCAGCACACCTAAAATGGGCCAACATTGCCACCTAGTGGAAATTTACCTCCTCATCCAGCGAACCGAGAAGTTTGTATGCAGTCTTTTCGGATTCCTGAATTCGGAGGGTAGACTGCGTTCCACGTTCCCTTTGCTATCAATTTAAGTTGTCTTGTTATAAGATGACATCCTTTGATGGTTTCTATCGTGTATATCCTACCCACAAGAAGGAAAGTCGGATTGTTGTTTGGCTCTTATCGTTTTGAAATTGTTAACTAGTGTATTGCTCACGGTTTTACTCCATTGTTGTTCAATTAATTCTGGAAATTAAGCAAATCAACGCATGTTTCATGATATTACGTCACTTGCTTGGACGCAGAGCACTTTCGGTGTGTTGTGTTTGGGGACATGTAACCACTTTCATGGTGCACGAAAAACGGTATAAGTAAAAGGCACTGGCACCGCGAGAAGCAAACAGTGAAAGACATCAAAACCCTGTGCATTGTCTACAAGGCCTTCTGGGACCTGGGGCCTCAATACCTCCAACTCTCTCCCGTAATTATCTTCTTTCTCGAGCTATTCGCTCCTCCGCCTCGAACTCCCTCAGGGTCAGTCGCTTCTCCAAACAACGAGTTGGTGGTAGATTTCTTTCTTCGGCTGGGGTCTGCTTCTGGAACAGGTTCCCTGCCTCTCTGAAACTTGAGGAGAACCATCTCTGGTTCCGGAAGCACCTCAAGACCTTCCCCTTTGCTTCTGCTTGCTCCCTTCCTCTGCCCTGCTGAACTCCTGGCTGAAACTGAAACTGCACTGGTCACCTGGCCACCCTTTGATCTCGAGCCAGGGCCCCCTGCCCGCCAGTTGCACACCTGCACTGCCCCCTGGCAACTCTTGCACTTGGGGTCTGTTTCTGTATCCCTGTAGTCCCCCTATCAGCACTTGGATACTTATTGGCTGCACTTACCCTTGCATTTGCCACCAGCTGGCTGCACTTTTTTTTATTGTTTTTACTGTTGATCCCATGTACTGCACTGCCCCCTCCTGTTTCCCATCACACTTTTCCCCTCCCCCATCCCCTGCACTTGCGCGGTATCAATGTCATCTGGCCTAGTAAGATAATTGTCTCTGTCTTCTCTTTTGTTCCCCCTCCCTTGCCTCGTCACGCCTTGAAACACTTGTGTATAGGCGCGTTATATCATATCATACACCATATCATAGCACTGACTCACAATCCATACAATAAGATGACATCAAGCTCACCAACTGGAAGCAACCGGGTAGTGTTCCGAGCGCACTTGTGAGAAGGAAGAGAACTAAGGTGTGCCAGCAACAGGTGGTGTAAGACATGGAAATGTGCCGGGAAGATGCAAGCATGCATGTGTGAGATCAGCAAACATAATAGGAATCGATCCCATATGAATTCCATATCATTTCATGTACTTTCCTTCCACTTGATATGGGTTCATTTACAGATATAGGAGGGCTCAGAAACAATCACAAGATAAAACAAGCCGGGGTTACCTTCCACCGGGCTGTGGCAAATCAAGGCTTTTCATCTCCCGTTTACATACCTGCCTGCTACTTTATGCGCTCATTTGGCTCGAGGGCTGTTTAGGCACAGCTGCTAAATATCAGCATTTAGCAGCTGACCTTGCAGCTCATTTGTAGATCACCCTCTGACCAACAAATTATCTCCTGCAAATGCCACACGTTCACCGCCTGTGTGCAGCACAGTACCTCTGAATGTGTGATATTTGCAAGAAATAAGCAAGCCCAAAACCCCATTTTCTTTCTTTATTATTGATTGTTTGCTTGTTAGGTGCTTATACAATAAGAAAATACTGTTTCAAAGCCCCCACTGGGAAGGGAGGGATTGAGGGTGGGAAATACATTACAGCACAAATATTTAAGACCAGAGGGGGGAGGGACGAACCTACTATGCCTTGTGAGTATAGAGAATGTGCAAGTGCAGAAAGAGAGAAGAGGGTGTAAGTGCTGGGGGGTCCTAGCTCGTGGGTGAGCCATAGACAAAGTGTTAGGAATGTCGATCATCACTGTCCATCGTCAGGTGAGAGGGTCAATTAGAAATCGACTGCAAAGTCAGCTGCTAAATGCTGACAGCAGCCGCACCTAAATGTCTCTAGCGCCAAATGACTGGCGCCGAGTTGGTGGCCACGCTGAAAGGGGCTCTTTGGCCACAGTGGTCTGGCAAAAAGGCCCGTGCCGAATGGCTCGTGCTGAAACGTGACGTACTGCAAGAGTATAACTTTGGAACACAAATTGACATTTGTGTGTCATTTTGGGGTTTTAATGGCATTTTCTTTTGAAAACAATCTGGATGCTAGAAATATGAAGGGAAAAGGACATGTATAACTTATCAATTTTTACCACTCACAATATTTATTAAAAAATGAAATCGTTTTGCACCATTTGAGGACATGCCCCTAATGCTCTGTAAATGGCTAGCATACATCGCTGAAGTATAATCTCACTACCAGACGTTTTGCAGTACACTTTGTAATTAATACTCACAGGATTAGAATACAAATGTGAATTCGACCACTAGATGGCAGTGTTATCAAACACAAGAAGTATGGCTGTGAATGTATTTTCAGTAGAAAGTATAGCCGATAAAAAACATGTTTGCTATCGTGTTTAGTGGTTTTTCAAACTGTTTCCAAGAAAAAAACACTAGCAATGTGCCTCCTTATGGTGTTGCGCCTCTTTAAAGATAGCAGGTCCATGCTAAGGGCTCGTGCTTATGTCACATGTCTGTGGCCATTTGACCAAGGTAACAAAAGCGATGAACGGTTTGCCGCTCATCAGTCAGTTCCATCGGACTCCCGCCTGCTGTGTCTTTGTTACGGCGCTGCTTCACAGACAGAGGGCCTGCTCCTGCATAGACCCCCACCATGTCAGTGCCCCTGCAAGGCAATGCTGCCCCATTGTAATTAGCAGAGCCCTGCTGGGCAACTCTGAGTCCATGTCCCAGAGCCCCTGCTGGGCAACTCTGGTTGTGTGCGCAATGGGCGCCATTAGCCCCCGGCAAGCCAGCACGGGGGAGTCTTTTAAGGGCTCTCCCGAGCTTGCATAGTGGTAGAAGGCGTGGCAGGTGCCTCATTGTCATTGAATAAACCTGCAGCAGTGAGCTCATTCAATGACAATGGGCTGCTAACGCGCCCTATTTAACCTGCTCGCCTGAGTGAGGAGGTTTAAAACATAATAATTAAAAAAAGTGGCCCATGCTGGCCCCGCCCCCTTCTGCCCCGCCCCCTGTTAACCAGGGGCGGATGGTAGGTGAGGGGGGGGCACCAATTCGCCCAGAGCGCTGCTGCCCTTAAGGCCGGCCCTGTCCCCCACCAACCATGCACCTGGACCCTGTGCACTGGGTCCAGCCACAGCACTCCTTCAAATCCCTCTTATTTTTCAACAAATATTGAAATGTTTTTGCGCGTGCAAACGAAACATGCCGTCTTTTGAAAATGCAAAACTGTAAAAAACAAAACTGTAAGCTGTCTCTGTAGGATAGGTTAGACTGTGCAAATAATTGAGGGGAGTGTACTGACTGCACCCCAGAACTGAGTGTCCATAATGCAGCATTTGAATGCATTGTGACTGCTTGTGCTGTAAGGAACAGCTGTTGAAGGAATGCAGAACAGTGGGCTGCTGGCACTTGCAGGCCTCTCGCCCTGGATTCTCTAATGCGAAAAATAAGGCACATGTACTAAATTGGCCGCATGCATATTTTTGAAGTTGCATATGTGCGCTTCAGTGAGGACCGCCTCTGTGCACGGCCCGGTTTGTGCATTGAGTCAAGGTCCAGTTTTTTCCACGCGTCAGCGCAATGCTGCTGTGCAGCACGGCGCATGTATTCCTCTTCACCCGTGTGCCTACCTGTAGCCCCTCACGCTTATCTCACTCCCCTTCGCCACTCTCATCGTATTAGCCCTTATTATTCCAGCCAACCCCCAGTCTGTCCCCCATCTTGCTCTTTTCTCCCTTTCCTCAATCAGTTCTCCCCTGCCCTCTCTCTCACATGGTATGAGCCTTCTCACGCTCTCTTCGGCCACATCCCTCAAACCCTAATGGACCCTGAGACCTCTTTCTTCGGATCTCATTCCCTCCTTTTTCTCCCTTCTCACACACACACACCCCTTTCCTCTAAACCCATCTGCCACCCTCGCTCTTTGGCCCACCACGTGGCCAACCTAAGCTATCTCTTGCACACATCCTGCTTTCAAACTATTCATTCTTTCATAATTCTAGAGTTCAATCTTTCGCCCTCAAAAGCGCTTCATGTGGCTACCGTGATTGGTCACACAATTCAAAAGAGGATTTTCGGGCTTGCTCATTTCTTACCATTTAGACCAAAGAAGTGTTTTCAGGTTTTGAGGAAACAACCGCCTTTTTCGGTGTCACTGATTGTGGGAGAGAGTTCCACCAGTTGCTGTTTTAGCCATGAAAGATGAGAACCCCCCCTCTCCTTCACACAGCCTTTCCTCAGATGAGAACCCCCCCTCTCCTTCACACAGCCTTTCCTCTCTGTCGCTCCTCTCCTCTCCAGGGGCGTGGCCAGGATTGTCTAACAAGCGGGACCTGAAACTAATGTAGTTGGGCACAGCCCAAGGGGATCCTGCAGAGGGAAGGGTGTTTGGTCTGCCGTGATCCGAATGCGCAGAAGTCACTGAGGGATAGCAAGGGAGATCAAACCACCAAAAGGGGCCCAGGGGTCCCCCCACACTTGAGAACTTAAATAATGGGTTAACATTGTGGATTTTGCAGTACACTTTCTGTGACAAGTAAGGTAAAAGGCCACACAGTTTACAGCCAGCTTTGTATGGTAAGGCATCAAGAAGAATCCATGAGAAGGCAAGTCACCAACAATGCCCAGGAGCCTTTCCCAACACAGGTTCATAATGCCCTTCCCCGCTATCTGCCTGTACTTTGCCAGTGTCAACATATGTTCATGCTGATTGTGCCCAGATATGCCAATGCTACTGCACCTATATATGCCAGAATTCCCAGATAAGAACATCATCATTCATGTTTGCTTTGCCCATAATGCAACTAATGGTTTATAACAAAACATATTGATACGCCTCTACCAATATATGCCAGGATCTCCACATAAGACAATACTCCTGTTGGCATTGCCTTAATGAGAGCATAAAAAAAAGCCATGTCACAGTAAGAAAACATGCCCTTGATGGCTATACAAATCTGCCCCCTCCCTCATAGAAGAATACACCACCTGTTGTGTTTGCCCACTAAAGCCAGGTCAACTTGCCAAACCACGGTGAGAAAACATGTCCTTATTGGCAATTGTTTTTTTTTACCACAAGGCCAAATTCGTAATGGAGCCCTTTGACTTCATCACACAGACTCTGCTCTTTGTGGACGCCTTGAAAGCAGTACACCTCATTGAATAGAATCTAACGCTGTCCCGTGCCAGCTGTGAAGTGATCACATGATATTGCATTCTGACCATTGTTATCAAGAATGTTTTGAACTGCACACACGCACTAAATGACAGGTGCTACCAATGGCGGGAATTACAGAGGTTTTATTTTGAGAGCTCTGTTTCAGCGTATTGTTATGACAGAAAAGTGTGAGTGCAGTAGACTGGTCACAAACGTATGCCGTGGTTTGGCTGCATTACTGTCTTTAGAATTGTTGTTCCACTCGGCAGTTATTTCGCGTGGAGGGTACTGCTGCACGAGAGAAGGGAACGCGTTCTCCTATGTATGCATAAGATGTTCAGAGCACAGACAATGCAGAGCAGTGTAACTGAAAGCGGAAGAATGTACAGGCGGGAATAGCGGGGAGAGGAGGCCAATAGAGACGGTCCCGCCCTTAGGGGCGGGTCCACAGATCTTTAGCTCCCCATTGACCTTTGTGGAACCTGCCTGCATGTGTTTACATTCCAACAGAGGCCTTTCTGCCTCTCCTCCTTGCACATTTGATGAAATGAGTACCATTCTGTTGGGTAATAGTAACATCGGATGCATTTTTAAGCTGAACTTCAGCCTGGTCAGAGGAGCACACAAATGAACACACTGCAATTAATTGATATATCTCCCTTACTTTATGGGGATCTTTGCCCTAGGCCCATGTGTGCCCGGTGCAGACCCATACTGTAATGAAATTCTCTCTGTATTCTGCAGCTCAATGTAATTTTAGACACGCCACTCAATGGGCCTCATTACGACCCAGGCGTTAACCATGGCGCTATTAGCGCTATGGTTGACGCCCGTAATTTACCGATTCCGCCATGGTGAATGGCAGAATTACCGCCCTATTCCAAGGTTGGCGGGGCGGTAATTCCCCATTCATCATTGGCCCTTCCCCATTCCCATTTTTGCCCCCATAGGGCTCAATGGAAATGGGGAAGGCGGTAGTTATGGTACCGCAAATTGCAGTACCGTAATTACCTCTGAGGTCCCTTTGCAGGTCCAATCCTTAACGGCTGGTAAAACCAGCCGTTAAGGTAGGGACCCGCAAACAGACCTCGCAATTAGGCGGTAAGGCGTTAACGGCGCTGCCACCTTTTACGGAGCCGTTAACCCTTTACCACCTGGGTCGTAATGAGGCCCAATATGTCTATATTTAAACAGTGGCTTTTGAAATGTGGTGACCATTATACCCAGTGCATCCCCTCTCACTGGTACGTCCCTTCAGAAACTCCTGAATGCGTTCTATAGGGGGGAACTTCAGCACCACATTAGTTCTGTTTTTACTGTTTTAACTTCTGCTAAGTGAGAATCTATGAAGGTGTGATGAGCATGGACCTGATTACAAATGCAGCGGTGATGGTACAGCATGCCGCATCGGCAAATACCAGATGATTGACAGCACTGTACAATTATGGGTCGGTTACCGCATGCATAAATACCGAACACAAAGCATCTCAAAACAACGGATGCAGTAACCCTACCTTATTGCACCCACACAGTGCCAGGCGCCGAGTGTGGCCAATACCGAATGCGGAGGTTACCACTTTATACTGACTAACATTACCGGGAACAATAACCCATGAAACACCACAAGAAATTAGTGGCATGAAAAAGCAGTGGATATAAAGGGCAGGTGTAGCAAAATCAATCGCAGGGTCACAGAATTCGCACTCCGAAGATAATAGGTGAACTCCAGACAACTACTGCGACTAACGCAACATGCAGCCCGGTGGAGCACTGGGGGAGCTCTACCTGATACTTGATGGCCGGAGGAATGCAGCAAGCATGCAGCAGAGTAGCCAACAAGGACAGAGGAGGAGGCGGGGGCCCCAATGCACAGGATCAGAATAACCACATAGGCACTAACAGACAAACAAACGATGAGAGACTTATCGGATGCACATGGCAACCATAAACCCATGTACTGCAGCTCATTCAGAATGACCTTGAGACCCAAACTGACGTACACACTGCCACTCCCTCTACTAAAATTAGTGTCTGTGCTCCATGTTATTGCCACAGGCAGCTTTTACCACGCTGTCAGCATAGTACATGGCATGGCTCAGCCCACATTTGCAAGAATACTGGCGTAGGTATTGGCTGCCTTACTACACCATGCAGCAGCACACATTTCTCTACCAACAACCCAAGGGGGCATACATGTTATGAAAGGATGCTTCTGTGATGTTACCCAATTTCCAAATATAGTTGGTGCCTTAGACTGCACACATGTGCCACATGTACCCCCCCCCCCATGTGACAGAGCAGTTGTACAGGAATAGGAAGCAGCGGCATACACTGGATGTGCAAAGGGCATGTGATGGTGATATGACCCTCACACACTGCTGAGTAAGGTTTCCCGGCTCTACACATGACTCGATTGTACTGTACAACTGTACCCTCCCTGCATACACGGGAAAACACAGAGGACAAAGAACATGGCTCCTAGGTAAGCACAACACAGATGTAATGTCCCACTCCAAAGGGTGGTGTGTTTATAGAGTGCCTAAAGCAGCCTAGTACAGCCACAAATGTACAACCATGTCATGTTACATATCCAGCACCGATACTGCATGGACCGAGTCATGCATACACAACATCGCTATATATGGCTGGTTATACAAACAAAATGCCTGCATTGAGTAATGTCTCTCCACATCCTTACAGGGGATGCGGGATGTCTGCTCCAGTCATGGCTACTGACCCCATGCCAAAACCCCCAGAGTCCTGCAGATAGGCACTGTAATGTGGCACATATCCAAACATGCTGCATCATAGAGTGGTCCAGAGTACTACAGACAGCCAGGTGCTGTGGTGCAATGAGGACAAGGAAGGTACTGATGTATACTCCCTACAACCTTGGCCTCTTAGTTAAAGCATATGGCATGCTCCACAATCTGTGCTCATAGTGTCATGTGTCAATGCCCCAGAATGTCATCATTCCTAAAGACAGTGACGAAGACGCTGATGAAGACGCCCCAGACCTATGGCCAGCATGGGATGTTTGGGAAGGGCTGATCGCAAGACACTGTTTAGTGGCCTCATTCATCTGAGTGTATGTGTGGGTGCAGTGGTGTAGCACAAAATGTAGGGGGGGGCCCCTGCGAACCATGCTGAGGGAGCACCCCAAGCTTGGAAACAAAGCATGTGTTGGCCACACTCTGAGCCAGCCTGGACCCCCACACGTGTGTAAAAATCACAATGATTATGCTGCTGCAGGGGTACACTGTGCACTGCACTGGAAGAACGACATAAATATGTATTTTAACCAAATCCTAAATCTTTCACCTAGCGTATAAACAAGAGGGCCATGCCTGTTTTCGGCCACCCAAATGTATGAGCCAACTCTGTGTGTGGCCTGTAATGTTATGTAAAATAATGATACAATAAGAAACAATGTTCATGCTGGCTCTGCCATTCTCCATATTTGCAAACATTCTTTTGTTGGCTTTGCCCTTATTGGCAGTAAACATCTCCTGCAACAGGAAGAAAGCATGTTATTTTTGGCTACATGAATGCCTGCCCAACTCCCGCATCACCATGTAAGGATACTCTCCAAGTGTATATTGTCATCAATGACTTTAACACATGCAATGCAACAGTAAGGAAACATGTCCTTGTTTGGCTGCACAAATGCCTCAACCCACCATGTAAGAACACACATCTTAGTGGTCTGGCCCCATATGTGAGTAAAACATGCCACAGGAAGTGTACAGTCTGCCTGCCCTCTTGATCTGTAAACACCCACCACAAAGACCCCTCAATTTAATAACATTCATCAAGTGGACTTTGCCCAAAATGCCAGAAAAATGTAAGAAAACATCCATGTTCCAATGCTCCTCATCCAGGCCCCAAGCTTGCACGTACACATTCATATCCATTCGCCCGACCATCACTCACACAGTGATTGCTGGTGAATTGTTTTATTGAAGGGGCATCAACATTTCTCACAAATATAGCAGAGTGACTGAGCGTAGTGAGGGAGCCCACACCATCCAAAGGGAATTTGTAGGTGTCCCCCCCAAGATAAATATTTGAATAGTGGGTTCAAATTGTGCATTATAAAGCACACTTTCAGAGAAATGTTGGCTTCAAAGCCAGAGCATTTTCAATTGTTTCTGTGGGGTAACACCAATCCAAATATCCAATACATGCAAGTCACCAACAGAGCACAGGAACTTTGCTATTGAAAATCCCATGCCACAATAAGAAAACATGTGCAAACTGGCTGCACAATGTAGGTCAGTCTAGACACGTAATACACATATTACAGTAAAACATGCCATGCCACAGTAAGACATACCTAGACTGGTTGCACTAAAATGCTAGTCTAAGAATGTAATATATAATGCCACAGTAATAAATAGCTAGACTGGCTGCACCCAAATTGTCATGATGCCAAACCAGCCAGCATCCATGCACACACCACTCTCACCAGGGGCTTTATCGACCACCTTAATGCATAACTGGCTTAGCCCACTCCACTCCAAGATGGCTGCCCCAAACTGCAGCAGGAAAGAAAGACTCAAGATCTCACATAAGCATCTCAACTCCCGGGGCCCATCCTGGCCCACTCGGCTATATAAGCCCCACCCTGACACCACATCTGTTCATCTCAGTGTTCCCTTGCTATCACGCAGACAATCTGTGTCTAATGCTCACCATCAGGGTTCTTACCTGCTTGCTCCCACCAGCTCCCGCTGCTTCAAGGCATGCTCCCGAAATGCTGCAGCGACTCTGGAGCACTGAATCCTCCCATTTCAGACCTGTGCAAAGAAAAGACAAAACTGGTGAGATCGGTGAGGCAGGGTCCAAGAACCCACTATATTGCACTAATGAACGGAGGCCTTCGCTTTTCCTGACCCTTCCAGAGACTCGAGCAGACACTGTCAAAAACCTCCAAGAACCTGAAAGATAAAAAGACATGCGGATCAGCACTCAAGGATCACAATAAAAAAACAGTAAGACAATAGACAAAGACAACGTAACACAAAGGAAAACAACAAAACACAAGCAAGAGAAAAGACTGATATCACTGTTGAGAAAGACTTTGGCAACACACGCGCAAATTTTGCACCAAGGCATTTTGTCTCAAGACACATAACAGTTGCAGCTGGACTGGGCCATTGGGAGCAAAGCTCCTAGAAGTACCGCATGAGCCTTTTATGCACTACGGGGAGTCCCTGGGAAGAAGGAGGGGAAGGGCAGTCACACATGTCAAAGGGAAGGATTCACATCAGTGCCCATAGCTTATACTTTCCTGTGTATTCTTGCGTACCCTGCAGGAAATTAAAAGCCAATAACCAACCCGAGAAGTGCAACCTCCCATCATTAACCCCATCACTTGTACTGTGAGCATAAGTGGTCACAGTACAAAGTGGTGAGGGACAGTTCTGAGCTGTTCCTGGAGATCCCTGCAAGACCCACAGGTGAGCGTTACACAAATGCCAGTCTGGCCAGGTAATTACACTTCATCAGAGATGCCCAGTTAAAAAGGTCAGCCCACAGTAAGAAATGGCTAACGGACTGCACCAAATTGCTAGTTTAGCCACGTAATAACACATATGATGCTTACTTGATTATAGATTCCCAGAAAAATATGCCATTCCACTGATAGAAATGGCTAGACTGGCTGAACCCCAATGCAATTCTAGAGAGGTAATAACACGTATCATGCTTCCTTTATTACAGAAGCCCAGTATACAAAAAAAGTCAAGCCACGCTAAGAAATCACTAGACTGGATGCAGGAAATTGCCAGTCTAGCCATTAGTAACACATATCATGCCTGTTTTATCATTGATGTCCATTATGATTTAGTGCACCAACCCTGTCCCATCCTCTCCCTCCCACCTCACTAGCCCAACCCCCAAAATTATCTCTTCAGCCCAGAATGACCTCCACATCCCTTTTCCTCATGCCAGTACTTATGTATGAGGCACTGGGACAAGGAGTAGTGGGACTAGGAGTAATGAAGATTACCGGTAACTAAGCTAGGCATTACCTCCACATCACCTCTAACTTGTCCCAGTACTTGTGTATGAGGCAAGATGCCTCATACATAAGTTCTGGGATCAGGAAGGGTAGGGCTAGGAGTAATGAAGATTACAGGTAAGTAATCCAGGCATTAAAAACAAGCACACACACATTCACACACCATTCACTCACTCATTTACATGTGCACCTATTCATCATACACTCACACATGCACACCCAGCCACTCATACATCATGCACTCACTAATTCGCACGCATTACATAATATACATATACACACACACACTTACATGCACGCACACAGATTTACACAAAATACATTTTTGTACCCTTTTCAAATCCGGCTTTGCTCCAAGGAACTCCTCTGCAGGCAGGCCTTCAGCTCCCTGTTCCATGTAGCAGGAACACTTGTTCTTGTCATGCGCAGTAGAGTGAAAGGCCTCCATGCAATGTTAGCCCTCTGACTTCAAAAAGACATTTCCTTTTTAAGTCAATTTGACTCCAGAAAAATAAAAATCCGTTACGCAAATGAACCATAGTGGAAATAATTTCTTTCTGCAGTCAGAGTGACTTCAAAAAGAAACAATTTCTTTTTAAGTCTGAAGGACATTTGTTGGTGGGGACTGCTACACTGCAGGGGCTGTGGGGCCCCTGCTATGCCAATATGTGGGTTGCCACTGATCAAAATATGACAGTACTGTGCATGCATTTTTCAGTTTTAGATAATGTGAACAAGTATGAATCTAGTACTGTAAGAGCTGCAAACGATAAAAGAGAAATAATGATTAAACACATGTGTAGTTTTTATCTTAACAACCTATGTTAAACCGAACATCTAGCCATGAGCGCCGTCCCACTGTAATGACTCCCCTCTCTCCCAGCCCAAGAAACATTTCCACCTCCGACACAGAAGCTGCAGAGGATACAATGGCGCTCATTTGTCTAGATAGGGTTAAAGAGGCATCGAGGTAGACGCCGAGTGTCTTTACTGTTGGTGAGACTGGGATAGAACACTGGTCAATGTGGAAGGAGGTGTATTGAGAACTGAGAGACTTATGAGCATGGGGCGAGCCGCCAATGAGAATTTCAGTCTTATCACTGTTTAGACAGAGGTGGTTCGATGATATCCTTGCCTGGATGGTGTAGTAGATGTTATTATCTAGGGGTTTAGTGAAGATGTTGTAAAGGGTGGGGGAGATGCAGGAGCCTTGGGGGTCACCGCAGGTGATGGGGGAGGGAGAGTCATTGGCAGTGTCTGAGAAGGCTCTCATGGCTTTCCTTTCCAGAAAGGAAGCAATCCAGGCAATGGCAGGAGGGGAGACATTTGCAAAGGTGGAGAGGTGCTGGCAGAGGATTTGGTGGTTTACCAGATCAAAATCTGCAGATAAATCTAGGAGGAGGAACAGGGTGCAGTTTCCTTGATCCCTAATTTCATCTAGCTGATTCTTGAGGTCTAGTAGTGCTGATTCCATTCCATGGCCAGGGCGGAAACCTGATTGGCGCATCCCTAGGATTTTATTGTCCTCCAAGAATTTCTGATCTGCAGGTAGGCAGCACGGTCTAGAATTTTGAGATGGAAGGGGAATATAGTAATTGGCCAGTAATTGGCAGGCATGGTTGAGTCTAATGTGTTTTTTTTAGAAGTGGGAGAATCCAGGTTTCTTTAAGGCAGTCTGGCACGGTACTACAGGTGAAAGAGGCATTAATGAAGGCAGTGATGATGGGGGGTAAGCACATCAGCACAGTCCTTAATGAGAGAGGCAGGGAAAATATTGCCTTTGCATTTAGAAGGTTTCAGGCCCTGGATTAGTTTTGTGACTTCGCATTCGGTGAGGTCTCTGAAGGTGAAGGATTTGGTGGAGGGAGTGGAGAGGGGAGTAGCTGGCTTGGTATTGGTGGTTGCTTGGTTGTTTGTGAATGTGGCTTGTTGGTTAAGAATTTTTTGATTTAGGGTGTCGATTTTGACGTAGCATATCCTTGCATGGCTCCTTCTGTATGATACCCAATGCTCTGCAGCACATCCTTGAATGGCTCCTTCTGTATGATACCCAATGCTCCACAGCGCATCCTTGCATGGCTCCTTCTGTATGATATCAATGCTGCGCAGTGCATCCTTGCATGGCTCCTTCTGTATGATGCCTAATGCTCCCCAGCACATCCTTGCATGGCTCCTACTGTATGATACCCAATGCTCTGCAGCGCATCCTTGCATTGCTCCTTCTGTATGATACCCAATGTTACGTAGCACATTCTTGCATGGCTCCTTCCGTATGATACTCAATGCTCCACAGCGCATCCTTGCTTGACTCCTTCTGTATGATACCCAATGCTCCGTAGCACATCCTTGCATTGCTCCTTCTGTATTATACCCAATGTTACGTAGCACATTCTTGCATGGCTCCTTCCGTATGATACCCAATGCTCCGCAGCGCATCCTTGCATGGCTCCTTCTGTATGATGCCCAATGCTCTGCAGTGCATCTCTGCATGGCTCCTACTGTATGATACCCAATGTTCTGTAGTGCATCCTTGCATGGCTCCTTCTGTATGATACCCAATGCTCTGCAGCGCATCCTTGCATGGCTTCTTCTGTATGATACCCAATGTTACGTAGCACATCCTTGCATGGCTCCTTCCGTATGATACCGAATGCTCTGCAGCGCATCCTTGCATGGCTCGTTCTGTATGATACCCAATGCTCTGCAGTGCATCCTTGCATGGCTGCTTCTGTATGAGACCAAATGTTCCATAGCGCATCCCTGCATGGCTCTTACTGTATGATACCCAATGTTCTGTAGTGCATCCTTGCATGGCTACTTCTGTATGAGACCCAATGCTGTGCATCGCAGCCTTGCATGGCTCCTTCTGTATGATAATCAATGCTGTGCATCGCATCCTGGCATGGCTCCTTCTGTATGATACCCAATGCTCTGCAATGCATCCTTGCATGGCTCTTTCTGTATGATACCCAATGAGCCACATCGCATTGTTGCATGGCTCCTTTTAGAGTTCATGATGCATTTCATGACTTTCGTATTATTTAATAAAACATGTCTAACATCAGTGACAACACTGATGACATTTTAAAATGTGCGCTAGTTAATTCTCGTTGCATGACAGGCCCTGCTTTAGAAATTCACAACATTATAGTTACTAATGAATTATTGTTACTAGAAGTAACAGAAACCTGGCTGCAACCTCATTTAGGTCCTATGCTATGACTGGTCCCCTTAAGGATGTCACCATTGACCAGGGACGAGAGGTAGCTCTGATTGCTAAAACCTCATTAAAGGTTGAATGTGTCATACACAGCCCTGTAGAAGATCATGGTTTCTTAAGTGTTACGTTAGTTCTTTTTAAGGATGTTGCTATGCAGATGATGGTCAGTTGTCGACCTCCTGTTCTCTCTTCTGGCTTCACTTCCGACTTTAAAGAAGTTATATCCTCTTACATGAAAGCAACAAGTACTTTATTTATTATTGGGGCTTTCAATCTGGGTTTCCAGGATAACTCGGGTCTAAGTGCAGAGGATCTAAGGATTCTACTTCAAAAGCTACATTTCCCACATGAAATACATCACCTCACACACAACTGAAGGCAAATCTTATATTGGAAATTAACATAAAAGACTAAGATAAATGACATTAGCCATCTTTGGCTGGACTGGACAGGTCACTGTGCAGTGATATGTTATCAGGCAGATGGGGGTGATCCCAAGTCCTTGTTAAACATCAAAGGAAGCAAATTGAATTTTAAAATAAAAAGCATCTTAGTGCTGAAAGACATATTCCTTTTCTATCAGAGGCTACACAACATGTTCAACCTACATGTGAAGGTGTTGCTCTTTTAGATTTGTATAATTCTTCATTAATACCTGTTGCATATGCGGTGGATGTATTAAATATGTGAACGCCTCACCAAAGAATCGACCTTGGTATGTCGCAGAACGGCGTTACCAGAGATGTGAGGTTAGAAGCCCTGAAGGAAAATGGAGGCCCTCATGAAGTCTTCAAGGAAACACTATAAACAAACTATCCGAGGGAAAAAATAACCTTTTTAATGCTAAAATTGAGGGAGTTCACTGAAACGATATTCCAGGTTCTGGGACATTTAGCTCAACAAATAACACGAGTAGCGGGATCTGCACTTAGAAACATTGCTCCGATGAATTACCATATTTCTTTAATGAAAAAAAGTGTTTTTTTGCGAAATCGATTATCACTTAAAAACAAGACACCATCATTAACCAGTGCTATGTCGAACAAAGGGTGTGAAACTGTGTACTCTTTACTTTCTCATGACATCTCCTTTACCTGTGTGGATTGAGAGGACGTTTGCAGGCTCATGAAAACCCACAATCCAAATCACTGTCAGAGGTATCTCTCCATAACTGGTGTAGTGCAGGGCTGCTCTCATATTTTGGCATCCCTGGTTATGAATATTGTTAATCAGTCCTTCCAAGAGGGAACAGTGCCAGATATTCTGAAACAGATGTGGGTGACCCCATTTATGAAGAAAATCTTCCTTGTATCCTTTAGTATGTTCTGATCATCATCTCATCTCTGATATTGCTTTTCTCCTGTAGATTTTGGATACAATTGTATTGTATTGTATTGTACTGATGCTTAATAAAGCGCGAACAAGACCAATGAGGCATCAAGGCGCTAGGGAGAAGAGAGAAGGGCAGTCTGGGATACTCAAAACAAGAACATTTTTAGGCATTTACGGAAGGAGAGAAACTGAAGAATACTGCGCATCTCAGCAAGAAGAGCGTTCCACAAGGTAGGGCCTAGCACGGAAAAGGACCTTCCTCTTGCACGAAGGTGGAGGAATTGTGGAATGCAGAGCAGAGAAACATTGGATGAACGAAGGGCTCTGCAGGGTCTATATGGTACCAGTGTAGATTGCAGGAACTCCGCCCCAGACTTGTGACTAGCTCGATGAATGAGACAAAGGGCCTTAAACTTAATACAGCTTTTTACAGGGAGCCAGTTAAGTTGACAAATAGGTTCCTGAGAGCGAGCCATTCTGGGTGCATTCAGAGCGAGACAGGCGGTTGAGATCGGAAGAATCTGCAGACGTTGAAGCAGAAACTCTGGTCGACCAATGTAGATCCCATTACAATAGTCAATAGACCCCATAATAGAGTCTATGACAATTTTGGATCTTGAATCAGTCGAAAGAGAAGGGAGAACCTTTTTCAATATTTTGAGTTTGGCAAATCCAATTTGACATATTGCCGACACTTCGGCTGATCTGAATCCAGAGGACATAATTTTTATACCTAGGCTTTTGACAACCAAGGCGGATTCAGGGGATGGGCCAAGACAGGAGAGTCAGTAGTTGGAAGTCCAGGAAGAGATAGAGCAACCAGAGCCAACCATTAAACCTCGGTTTTATCACTGTTAAGCTTGAGCCAGTTGTTAGACATTCAGTCAGCAACTGCTGAGAGACAGTTCTTTAACTTGTGTGGAGGTTCAGTAGAAGGGGCATCAAGACGAAAAAGAATTTGTGTATCATCGGCCTAAGAAAAAAGTGAATGTCATGACTAGAAATCAGTTTAGCAAGAGCCAACATATACAAATTAAACAGTAGGGGAGAGAGAGCCAAGCTGTGTGGGACCCCACAATCCAAGGTAATAGGAGAAGACATAAAGCGAAGAAGAGAGGCAGTCTGGGCTCATCTCGAGAGAAAGGATGAGAACAATTTCAGGGGGTACCAAAATTTCCAGCTTTGTGATGACAGTGGAGAAGTCTATGATGGTCAACTGTGTCAAAGGCTGTGGAGAGGTCAAGAAGAATAAGAGCAGCGACCGCTGCGCAGTCCTGAAGTAGAGCAATGTCATCAAGAAGAGAAACCTGGACAGATTCACTGCCCGTACCAGGGCGAAAGCCTGCCTGAAAAAGATGAAGGAGATGATTAGTCTCAAGAAATACAGAAGGTTGTGGAGAGGCAATAGCTTCGTACAATTTCATAACCACAGTAAGAAGAGAAATGGGTCGATAGTTTCCCACCAGAGCAGGATCTACAATTGCATCTTTACAACTAGAAGCTTATATATGGAAGCATATGATCTTCCTGTGGAATGACAGTCTGGTTCTAGAGCTAATAATGCATTGCTGGATGTGAGTGATCATATGCTCAAACTTCTGGAAGCCAGTACATCCTGGATACTTATGTTGCTGCGTCTGTTGGCTCTTTTCGATAGAGTGGCACATCAGATTGTTTTGGGTAGACTACGTCCACACTGAGCGAAAAAGACAATTGTCTATCTTATGTACTTCTTTTCAGTAGTATCTCAGTGGTCAAGTTGGATTTGTATATTTCTTATCCAGCACAAATAAAATGCAGAATCCCATGTGGATAATTTTTTCCCCCATTTTGTTTAAAGTGTAAATTAAACCATAATGTGATCTATTGAGTAGGGAAGTGGTGTTGATCCACAATTAATCAGATGACAGACATGTTCTGTTGAAACTCCAGGTAGCACTACAGACGGTGTCTGGTCTTTGCATCAAATTCCTTTCCATCAAATGTTTTGCATCGAGGGATTTGCAACGAAAAATATGCATCCAATGCATGTTTTTGAGGGGTAAGAGGTTAATTTTTGTTGTGGTGGGTTTTAAGGGTAAAAAGCTAGGCTTTTGGGGGGAAGGGGGAGATTCGATGGAAAGACCATAAACCACTACAGATAATGTAGCACAGACTCAGTACACAATTGTTGGCAGTGAGGCAAGGATGAAAAACAACTGGCTTCAAAGACAGAAATTGCTTCTATTGATTTTTCAAATTTCCAGAAACAAACAACAGAATTTATACCCAGATATCACCCTCTTCCAGCTAAATATCAAAACTCAGGAGAAGGCAAAATCTTTGGAAGTCATTTTTACTCCTCTTTATCAATAGTGCTGGAAGCTAACTCCATCATGACCTCTTCTAGCTATCACTTAATGGCGGGTACCCAGTCATTTTACTGAAAACAAAAATGAGCGCTCCAGTTCACTGAAGTACATAACACCGAAAACACTGGAAATATTAATTAAATATATATAAGGTAGTGGGGTAAGGGGTTAAAAGCCAGGATGGGGTTGGAGTGGTGTTATAAGGGTGGAAAAATGGGGGGCTTGGCGGGGACCCCCCAAAATAAAAAAAAATAAAATTCCAATAATTGCTACTAAAAGGAGTGTAGTGTGACAGGATCTACATCCTTCTAGTCTTCAAGAAGGCCACAAGGGGATAACCTTTTTACATCACCTGATGAATCATCGAGACCCAGAATGAAAGCTTCTGTGGGACCTCTAACATCTGTGCCTAAGGTGGCAGAGTGCCCTGAGTGTTTGGGGTCAAAAGACAATACACAAACATACAATCATGATAACTGGCTTTCCCATGTGAAGGCTACTAGGAATGCTAGATTTGTCTTTGTGATACCCTTGCCTGACCCTGCATGTTATTCGGGGCTAAAACATTGAAAGATTGTTGAGGGATCACCTGCGTGCGACAGTCCCTTTTTAAACCGGACCTGGTTACTTAATTCACTTCATCAAATTCTTGCCCTCACTACTATCACATCGAAGGATATTGAGGGGTTGGAACTACTGGCTTTCAACAGTGTGTTGAATTGGGTCCTAGCTGCCTTTGTTTCTCCCCTGGTGGTTGAATCAACATGCACCTTTTCTGGTCCTTTTCTCAGATGGGTTTTGATATCTGTGATTTTTGTCGGACACAAAACCTGGCTCCTGGCCCTGACACTTGTTTTAAGTCATTTCTGGCTGGGGAAAATGTGGAAACACGCTCCTCTGACTATGGTAGACTGGAGAAAAGGAAGAAGGGTACATGGTTTGTTCCTTTATTCCAGATCAAATGCTGAAATCCGGATACTAGCAGAAATGCCATCTTTAAGGTCATGTCCTGGAACTCGAGAGGTCCTCACTCTTTTATGTATAATAGGGATGTATTAGAATTGGGATGTATTAGACCTTATGAAGCCAAACGACATTTTCCTATTACAGGAGAAATGGTATACCACTAGTTTTGATCTGAATGGTTATGCTATGTACTTTCTTCAGTCATTGATCCCTAAAGCTCGCCACCCGGTGGGTAGTTTATATGTGGGTGTCAAAGTTCTCTATGCAGCTAAAGAGATAAATATTGTGGGGCTTAAGGATTATTTGCTTTGTGTTGAAATTGCTGGGCTGACCTTCGGGGCGGGCACTTGTTAATAATTACTTTGTATGACCCTCCCGGTGGTATGCAGACAAAAGGGCTGAAGGAGGTGCTTATTAGTGTCCTTCGACAATGGCTATTGCGGCATCCAAAGGGCAGGGTTTTGGTGGCCTGGGATTTTAATGTGGACTGTTAAGATCATGGGCTGGATAGATCTACCAGTAACGTATAAATTAGAACAAAGCTGTGTAATCCTGATTGTGACAGGCGGGCACTGTTGGCCGAATTTGATCTAAAGGTCCAGTACCTGACTTTGAAAGATGTATTACATACATGATCTAATGGGAAATATTTTAGTACCCTGGACTTTATGTTTGCGAATGGTCCGATATGTAAACTATCCCCTTCACTGCTAATTATGCCAGTCCCTATGAGTGACCATGCCATTTTAAATTTAGCCTTACAGACCACTAAGTCTGATGCTGCCCAGCAGTTAGTCTGTAACCCTACAGTTAACGTCCAGGGAAATATATTACGCTAGACGATGGGCCACATTAGAGTACTAAATGATAAATTGTCTAGGGCGAAGGCAAGGGGGTACAGATCTTGCACTCTTGTGGGTGGCAGCTTGATACTTTGGTCGCCAGATACAGGCCACAATTTGATAGGCCTTCCATCGCTAGGCGTGGCACTAAAACATTGGAAATTCCATATGGTGCTATAATAGCTAGTAAGGCTGCCATTTGCTTGGTTAAAAGACATATTCATCTTAGTCTTGCAGTGAAAAACCAAGACATTTCTGTCTTGAAAGGTCAATATAAGGGCTGGCTTAGAAATCACTGTCATGGTAAGGCCAGCTCTGCTTGGGTGCCTGTGTACAAACTCATCTAACAACAAGACACTAGGAAATGTTGGCACTTAATCCGTTCCAATCTGGGTGAGGAGGGGGCTCTTGAAGTTTGTTTCAGTGATCAGCATTGTTGGCAGACCTTCTTCCAGGAAAACTATTGGGTCCCTCAGGAATTCCTCCAGACTCTGGTTTGTAGCTCCATGATTAACACGGAGGTGGGCCAGCTGGTTAAGGATTTAGACTTTCCTTTGTTAATTGAACAATTGGTTGTCTCTTGGTCTGCAGGCCCTGATGGTCTATGTAATATCTTATTTAAGAGTGCACCTGAGTATTGGGCGGTGGTTTTACGTCAATTGTTCTTGCATATTTGTGAGACAGGTACTATCCCTAGGACATGGCAGCAGTCTGTCCTTATCCCCGTACATAAGAAGGGCTCCCTGGATTTGCCTGAGAGCTATAGACTCTTGGCTATGCTGGATAGTGCCTCAACATTCTTTTTTGCTAAGATGCTGCATGAGGCTCTATTACTATGGGTAAATAATGGTGCCCTGCTTGATATTACTCAGACTGGTTTCAGGAAGATTTGCTCCACGAGTCATCCTCTGGGTGTTCTTCGTACCTTAATCTCCGATACCTTACTGGTCTCGGACCAGGCATTTTATATGTGCTTTGTATATTGTAGTTTGGCTTTTGACAGTGTTTCACGGGGGGTACTTTGGTCTAAGCTGGAGAATTGGGGCATTGATGATTCCATCTTGTATTTTTTAAAGTTGCTGCACTCAGATACTGAGGTACAGATTCACCTAACACAATCTGGCATTCTGGGGTCCTCTATTTCTACCAACAGAGGCTTAAAGCAGGGCTGTGTGCTTGCCCCTACTTCATTCAATTTGCATGTCTCTGATTTTGCAGAATGCTTACGATCTTTAAACAATCATCCACCCAGGTTTGATGATGAGGTTATACATTGCCTCACTTTTGCAGATGACACTGTCATTTTTGATCGTACTGTCGTAGGTCTGCAACGCTCCCTTGAGGCACTGACGGCTTCTGCGTGTGATAAGGGTTTTAAGATGAACATTTCCAAGACAAACATTTTATGACCATTGGGAAGCGAGTGTACCGTGCTCCTAATTTTGTCCGGAAAATAGACGGTCAGCCTTTGGAACAAGTCAGCAAATACAAATATCTGGGTATGATTATCAAGGCAACCAAATATCATTCACATATGGGAGATACTGTCTGTAAAAAGGCATGGACTAAATGTCTTGCTCTGAAGAGTATTATCAACAGGCTGGGTGTGGGGTCGATTGAGACCAAGTTTATGGCATATAAACAATGTATTGTCCCTGCAATTATGTATGAATTAGAGGTACTCCCGGAGAGTTCTGTACACTGGTAAGAACGGCATGAGGCGAAGATTCTGTGCTCATTGCTGGGCTTGCCTTGTTCGGTACCTGTGCAGGTTGTCCATGTTGGAGCTTGGCCTGCAGTCTTTGACCTCACTGTAGAAACTCACTGTTTGTAGGCTCTGTGCTAAAAGTACACTGGAAGTAAATAGTGAGGCGAATCTTTTGAACCGCTCTGTCAAACATGCATGGAAGGCCTCCCAGTGCATCTGGTTCTGCAGGCTGGTACAAATAGTTATGATCCACTTTTCGGACACGGGTTTAAGTGCCGTTCCTACCTCAATGATTAAATATCTTTTAGCCAAAATTGAAGATAAGACATGAGTCTACGACTGTGCCCTAACTACTGATTTACTGGCATTACGTCCCAGATATGTACAATATACTCATCAAGTCTTATCTGGGAATAGCCAACGTATCTATTTGACAAATATTGTTTCCCTAGACTTGTACAATTCGTACTATATCTTTGGTTCAATATCCTTCCAGTGTTGTCTTACACTGGGGCCTGGACGGGAATATCGCGTGACCTTAGAACTTGCAGGCTTTGTGGAGATGCAATCGAGACAGCTCGACATGTCATGACCAAGTGCTCTAGACTCCAATCTATGTATGATAGGCGGTATGCGTCATATTGTAATACACAGTCCGAATAATTCTGGAGTCTTTTGTACAGGGCGGAAGCTCTTGTCCTTACTGCGGGGGCATATTATATTTCGGAAAAGGTGAAACTTGAGTTAAGTGATTAGGTATTTCCTTTTTATTGAGTTTATTTATGATGGTTAGAATGTTTTTCTTTTTTAATGTGTGCAATTGTATATAATTGTATGCATGTAATTAATCTCATGTTTTTTATGGTCTTAATGTAGTGCGAAAGGTTAATCAACCATATGCACTTAATAAATAAAATACATTTTGTTTTTTTAAAGTGTGTCTATAATGTTTAAAGCCCTAACCTTGGCACACAAGGCTCTATATGGATCCTCACACTCCTACCTTAAAGAGAGGGTAAAGTGGTATTTTCCAAAAAGAACCTCAAAGTCCCAACACAGGTCAGGTGTTTTTTGGCTCCTCCGACATTCAAACAACATACAGCCATGGAACGATAATTCCAAGTCCAAGTTGTTAAGTACTGAACTGCATTGCATTGCCTTCTGAGGAGCTAAGTGCAGTCAATAACCTGCTTATGTTCCGGAAACACCAGAAAACTGTTATTTTATGTATGGTAAATTCTTCACTGCTAAATATAGCTTGAGATAAGGTTTTACTATCTGTTTTGAGCCATTAGCGCTATGTAAACCACTAAAATCACCATCATGTCAAAACACACTGATCCTCCCACCAACAGTTGTGTATTTAGGGTTTCTGCTGTCGTAGGGCCAAATAGGTGTATGCACCACTCCAACTTTACTCCACGTCTGCCAGACTCTGCACCTTCACCAGTCTCTGCCCCTTCAGCACACTATGTCTGTGTTTCACCCAAACCTAGCCCTTTCACCCACATTTTGGCTCTATAACATTACAAGGACATTTTAAGGTTGGATGGATTAGAAGGTTATTGCTTCCTCTATTAATTCAAGCCAGTAATCTTCCATGTTATTTTAGTTGAAAGTCTTTTCAGATCTCTGATGCTCAAGATTTGGAGAAGGCAGTGTGTTCTACAGTTGAGTGCACTAAAGGTAATTGTTATGGCTAATTGTCTACCTTTGATTAAGTCCAAAAACAATCTTTTAGAGGAAGTGATAAGAAGAAACGTTGTCTGCCAACTGAACAGAAGTGAGAGATGGTTGGAATTAGGAATTTTGGTTTCAATGCTAATATCTGGTTTCTCGCACAACTTCACTGCTGTCACTCTATGAGAAGCACCTAGACTGGTCTGTAATATAAATGCAACATAACTACATTTCTGCATCCAAACTTGTCAAGTGGTAAAGTGTACATTTGAAATATATGCAAGTGGCACAGGCATATATTATAAAAATGTTGAATGAAAAGACAACACCCTTGTCATGGTACAGCTCTGGTGTTAGCAGGGGGCAAAATGGAAATAAGGCAAGTTACCTGCTGCAGTCGATGTAGCTCCAATCCCTTGGGCTGCAACACCAATGAAATATGGCACAATCACAAGTGAAATGTGTAAACTCTGCCTGGGCATAACACCTCAGTTAAGAGAGTTGGAGAAGGTGCTTTGAATCTTTGGCTGTTTATTCTCACATTGGAATAATGCATAAGGGTGACCCTGAACGTTCATAGGCTGGACTATTGCAACAGCCTCTTTCTAAATCTGCCTGCTTCTAATCTCCGCCCTCTGCAACTTATCCAGAACAGGACTGTGAGACTTGTCCTTGGCCTCAAGCCCAGGGATCGTATCTCTCCAGGACTAAAATCTCTGCACAGGCTCCCAGTGGCTGTGAGGATTAAGTTCAAAACCCTCTGCATCGTCCACAAGGCCTTCTGGGGCCTGGGGCCTCAATACATTCAACTCTTTCTTCCTAAATACCTTCCTTCTCGAGCTCTTCGCTCATCTGCCTCAAACCCCCTCAGGGTCAGTCGCTTCTCCAAGCAGCGAGTTGGTGGTAGATTTCTTTCTTCTGCTGGGGCCTCCCTCTGGAACAACCTCCCTGCCTCCCTGAAACTTGAGGAGAATCCTCTTCGGTTCCGGAAGCACCTCAAATCCTTTCTCTTTGCTTCTGCTTTTTCTCCTCCTCTCCCTTGCTGACTTCCTGGCTGACTCTAACTGCACTGGTTACCTGGCCACCTTCTGATCTCTGGCCCAGGTCGCCCCCCCCCCAGTCGCACTCCTGTGCACTGCCTTCCTGGCTACTTCCGCACTTGGGGACTGTTTTTCTGTATCCTACAGTCCCACCACCCGCACATGACACCTGATGTTGGCACTTACCCTTTCACTTGCCACCTGCTGGCCGCACTTTTACTTATTGGAATTTATTTTCTTTCCCGTGTACTGCACTGACCTCTCCCTCTTCCCCCCCTCACACTTATCCTCCTTCGCCTTGCCATGCACTTGCGTGATCTGAATGTCACTTGGCCTAGTAGGATCGTTGTCTGTCTTCCCTCTGTTCCCCCCCTTGCCTCGTCGCGCCTTGAAACACTTGTGTATAGGTACGTTATAAATGCCATATCATATCATATGTGGGAAGCAACAGCATTCCTCGTAGCTGCACAATTTAGGCACCTTTTATAACAAATGAAGTGGTACATACTGTTTACAACATTGCTATGTGTGCAATTGTTCAAAATACCCAACACTCCAAGAGTAAAACTGAGCAATGGATTGGGTGTTCCAGCACAATATTGCCTTTGTGGGTGTGGTTTAGGCTATGGGTCTTGCCACCCTGGGTTTAAGGTAATTTAAAATGTTTGTTGACTGCGTAGAGTTGGTTGGACTGTACAATACATAGGAACATTTTGAGATGTGTGGGTATGGATATTGATGTCCTGCTGTCATTTAAAGTACTGTTTCACAGTAAATGTCCTACCTTGTGTTTAAAATATAATGAATCTAACGATTACTTATAAGCATCACAGTTATGCATTGTGTGACATACTTTGCAGTTGGTTGTCCTGGTAGTACTGAGCGTGCAGCAGAATGTCAAAGACACATGATAGACCCAGCAGGGATGCCATTTGCCTGCTTAGCCCTGAGCAGTTTCTGTAAAGATGACTGAATGGATATCTTTACGGCACACATTTAAAGCTGTGAAACAGTGTGTACCTTTGGCGCAGTTTTTGTTCTTACTTTTCTATGGCTTTGGGTATTCTTTCACAGGTTTCTTGATGCACTTGCGCATTCGAAATAAGTCTTTGGCATTTTAACCTCTCTATGATCTATTTCTTGCTTGCAGCTTGTGGGCGGCCACGGACCTATGAAATGTGTGGCCAGGGAGGGAAAATAATGCTTGTTTCTGAACTATTTCAGTGCCACCAGTGGGAAGTCTGTGCTTGACTTAAGCATAGGTATGTGTATAATATCATAAAATGATGCATCATTTTTAACCTTTACTTTTCTGAAGGGAAAACCCTCATTTTTCCAACTGTTAAACAAAGTAATGCTGTGTATTTGAATATAAAAGTGATTGCTTAACACAATGTATATGTGCATTTATTAAAAAGAACTCCAAACATAATGTGAAGTGGCACCCGTAATGCCAATGAGGTTTTGGCAGTTTTTCATATTAAAGAGGATTTTGTGAAGATGAGAATGACCAAAGAACTTTACATCTGTCACATATGTCTGTGAGAGTTGTATGACTGAATCAGTTAACACCTAAAGCACGGTGGGTTTGGTATGCGTGTCCCCTTTTCACATTTTTTTTAATTTAAACAAAAGTCACCCTAACTAAGCTTTTGCAAATATCAAACATATGTACACGTTTTGCAATCAAAGACTTTAGCTGTCAGAGAGGAATGACTGCTAAAAGCTTAACATTTCTCGCAGTGTTGTGGATTAGTCAGACTCTGAGAAACAAAATTGTTTTTATATTTAACAAATGACATGACAACCAGTAAATTGAAAATAAACTGAAACAAAATGCTGCCCCTCTAGCAATCTGCCGCCCTAGGCATGGGCCTAGCCGGCCTTGTTGTAAATACGTCTATGCCCACCAATGGACTAGGACTAACCCTCATGTATTGCACAGTTACGCATACACAATCATGCTCCACATACACGCAACAACAAATGCATCATACATTCCACACACACACAGCACTACACTCCTTTACATTACAGTTCATTTGTTAATACAAAGCTCTCAAATGTCCCCTTGCCACAAATAAGTTGGACATCAAGTCCTTGATTTGTCTTTGCATTTTGTGACTTTTAGTCCTGGGTTGAAAGTGGGAAAGCAGAACTACAATTGCCAGAATGCAACAAATAAAAACAGGACTGGATGACCGCCTCACACATGCCATGGGGAACATTGAGAGCTCTGCTAGTATTTTTGGAGCACTTCGATGGAATTGGCCATTGCCGCTGAATGTTGATGGAGCCTTTGAACTCTTGTTTATGGTGGTGTTGTAAAGACACTGCTGTAATAGCCATCATTCTCAATCACTTGCAACATTATCTTTAAAACAAAGCAATATGCTTCATGCTGTGCCTCCAGTTTTCCAAGCAACATGCCCAGAGCATCACATGGCGACCATGAGCTCTTCGTCTATACCTTTCTCTTTGCAGCACTGGTATTTTATATAGGAGGTTATAATGGCAGACAAATGTAGTTTTGTATGGCCCCTATGCAGTTTGTGCAATTACCTATGTTGCTGGTCGCAGAGTTCTAGGCTTACTCTATTTTATTTATTTATTTATTGCATTTATAAAGCACACTAGCAGCCCAAGGCGCTGTTACAAGAGATTCCCTCCGACATTTGTTTTCTTTTTTTTTTCTTTGTGAAACAATGAAGGGCAGATGTTCTACAAAACAAGACCACTGGAGCCCAGGGCTAGGGTCCCGCAGGTAAATTGGGGTGGGGGGAAGAGGAATTGGGTTTTTCTAACGTGAAGAGGCATCAGGGAGAGATTTCCTGTTGCCTCCGCACGTTAGAAAAAAAGAAAAAGTGAAACAAAATGCGCTACGCGGGGAAGGGTGCCAATACAGTTGTTTGCTCTATTGACTTATTCTGTTCACTTTTGTTTTCAGAAGAATTCAAACGTTCTACTTTTCTCCCCATTTTAGTGCGCTTTTGTAATGTTTTCGTCATGACAATGTTTATTTTCACTCTTCAGATGTTTGGAACTCAGTAGTAACTTAAGCATGTTTTTTCCCCACTGTAGAACTTTAGTCAATTGCTTTTTTTAAACGGCTGTAGTTTACAGTAGGAGGCAAAGTACGAACACATAGTATGTCATGTTCTTGTTCTTGTTCTTGTTGCTGTTTGAAGGAGTGCTTTCAGATTTGATGTGCCCCCTTGCATCTATTTCTTATGTACTGTATGCATTAGGAGTTATTCATACTTTGCACAGTCACTGCCATTGTTGAGTGGCATGTGCTTCCCCGCAGTGTCTACCCGGACCTTATTCTGTAAAAGGGCAGCAGTGGAAGCGGGAGGGCAAAAGGAGCAGAACGTGTAAAGGCACGTGAAAGATCTGTAAAGTTATGAAGGGGAACACGGGTTGGAGGTGGAGTTTGTGACAGTTTGCATGCCTGAAGAGTCAGTGTAGAATGAGTAAAGCACAAGTACCACTGATCAGAAGAGGGCACATGTGAGCAATTTCTGGTACTAAGAGGGAAGAAGTGAAATGACTTAGTTTTCCTGATATGCTTGCAATGGTGTTCAGTCATAATATCGAGAAATAAAATGTCGAAAGACAATAATTTCGAAAAAATAATGTCGAAAAAAAATATCGAATTCTTTATTTTTTATTTATATATTTTTTTGGGGGGTTTCGTTAGTAAAAAAAAAGGTAAAAACAAAAAAAAAAATTAAAAATGGGGGTTGGCGGGAACCCCCCCTTTTCGAATAAAAAACATAGTGAAAAAGAAATTCGATTTTTTTTTTCCGACATTTTTTCGAAATTATGACTTTCGACATTTTTGTATTCGATATTATCACTATAAACCGCTTGCAATGTTCTTGCGGTGTGCTCTTGACGCATAGAGGCTTGTTTCTCCATTACGGGCTACCGTTCTTTGGTAGGCCCCAGGGAGAGAAATCGGGGGTTACCTGGCCAGCTGTCAGATGTAACAGAAACAAGAGTGGATAGTATGAAAGGCAAAAAACACGGCTTGACATTGCAGCAGAAATCAGGTGGGCCATCCTTCAGTGTGCCATGTTATTTTATGTTAGGAGAACTTCTTACGTGCACGATCACCCGAAGGCATCTTGCCGGGAGGAAGAACACAACAGGACCGTAGCCAACAACGGTCTAGCAGAAAAGAGTAGTTTTGAGTAAGTGACGGAAGGCCAAGTGGTTTTCAGTCAGTCTAAGTTGAAGCAGAAGACTGTTCCAAAGTTTACCGGCTGCTACAGAGAAGGCCCGGCCACCAACTCTCAGAAGGCGGGACTTGGGAACTTCGACCAGGCAGTCACCACCAGAGCTGAGAGTTCGGCAGGAAATGGAAGGCTAGAACTTATCCTGAGGAAATTCAGGCCCAACCTGATAATAGGCTCGATGAACCAAACTTAAAGATTTAAAAGCTATAAGCTGTTGTACTGGAAGCCAATGAAGGTGACGCAAAACTGGGCTGATGTGGGAACCATATGGGATTGCAATGGCAACCCAGGCAGCTAGATTTTGTAACAGTTGCAGCCGATGGATAAGATCAACCGGCTGAGCCAAAGAAAGAGCTTTGCAATAATCAAGCCTACTAGCAAGAAGAGCAGCCACCACTAACAGATGCAGCAGTGGGGGAAGGAAAGGTAAAATCTTGAGGAGTACCCGCAACAGATAATGTCCAGACTGACATACCGCACTCACCTGCGAGGCCATAGACAATGATGCAGACAGATAGACTCCTAGGTTCTTCACCACCATCACCGGGGTGGGAAATACACCCAGTGAAGAAGGCCAGAAAGAAGAAGACCAAGAAATCATACAGAGGAGGTTCCTACTACCAGGACCTCCATCTTATCCCCATTTGGCTTAAGCCAGCTGGTGCCCATCCAGTCCCCCATGGCTGAAAGGCAGTCGCCCAAGCGAGACGACACCTTGTCCCGGTCAAGATCTAATCGGACCAGGATTTCCGTGTCGTCCTCATAAGGTAAGCACCTAAAGCCATGGGACCGGATAAGGGCCACCAGGGAGCAAACGTAGATTTTAAATAACATTGGGGACAAGGCAGAGCCCTGAGGGACCCCACAGGAAAGAGAGTAGGAAGGGGAGAGAAAAGGAGGCAAAGATACAGACTAGCCAACAACCGGTCAGGAACGAGGTGAACCAGGCCAGTACGGGACCAGAGATTCTGATGGAAGCCATGCGAGAGCGGAGGACAGGGTGGTCAACAGCATCAAAAGATGCTGATAAATTGAGCAGAATCAGGGCCCCTCCACCCCTCTGTCATCAACAAGTCTGGTAAGGTCATCCATCACTGATACTAAGACGCTCTTCCAGGATGAAACCCGGACTGAAAAGGGTCAAGCACTGAAGAAGACTCCAAAAAGGAATACAGAAGAGGAGAAATTAAGGCCTCAAGAAATTAGTAAAGAAATAGGACGAAAATTAGAAAGAACAGAAGCATCCAGAGACGGTTTCTTTAGAAGGGGGACCACAGTGGCCTGTTTAAGTTCACTAAGAGTAGATCCTAGACCAGAGGAGAGATTCACAGCCTGAATCACAAATGGCATAAGCATAGGCAAAGATCCTTGAGAATAGATAGGGGAACTGGGTGAGACGGAGCTGCCGACTTAAGACAGGAGATGGCAGACAGAACAACCTCATCTGTAAACACCGGGAAGGAAGCCCAACCGGTGTTCACAGATGGGCTGATTTCAACGACCTTCGCCCTAGTGACAGGGTGAGAAGATGCAATATTGTCACGTATGCTAGCGATTTTAGAATGAAAAAAATCAGCTAACGCGTCGCAGTGAGACTGAGATGGCAGAGCAGTAGGAAGGAAATGAGCAGTCGATTAGAAAGATTTAAAGATTTAACAACAGAGAAAAGCTCCTTTGAATGGTTATGAGCAGATTCGATGCTGTGTGTAAAAAAGACTGCTTGGAAATTTTAATCACTGAGTGATACTTCCTCGATAGATAAACAAGTATAACTTTGACAGAGGGGCTCTAGGAAGAGCGCCATTTATGCTCAGCTTGGCGAACACCAGGTTTAGCTGCTTTAAGTTCAGCATAGAACCAGGGTTGAGAGGGCAGGCAACGAACACTAGTAAGCTTAAGAGGCACAAGTTGATCGGCAGCATTCAACAGTGCTTCAGACAAAATAGAAAAGTCGGGAGGCATATCGTTAGGGCAGTTAGCCATAACAACAGATGCCAAATGAGGCAGGTCCAAATTACTCCAGTTCCTCCTAAGAATAGTCTGCTTGATAGGAGGCGGCAAACGGGTCATAAGGGGCACCGAGAACGAGATTTTAAAAATGGTCTGTCCAGATGAGTGGAATAACAGAAAGAACCACTACCCACGGAATGGCTGTAAGGATTAAGTCCAGAATTCCACCAAGCCGGTGAGTGGATTCAGCCAAATGTTGTTTCATGCCGAAATCTAGAAAACTTTTTAAGAAATGACCAAGATTAGGGGCTAAAGGTGAATTGAGTCGAATGTTAAAGTCATCCAGGACAACAAAATGCATATATTTCAATTGAAACAAGGTGACAAGTTCCAAAAAAGAGCATAGAAAAAGTGAACCCGGTCCAGGAGGGCGATAGACAAGAAGAAAATGAACAGACTGTGACACAGATAGAGCGAAACTAACCAACAGTGATTCCATACCCAAGGTGTGAACAAAAGGCACCAAGTTATCTTTAAAAGCTGATTTAAAGATAATAGCTACCCCATCCATGGGATGGGAAGCAACTCTATCCATATGAAGAATATTACAGCCATCCGGCAAAAACTGTGAGAACATGGGAGCCGAGGATTCGGTCAACCATGTCTCAGTTATGCAAAGTAGATCAGGACCATCATTATAGAGTAAATCTTAAACATAGCTGGCATGCGCTACCAGTGAACGTGAATTACGTAACTTGACACTTAAAGGGAAAGCATGCTTGCATGGCCACATATATACAGATGGGTGAAGTGGGAGGGAACAGTGTAATAATCTGATAATGCATTGTCTGAGAGCACAGTCTCCAGCGCAGGGATCCTGTATGTGTGCTGAAAGGGTTACATTACTTGACCACATATGGTTATGCCACAGTCGTTGCCTTAATGGTGGCTTTTGCATCAGTGAGGTTACCCCACAGAACAAAGGGCATGAAGCACAGAAGAAGTTTTTGAGGCTGAGGCCAACAATGAAAGCACCAGGGCCACCAACGGTCTGCACTGGTGGGCCTGTAACCTTCATGGTCAACAAACCACAAGCACATTGAAGGGATAAATCGGAGACCCTGAAGACACTTCCATGTATGTGCGCCCTTCAGTATGTAGGTTACCTGCTGAGAATATATCTCCAGGGCTGCAAGCAGTTACAGGATTCTGCCCCACAAACCTCTGGAGATATTTTGGGGGTGTTGTGGGGATGGAGCCCTTCCAAGGAAGTTGCTGGGCTCCGCCAAATGAGCTGCAGGTGTGTTGCATATGTATCACTCCTTTCCACCACTTCCCTGAGATGCAGTTGCCTACTTTGGTTCACAGGTGGCAGTAGGATGAACTCAGAAAATCTTCTTTTTCACAGCACTGACATGGACCAACAATGTGTGAGATTGAGCGAGGAAGAGGGAAGGAAAGGTATGGGTAGGTGGAGGAGGCCTACAATCTGTCTGCCAAATGTTCTTGGCCACCGAAGTAGGCTGATTCCTGGGAGGATTGGTGTGGGTATATTCAACGGAATCAATGGAAACGGAAGTGTTTGTGTGTGGCAGGATTGCAAGTACAGGGGAAATGGCCAAGAAGCAGAGAAAACGTTAGGCCCAAAGGGGAGAAAATGAGATTGGAGACGAATTATTTTACTCCAAAACAGAATTGCAGGGAAGTCAAATCGTGAAATTGACACCTGATGCACTTGGAAATCCTTTAAATATACCTGTGGGAATTAATTAAAAACGGTCAAAATACAAATTAAGTCTCTCAAAGAAAATGGACTGCCATACTAGGCAGTTTGCCAGCAAAAGGTAAAATGGGAATTTCAACTGTAGAATTTTGGGAAATCATTCATAAATCCTTTGAAAAGCCAGGCCGGATTGCATTCGAAATGGTGAAACAAATTAATCTGCACTGAAATGGACTCCCATACTAGGCCCTTTCGCCCCAGCAAGAGAAATACACTTTAGTTTTTTGGAAAGCTTTCCAATTACCTTTTTCTTTTAAGGGTTCCAGTGAAAGCCACTGTGAAGAAACATACTCCTGTATATTTGCTTTAGGGAGAAATCAGAGGTTTTGACACACGTCTTAACTGACTAGACTTTTATGCCACAGTAAGGCCAACCCCCAGCACTGAGGATGAGGAGAGGGGAGAGGATGGAGAGGGGGTGTTGAGGAGAAAGGCAAACAATGAATACATGGTGATGGCACTATGCTTCTAGGACTAGAATGTGGTCTCTCTAACCTTTTGAGATTCCAAAGATGGTAAATGTAGAGTTATATGGAGACTTCTGCCACTGAATTATATGGAGCAGACGCATTTTTGAGGTTGCTGTACGTTGGCTATGAGGGGGATCCCTGTGTTGTCACTGGGAGGCAGGTAGCTTGTTCAGAGAGGGCAAACGAATGTAGAGTAGATGCCACACAACACATTAAGGTGAATAGACATACAGTTATATGACCAGATCAAATGTAAAGACAGTGAACCTCCTCAAATGCAAACACACATGAAAGCAGTGCCGCTTGGTGCATAATGAGTATTGGGGTGCAGACCCATCTGTTATGTAGAGGCTATCAGATTGTCTGTCAGGCACAGCATTCAATTTCCAGAGAGTTTGGTGTGCCGGCTGTCAGTCTAATTAAAGGAATCTGATTAACTCTACTTGATTAGTGAATGATTTACAATCGGTGCTAACAGAATTGCACAAACATGGGTTCAACAGGCTGAGCGCGACCAGCAGTACACCAAACTGTCCTAAACTTTAAATTGGGGTGGCTGATGGTATTCCACTCTATGACCGCGACACAGCTAGTTTTCCTGATTCGATCTTGGAGTGGAGCACACTAACCTTCAAGTCCTTAAACCATCACTCTCATTTTGCTCAATTTCAAGAGCATTGCGCAAGAAAGACTAATTATCTACTGCCTGACTTGAGAGAAGCCCTGCAGGCCCTAGTTTGGTGTGCATTGGAGTCTTCTTTGCCTCATCCTGGTCTATTCCAATTGCCATGTTGGAGCCCACACTCAGGGAGTGCGCGGCTATCATTGTCAGACTCTGATTCTTTATGGTGCATGGGGATGCCAAGGGCAATTCCTGCTGCGGCAAAGTGAGGGAGCAGGAACAGTTGGCAAAGAAAGGCAAGTGTTAAAAAGAAACCTGCGCTTAAACGCTGTGTAAATATGTGTGCACCTGTGTGCATCTGTGGATATACGTGCATGAGAAAGCAACGTGTATGTGTATATGGGGAGTCAGAAACATGTTTTCAGGAGGAGGGTGCAGGAAGGGGGATTCTACCAATGTTATGTAATGTTTTGTTAATATGATTTAATACAGTATCAAATCACCACCATAGTAGTTTCCAGGCGCCTAGACTTGTGGCATGCTTTTTATGACCAGCCTTGCATATTGTACTTACTGGCTGCAGGGCAAAGTGTTACAGGGCACTGCTGGTATATATTGGCACAGCCAACATGATCAAAGTCTTCTCACAATGTCAATGTTGGCATAATGAAACATGGGCACAATTAGTGTGTTTTACCATGGCAATACTGGCAAATGGTGACATAACCAGCATGAAAATGTTCTTGTTCGAGAATGAATATTGCCATTATTAGGTATAGCCAATATGAGTGTGTTCTTACATTGAGAAAGTGTAAGAACACTGGCCAATATTTTGGGTGCAGATCTCATGAAGTGTGTTTTACAGTGGCCGTGCTAGCATATATTTCGGTCACAGGTAGTATGAACTGTTAGAATATGCCACTGACTACTGGTGGTGACCTGGCATTTATTAGATTAAGTCACGTAATACCCTAGAAAACGGACTTTAAATGGTATGTACATTTAGGCAATTTGAATCAAAATATTTGCTGTAAAATCCACCATTTTGACCCATTCTTTAAACTATGTTCTCGGGGGTGGAACCCACCGCCCTTCCAGGAACGACTTTTGATTTGTTTGGGCTCATTGCTATGCTCGGTCAATCACGCCTATTACTGGGAACTGTTTACATCTCTCCAGTCACAAAATCCCCCAGACACCACCGCGTGAAAGCAATCAAAGGTATGTACTGAAAGGGCAGGCAATGTTGTCTTTCCTCCTCTGCTATCCACCACCTCAGTATCCCACTAGTTTGGATGCAAAAGAAGGCATTTTAAATGACAAAGCTAATGTAATGTACAAGGACACACACTTCTGCTAGTAGCAAATTAACCACAGGAAAGAACATTGAAATCGGATATGTTGCAACAACATCGTTTTGGGAAATGCAGCTCAAGGCACACATGCAGCACCATTCATAAAGATAATGTTTACAGGCAATTAGGAATATCGCAGAGCAAAATAAACCGAGAAACAGAAGAGACTCGAAGAAAAAACAACTATCGATCATCAAGTGATCAATACATTCAACAAAGACACGTGATAGTAGTATTGACAAATCAACGTGAATCCTCGTAGATTGGCTTCAGGAAACACCTCAAAACGTTGCTATTCAACTAATATATTACTTTCATGCAGCTTGCCAACAATTTATTGGTAACCCCCATCCCCCAATACCCTGTAACCAGCGCCTAGATGCCTATGGGTTTTGTGAGCTTCTATAAATCTACTAAATAAATAAATAAAATAATCGTAGATGGTGTAATATGTTGAGGTGATATGCTGTTTATACAATGACTTAGTTTCCTGAGAATTGCCGGCTCCTCCAGTTGGGCGATTAAAGTAACTTCGACTGAATAGGACGCTGGTGGTTCCAAGGGAGGGAGCTTACGTTTAACACAACGGGTCTAATTGGGTTTTTGGGGGGTTTAAATTGGTGTAGCTAGGTGTCACTTATAAGCTTAGCCACTGGAGTGGGGATTGGGCAGAGCTGCACTCTGATTTCAGATTAAAGCATTGTGTCCGCGAGGGAAGACCTCTAAGCACTTTTGAGGAGGGCACGATTTAAACGTGCAGGGTTTGAAGTTGGGTGGTATTTCTTTTTTTAAAGGAAAGTGCATGTAGCGTTTTGATGTCGGTTTAAAGACTTCACACGCACTTTGGTTCAGGGAGAGCTATAGGGGTAAACGATCCTAATCGGGGTTCTGGAGCGAGTATAGATTAAGCCATCGATCAGGCCGGATTAGGTGACAGAGTCTAATCCTTGCGGATAAATTGCTAGTTCCGCCATAAAACAATCCGTGTGTCGCCGAGGGACTGTGTGCGTGCTGCCGCTGTCGCGCTTAATTACGAGGGACTGTGTGCGTGCTGCCGCTGTCGCGCTTAATTACGAGGGACTGTGTGCGTGCTGCCGCTGTCGCGCTTAATTACGAGGGACTGTGTGCGTGCTGCCGCTGTCGCGCTTAATTACGAGGGACTGTGTGCGTGCTACCCCTTTCGTGTTTAATTATGAGGGACCGTGTGCGTGCTGCCTCTTTCGTGTTTGATTATGAGGGACCGTGTGCGTGCTGCCTCTTTCGTGCTGCCTTTTTCGTGTTTAATTATGAGGGACCATGTGCGTGCTGCCTCTTTCGCGTTTAATTAGCTGCACCCTTGGCGGGAAACGTGCCATGTTTGAATGGAGAATGTTTATAGGTTAGAATGTTCTGGAAACACTCCCACCAATACAGCTGCACTATCATTTGGTTCGCTTGATGTCCTTGAACTTTTCTTGTAACCTTGCTTGTTGTAAAAAAAAAATAAAAAAAAACATACCAGAGGGAGGGACGAGGGACACATCCCTGCAGTTGGCTCTGAATCCTCGCGTTTGTCATATTTTTGGAAATTAATATTTGGTTTATCCATGCAAGCCACAAAGCAACTCGGCTGTGAAGTGTGCCTACTATACACTACAGTCCACTGAACGGGAGGTGTGTTGCAGGGCAGGCAACGCTGCAAGGCTTCAAAGGGAACATGTGAGGTCATCTGGCATTGCTGCACCGGCCCACAGGTGAAAGCGCATGCGCACATTCTGTGATTAGAGGGCCAGATTACAGAAGCTTTGCACTGGTGCAAGTGCAAAGTTTACACAGCATTAGTACTAGGGCAAAGTTTGCCCTATTTCTAAAAACATTTGCAAATATTCGAAAAACATTGCGCCGTGACAATTAAGTGCCTTTTGACAAGTGCATTTTGGCATGTCACAAGCATTAGGGCAAACATTGCGCTGGTTCAAATCAGATACATTGTCACTGTATTTTTGCACCAGTGCTAATACAGAATGGTATTAGCACCAGGGCACACTTTGGCCCAGTGCAAAAATGCATCGCCAATGTATCTTTTTTGCACTGGGGCAATTTTTGCCTCGGTGCTTATACCATGCCAGGCTGCACTTGTCAGGGTGCAATGGTTTTCTAATATTTACAAGTGTTTGCAGAAATAGGGCACATTTTGCACTTGCACCAGTGCACAATTTCTGTAATCTGGCTCCTGCAGGTGCGCAAAATCATGCAGTGACGTGAAGAGGCGGCCGTCTCTGTGCAAAGAGCGAATGACTTCACCACCTAGAACAGGCCCAGCCCCCGTGGCGTTGTATTGTTACTCCACATCAAGCATGTCCTTGCAACCCCTCCTACTGTGGGAGATCCATCCGAACGGCCTCCAGAGGACCCCATATTAAGCCCCATAACGTGCCCTTTATGTGCCAAACTGCGTCAAAAGCAACCACTGTCCCGCCTGCCCTTAGGATCGCAGTGAAGGTGCGGCTGCCTCAGTGTTCTTCAGTACAGTCTGATCTAGCCTGAGTGGCAGTGCAGGTGCCTGGGAGCACGCCTGCACGCGGCTGACTGTAAGCCCTCCACTGTGAGGAGCGCGTGTGTCTTTGTGGCGTTCTGGATTATTGTGACACCAACCACTGAAGGGAGGGCGTACAGTTGTTGGACAGTAGCCTGGGGTGTCACCAGCGCGACACTGACTAATGTTCCGATTAATGAGTGCAATCTTGGCGTACCCCAACTCCTACTCGTACTCATCACCGCCCCACGATAGAAGGCAAGCCTGCACCTTCCAGGAAATACCGCAGTTGGTCTACCATAAACTCTTTCAGGATCCTGGCCACTTTCCTTTCAAACTTTCCTGAAACAAGTAACCATTGCACAAGTCAGAATAAAGTCCAAGAGAGAGGGAGGGGAGCGAGGACTGTGACGAGGAACAGGTGGACTTGGTGTCATGACCTTTACTGGTAAAAGATGCAGGCATTATATGCATTTGTATCTATTATTTGAAGAAGGGGGGTGTTAATTACTAACAGAAATGACGTCCAGTAACACATTTGTAGATGGCGGCAGCATTCCCACAAAATGGTACCTGTGCACTACCAGCACAAAGACGGGAACACGTGGTGAAATGGCACATACACCAGGGACAAAGCAAAAAGAAACATATATGTAAGAGAACAGGGCACTCACACAGGTAACATGAACCCAAGGGGGCGAGCGCACAAAACTAGACGGAGTACTTTTTAAACATGCACAATTACATTAGGAAGAGCCACTGGAGGCAGTGGTGGGGTGCAGTAGGAAGGACGGGGGAGAGGGGTAGGGGCGCTTTAGCACCCCATCTCTCTTCCCTGCCACAGTCCTTAGCCTATGAGGCTCTAGGAATCTTTACCCATGCAAACTATGGCTGTTCCCTATTCACACATGAAGGTACTTGGAAATGGGGCGCATGCGCAATGAGCAGTAGTGGTCACCCTAACACCTAAAAAGTGAGACGAGAACAGATGGTAGAACACCGCAAACAAGAACTCTACACCGTCCTCTCGGTGGAGCTAGAAGGCCCAAAGGGAGTCGAGGGGGGGACCCCCAGAGAAGGGAGTCTTCGTCATTGCAGATGCTTCAGCCCTTTGCACTTTGTGTAGTGCTATGTTCCTGTGGGGAAGCAAACGTAAAGCGCAGCTGCTTGTTCGATATAGCGCATGCGCTCAGCTGCACGTAACATGCAGTCAACATTTCAAAAGGAAATCAAGGATAGAATAGATAAAGATGTGACATATGTAAACCTTAATCTTTGAATTGCTTATATGAATAAAGGCATAGGTCCACGGCACCATCAAGAATGTAGCGATCACGCCCCAGCAGGGGGCGTACATGTCCGGTAACAGCCTGCCAGCCCAAGCCTAGGCCGGCCCGAGTAAAACGAAGCTTCGGCGAGGGACGTGGGCCATAACGTCCATGTGCGCTCCCCTAATGGCCCGTGATTGCTATTTGCACCCCGGGCTTTGCATCCGTAGAATGGATGGCGCGCATGTCACGCATGGCGGTGAGCGAAGCCAGCATTAGACGTCTGCTCTTCGAGAGGGAGTGCAGCTGCTGCTGTGCTTTCGGCGTGTCTTGTTTAACAAAATGAATGTGCCCTGTTGAAATGATGAACAATTGGCAAACTTATACAGCGGCTTGCACAGTTCACCAGGACGCGTGCCGGGAGGTAGGGTTAAGGGAGTGGGCTTCTGACTTGGCAGAGCCCAAAAAAATCCGGCCTGTTGCTACTACCTCTCATGCACATTTTCTCTCCCTCCAACAGGTGCTGAAAGAATATGGGGCAGAAGCACCAGTCACCCGTGCGGCTTTACAAGCACCCCTTTCAGCTCCTCATTGCAGTGATTGAAACCAGCATTGCCTCCACGTACACTCTTCCTCGTCCCAGTACTTACTTCATGAGGCGCCTGCCTCCGATACAGGATCTTCTTCTATTTCTTTTCTTCCATATAACTCCTCTCCTTAATTCCGCACTTCCAGTTTAATTTTTCCTGCCTCCAGCAGGTTGTCTCTTCTGGGTGTGGGGCGCCTGGGAGCTCTGTTTGCTGGTCCTCTGAAGGGGCTGTGAAGCGGGGCCTCGGTTCCCTGAAGGTGCGGCATGCTCCTGGGCCCCCTGCTGGTTGAGCTCGGAGCCTCTCCCGGTCTTCTGCTGGGCTTTTTGGCCGGCCTGTGAGACGTCACCGCCCGGGCTACTACTGGCCTCGGCCAAGGTAAGGGACGTGAGGGTGCTCAGCCCTGGTATCGTAATCAGAGCATTAACGACACGCATTTGGTTTACCTCTACTTTTTTAGTGAACCTCCGTGTTTTTTTAATAGCTTGGACATGACATGTCGTCCGGGTACAGTGCTCATGAAGCGTTTTTAAATAAGTTGTGTGTAAAGAGGGAGAACATTTTTTGTTGGTTAGATGATAGTGCACTTGCTGTTAGTGTGATCACACGTAAGTGGGAGTTAATAAAGGCGCCCTTTTTCGCCACTGCACCTTCTTATTCTGGAATATAGCGGCCTTGCAGCAGTAAAACCTGGACAGCAATGGTTTGCAGACACGCACGGAATATCCATCTTGCAGCAATTAGTGCCGTCCCAGCCCCCTTGGCGCCCATTAGCCTCCGAGTCATCGGGTGGCTTGATGTGTTCATGGCAAATCTTCTTGTGAAAAGTGCCTGCGAGGCGGCTCCTGCAATGCATGTATACACATGGAAATTGCGCCCTTGAAAGTTGCGGCTAAACTAAGGCAACTGAAGTGGGAAAGGCTCAGCTTTTGCAGTGTTTTTCTCCTCTGGCCACTGCATCTATTCCGATGGTGCCCGCATCTTCTGCCATGTTTCGGGGCTCGCCCCCTGGTTGTAATGGCAACCGCAGCAGACCTAGAGCCTTTGCAGGGAACTGTGGCATGGTTGGGAAGGGCCAGGACAGAATGACAGGGCTGCATTCATGAAAACATTTTTTCTCGCCTCCCAATGAGTGGGGGTCGGCGCATTCAGACATTGGAGCCTTCTTCCTTTGCAAAACGCCAAATGTGGATTTCGGTTTCAATCCAGACGCCATTTCAAAAGGGTTCTCATCTGCTTGTGCCCACTAGTGCTGACTCAGAGCTCCAAGGCTGGCAAAACAAGGACCAAATATGGCCCCACAAATGTTCCATTCACTGCCACACACATAGAAGCAGTGGCTGGCCTCAGGGCTCGCACTGGATATTACATGGGGTAACAGCAGACCTATTAAACAAGATAAATGCTGCCATCTACCAGTGGAGACCCCACAGCCAGCTATGCCAGGGTACTTGCAGAGGAGAAAGCAGATTTCATTTTGTACCCTGATCCCCAGAGGCTTACTTGGCATATATATAATTTACGTTTCTGCTGCATCCTTAAATGAGGACTCATCAGGCAACATGTGTGTGGGCCAGTCAGGGGTAAAGTACGTGGACACTGTGCCAAAGGGACAATGTAGGTATGCCATTTTCGGTTACAACACCATCATTGTCGCCTCGTTCACAAGTTCATCAAGCAAGCACAGTAGACCCTAACCAGCCCGTCTCCCACTGCTGGTAGAGTACAAAGCACTTTCGCTGAAAAACAGGGCTAGCTCGAGGTAAGAGATCCTGACTTCCAGTTGCCTGAGAATGTGGACCCAAGCTGGCTGGACCCACAGTTATACATTCTAGGGTCGATTTCCAAAGTCCTGGGAAAACATGGAACTACAGGCTCTGGCAAAACTCAGATATGGAGAAATGGCATATGAGGAGGAACACACATCTTGCAGGAGTTGTTTGGTTACTTGAACACCAATTGACTGCCAATTGGCATGTTAATCCCTATGGCCATTCTTTCCCAGTCCCTGCCTCTCCTGCCCAAAACACCTCCTCATGGTAACTCTGTGAGCTCACTTGAATTAAGCCTTACCATCAACCATTGCACTTGAAAGTGCCTGCCAGTGTTTTTTCAAAGCAGTTTTATGTGAGTTAATGACCTAATTTGAGCTCTAAACCCACCACTGGTGTAGTACAAAATGTCTTACCAAGTCTGCCTTCAGCCACCTGATTGCCTTCTAACTCTGGTTCCTCCACATCAGCCGCTTGCTGAAAAAGAAGGGCTTATGGTTCTTTAGGGAGCATTTCGTGTTTAAGATTCCTGCTGGCTGGCCATCTTGTGACAATCGGCAGCTATTAACCTTATCTTTGTTGCCACTGTAATATATTCACCTCAGGAGAGGCTCAGACTGTTTTTGTTCTAAGCAGGGGGCCTCCAGCCATCATGTTGAAATGGGCCTCCACATATCTTTTGCCGGGTCTGGCAAACGTAAATTGGTTCCCTCTAACGCTGTCGTTCACCATGCCTAATATGAACCACCCTCAGTTCCCACCTGTTTCTGGACACAGCCTAAAGTGTGGCATAGTGCCAACTAATTGATGAGGCTCCGCGGGACTTCAACCCACCAAGGAGAATGTAAACACCCAAGTTATTAGCATTGCCAATGCTTGTTTATCTTATCAGTGCCATTGCAGAAGGGGACCAACCATATGTAAATTAGGCTTGGTCCTACCACCAATTGGAGCAGCTCTGCTCAAACTGCTAGGCCACCTCCCTTCCACATAGAAAGAAAAGCAACCCAGACATGTTTCAGCCTTGTTGACCTCATCAGTGAGACTCAGCTTGGTTCCCTATGGTGCAGCAAGCAAGGGATTCATGTCGGGGAATACCCTCTCTCACTTAGAGACATAAAATATAACCCAAATAATGTGATGGGGGAAAGGTAATGAATTAGCATGAAGTACTGGAATTTATCTGGGCAACCATCTACACCATCATTTTCATTATCCTGTCTGATTCATTGCAGAAGCGGACCAACCATGTTAAAATCAGCCTTGGTCCTTCTCCCAATAGGAGCAGTACAGCCCAGACTGGAAAGACAAGCAACGCCAGCCATGTTTTGGCCTTGTTGGCCTCATCAGTGAGGTGCATCTTGGTTCTCTATGGCGCAATGAGAAAGCGACCCACGTCTGGGCATACCATCTCTCACTTAGGGAGACAAACTGTAACCAAAATATGAGATGGGTGAAGGTTTATGAATCAATCTTAACCAAGAGAATGGCTTTAGGCAACCTTACAATCTATTGTTGTTTAGCCTGTCTGCCCCATTGTAGAAGGGGAACAACCATATTACAATCAGTCTTGGTCCTGCCACCATTGCGAGCCGTCCAGCCCAAACTACAAGGCCATGCCCACTCTGCATGGAAACGCAAGCAACTCCAGCAATGTTTCAGACTACAACTAGACGCATGTCTACTGTTAACTCTGTTAATGCATACAGACATTGGGTAGCTTCTACTGCCTGTTTGTGCTTTGCAGGGTGCCTCTGGTCACAGCCCTTTAGGATTTAGTGGTCTTTAGCAGTTTGGCATGCTTAAATCAACCATTAGCACAAGCAGGGTATCAGATGGTAGTGTGTCTATTTTGAAGTTGAGAATTGAAAATAGGTGTTGCGATGGACAGTGGAGAAATATAGTCTGATGATAGTGAGAGAAGTAGGTGGAAGGAGATGAATGATGTTTTACTCAAAGGATGACAGAGATGTTTGCCTTATTGATTAAGAACCCCCCATTGCCACCTCTCTTGGCCTGGAGAGGAGAGTGGTAGGCATTCCAGATTCTGTGTGGAGACGTCAGGGCCAGCCACAAAATGTTCTTAGGCACTAATTGACAAATAGTCCCATGGTCACAAATGACAATTCATTCCTTTTGTAAAAGACTATTTGTGTAGTGCCAAGGGTGTGTGTTTTGGTAAATAGTTTTTCAAATTATGATTTTGAAAGAATATGTTTTCAGAAACACTTGTCAAACTACTAGCTACAGAGTGAAGTAATTTATGAAACTGGCCCACTTTTCCCAAACACTGGCCCACTTTTCCCAAACATTGGCCCACTTTGACACAAATATCTGGTTGACACTAGTATATTAGGTCTGCACAGTAGGCCAGTCAGAGCCTAGAAGATGGACAGCAGGGGGCTGTATTTTGTGGGACAATTCAGGTTTCATTAATTGCCAGGGATGTTGGACTGCAAGTAGTCAGTAGGAAAGGAGGTTTTGTTATGAGCAGATTGGCCCCTCCAGAGTCCAAGGGTGTTGTTGGCAGGAGCAAAGCAGGTGGCCTTTTTCTTAAGGTGGTGAGAGGAGTAAAATGTATGTTTTTGATGGATGGTAGAAATTATAGGGATGGAGTTAGGTGTGGGTATCTGTGGAGGATACAAGAAGAGGGCTTCATGGAAGCACCAAGGAACGACATAGAGAATGCGGACAGGAGTAGGGAGAGGATGAGGAAGTACATTAATCAGACTGGTGAGTTGGTAGTAGTGAGGCAGGGTGGGTGTGATTAGTAAGCTCCTTATGTTGGCAGTGGCATATGGTGAGTTGGTAGTAGTGAGGCAGGGTGGTTGTGATTAGTAAGCTCCTTATGTTGGCAGTGGCATATGGTGAGTTGGTAGTAGTGAGGCAGGGTGGGTGTGATTAGTAAGCTCCTTATGTTGGCAGTGGCATATGGTGAGTTGGTAGTAGTGAGGCAGGGTGGGTGTGATTAGTAAGCTCCTTATGTTGGCAGTGGCATATGGTGAGTTGGTAGTAGTGAGGCAGGGTGGGTGTGATTAGTAAGCTCCTTATGTTGGCAGTGGCATATGGTGAGTTGGTAGTAGTGAGGCAGGGTGGGTGTGATTAGTAAGCTCCTTATGTTGGCAGTGGCATATGGTGAGTTGGTAGTAGTGAGGCAGGGTGGGTGTGATTAGTAAGCTCCTTATGTTGGCAGTGGCATATGGTGAGTTGGTAGTAGTGAGGCAGGGTGGTTGTGATTAGTAAGCTCCTTATGTTGGCAGTAGCATATAAATGACAGTACAGGCCCTTAGCTATCAATTGGTTGATGAAAAGGATTGGTGACATCCATTGAATAATCGGACGCACTGACAGCAAACAGTAAATGACAAAATGAGCTGGTAGCAACCATGATATTCCATTATAGGCCAGCAGCAACTATGACATTGCCACACAGGATGGTAGCAACCATAACATTGCAGTGTAGATGGTAGCAAGCTAACACTGGAATATACACTTTAGAGTAAGAAAAGTTCTCTTCTTTCGGGGGCTGTGTGGAGGAGGACAGATACACAATGGCTTAAACAAGGATCCACAAGGAACAGCTTCCCACCTTCACATACATGGGGTCAGAACACGTATACAAATGTCACCATGCTGGGGTTGTCATCATTTATGTAGACAAAAGGCTTTAAGTTCACATATTTTAATCAATATAAACAAGACACAACCATAAAATATGAACATAAAAAACCCTACAAGGAGGTAAGACCATTGACTTTGTGTGACTAGGGTGATGTCACCCCACATTGCTTAATACATTTTTGACATTGAACATTTTGGTGAGGTTAGTAGAAGAGGGAGAGAAATCTTTTCCCAGATTTTTCAACTCTTAATTCAATTATGTTCTTTCAACAACGTCAATGCCTTTTAAAGGCAGAACCATGGGTGTTTAGCATTGGCGTTTTGATGTTGTGATGTTCCAATGCTTGTACAATAGGTGCGTATGATGCCATTCTCGAGCTCTGGCGAGTTTGAGAAGGGCACGACAGTAATTTGGTTGTCGTTGAGCAGAGTGCACCCACCTGGGGCTCTTTACAATAAAACTACAGTTTGTTTGTTAACTAGCCTCTGTAGTTATTTTAAAGTAAGCATAGGTTTAACATTGGCGATGATGATTCCAACAAGATCCCCCAGCCGAGAATCATAACGGATAGAGCGGACAGAGCCTGCGAGTATCCCAGCTCCGGACCGCGGTGGCAGAGAAAGAAACACAACTCAACCAGTAACGAGAAGACACCTCTGTTAAGGTATTGGTTCGATTAAACAAAATGAATAACTGAATACTAGCAGAAAGATCGAACAAATAGAATAATTGCCTGGGCTACAGTTAGCTTACAGCAGCATTTTATGAAGGCAGGGTGACATGTGCATGCAACGCTCCACCCTGAATTCAGAGTAAGGGACTCAAAGCAAAATCCCCGTTGCAGCCATATTTGTTTACCCTAGAAGGTTGCTGCCATAACAACTAAACAAAAACAGTTTGCATCAGAGAAAAAAGGGAAACCTAAGCATTCGGCAGCGCAACGTTACACGTTGTTACTACGCAACGTTAAAGTCATAAGCAACATAGACACATATTTAAAATAACGGCATGCTTCAAATGCAATAACGCAATGAACATTATAATAAAGGAAAACAACCTCGCAGACCAAACACCGTATGTCAATACGAAAAGACACTCAGTACGCAGCCACATGAAATCAAAACTATGGTCATTTAAACAAGAGGAAAATCACTCTGTAAACATGCTACCGCGTGTATAATATGAAAAGACACTCAGTGCACATTGTGCTTACAGTGAAAAAACACAACAGAACAGTTTAACAAGCAAGTATACAGGAAGTGTCAAGCAGGGACTACAACAGAGACAAGAACAGAGACTGAGACAAATCAACACATTGCTGCAACATGCAAAATACCCCAGCACCATGCCCATTCTTGCGGAACCCAGGAAATCCCAATAGTCCTTGAGAACAATAGATAAACACTTTTCAAGTTTATCTGAGAGCGATTGGGGCCACAAAATTTACAATGACTTAAAGGAGGCCACATTGTTGAATTGTGTTGGGGCTGAAGCACTTCAAATTTTTCATATGCTCCCCAACCAATATAATACTAATGAATGCTCTGGAGATTCAGCTAGCACAAGCGGCAACAGGCAGCCTGAGAGTGCTCTTAATAAGTTGGCAACGAATTTTGGGAACAAGACAAATGTTGTCCTTGAAAGATATCACTTTTTCTCACAACGTTTAAACAAAGGGGAATTAGTTGTCATGTACATGGGAGTGCTTCGAGGCTTAATATCAACGTGTAAATTTACAGGTGTGGCCGAAGAGTATTTGAGAGACCAACTGGTGTTGCATACGATGGATCTCCACATACAACAAAAGTTGTGGCAAGTGAAAGACCCAACATTAGAACAAGCAATGGAGATAGTAAGAACCATGGAGTTAGAAGAAACATGCATTAGAGTAGTGCAGAATAAACAAGAGAGTGTGGAGGTCAAAAGTATACAGGAAGCGAAGGAAGAGAATAATGAAGAAGGATTAGTAGCTCTAGTAAGGAAGATGTTGATGAATAACCCAGGGATGAAACCCAGAAGAGAAAGAGAATCATTCAACAGAATGCAGGGACGTTGCTATAAATGCGGCTGAGGTAAACATGTCAATATGGAGAGAGAGTGTCCTGCAGAATGTTTGAGATGAGGTAATATAGGCCATTTCGGAACATTTTGTAGAAACTACAGGTGAAGAAGAAGAAATGTTTCATATTCAAATAGCAGAACGCATGAAGAAGTCTACTGTTTTACAGCCACAAGCATCAAACTTCTAAAAGAGATTGGCGGCCCAAGTAGTTTGCTATCCATTGTGGATGACAGAGAGGAGAACATTCACATTCTAACCATAACATAAGAAGAAAAAAAAGGGCCATGGGTTTAAATGAACATAAATAAGTGTTACGCTCACATGATATCCTGGGCCATCTGGAAGGCTCTGAGATCTGGAACCCTGGATGTGTAGTTGCCCAGTGCTGAATAATGAATCTTAGTTATTTGTAGGGTGAGATATCCGTCCTGCGTTTCTTGTGCAGAGGCGCTTGACGTTTGTTGGCGAGCTGCCCGAGTTGTTTCACTGGTGCAGTACGCCTTCCTTGGGCCCAGGCCTGCTGTGACCCCGAATCTGCTGGTAGGCAGGTAGGTTTGTTAATTGTAAGTCTTTGTTCTGTTTATGGTGGGAATTTGTTAATGTCTTTATCTCCTTTTCGGGTGTGAAGGTCTTGATGCTGGCATGCCGGATGGAGAGGCACATTTCTACGTAAGAGAAAGTGCGAAGCGCAGCGCCTTTATTGTCTTTTGAAGCTAACCTGTGCTTTGTTCTTCTCCTCACAGGCCGCTGTGGTGCTGCGAGTAGATGAGAGCGCGATGAAAAACAGGCTCCCGGAATCCGTTAAGGTAGTACAGCGCTGTGCGGTTGTTTAATATTAAAAGCGAACCTGAATATGTCTCTTTTCCTTTGCAGATGTTGCTGTGGTGCTCCAGATGGAAGCGTGCCGTAGTGCGATGGAATTCAGGTAAGACTGAAGTAATTCAATGTTTTGGAAGCGTGCATTGTATTATTGCTTTTCCCTTTCTCGTTATTGCAGGTCGCAATGTTCAAACAGCAGCTGTGGTAGCGGTTCGCCGGAAGTCCTTAAGCTAGTACTCACAGGTGAGTGATGTTTCTTCTTCTCTCGGTTTCCACAGATTGTAGCCCAGTTGAGATGCTGAGTCCTGGATGGTGTTTTCTCAGAACCATCTTATTCTTGTTCTTGTTCTTGCAGGAATACAGGAAGATGCTGAAGACCAGGAGCTGGACACGGTGAGCGTCATGCTGCTGGTTGCAGAATAACACAAAGCATGTTCTGCAGTCAGGGTGTTGTTTATATAGCCCAGGTAAAGTAGTACCAGGGAAAGTAGTTTCAGGCCTGCCACCCCCAAAAACACTAGACCGCATGGCTTGGTTCTTAGAACTAGACTGTGTGGGTGCTTCCATGTTGGATTTAAAGGCCCATGTACATAAATGGGACCTAGTTTGAACAGCCCTTCCTTCCTACATATGAGCCTGGTGCTCCAGGAGCCCTTTTGCAGTGGTTTTAAGGCCCTCAGTGTTCTGGTGGGAGCCTGCTTGTGGCACAACTTGTGCCCCCTCAGTGGTCATGACAATAAGGTCCCAATGCAAGTAATGGTAGACACAGGTTCACCACATACCATCATTGATGCAACGACTTACATTGAAGAACTAAAAGGAAGGTGTGAAGATCTTGAGAGCACAAGAGTGAGAGCCACTGGATATGGAGAAAGCCCCATCAATATTATCGGATACAAATGTGTTCATTTAAGTTTTGAAGGGAGAGAGACAAATTGCAAATTACATATTGCTGAAAATGGTTCATCGGTTGTGGGAGGTGGGAACAAGCAGCTTTAAAGAAAAAAATACATCCTGGAGAAAGTGTTCCCATACTGAGCATATCAAATGAGAGTTGTGACACGAGTGAGAGTTTGGCTGAAAGCTTTCCCCAAATATTTAATGACAATATAGAAACATCCCCACAGGTACAAGAGATGCATTACAAAAAGAACTAACTAAATTATGTGAACAGAATTTAATTGAACCAATTGAATGTTCTGAATGGCTTTCTCCCATAGTAATTGTGCGGAAACCTGACAACTCTATAAGAATATGTGTTGATTTACGTGACTTGAATGCACACATATGGATTGACAGACATCCACTACCCAACATTGGGGAAATGTTAACAACTATGAAGTAGGCTAGATATTTGACGACCCGAGACCTATCATCGGCCTATCACCAAGTGGTCCTGGATGAGGAATCAAAACAACTGAAATCATTTGTTACGCCATTGGGAGCTTTTAGGTACAGAAGAATGCCTTTTGGTTTGGCGTCAGCCACAGCCGTGTTTCAGCAGCTGTTTGGTGGTCTGGAGGGAGTTTATTATTTTCAGGATTATATCTTAATTGCGACACTGACAGAAGAGGAACATAAAACCAAACTCTTAGGTGTGTTACAAGTTATTCAGGAAAGGGGTCTCAATTTAAAGATCGAAAAGTGTAAAATCAAGAGAGAGGTTACATTCTTAGACCAATTTATAAATGAGGAACGGAATCAAACCTAAAATAAGTTTGGTGGATAACATACTGAACATGCCTAGTCCATCAGTGCAGTTTTCGTGGTTTAGCTGAATATTATTCAAAATTCATATGACAATTCACAGACAAAACGATGCATATGAGAGAATTAATGAAAAAATCGATAAGATTTGTATGGTCAGATGAATGCAAAGAGGAATTTGAATGCATACAAAATGTATAAACAGTGCACTGACATTGAAAATGTTCTAATGTACTGGCCGAAATATAATTTCCGTGGATGCCAGCAACATCAGTGTAGGTGGAGTCTTGAAACAGATTCAGGATGGAAATGCTGTACCAATCGCTTTTGCTTCAAAAGTATTAAAGGGGGCAGAGCAAAATTATTCCACTATAGATAAAGAAGCGCTTGGTGTAAGATGGATCCTTGAACATTTCAGGGGTTTGGTTTGAGGTCTTCCAGTAGAGCAGAGAACAGATCACAAACCATTCATTCATGTATTAAATTCCAAAAGCCCACATTTGGTATCACCCAGAATTCGGAGATGGATATTGGATATAATGCACTTTAATGTTAGATAGTATATACACCAGGCACCTCAAACTTAGTAGCAGACTGTTTATCAAGACTGCCTGAGATGATGGTGATCTATAAGAAGTGAATAATAGTGAAGTAGATACAGAATGCATCATTGCACATATTGAGTCAAGCATATCAAAGAAAGAATGCATCAAAGCGTCTACTGATGACTCAGAGCAAGGTTTAATTTGTCAAGCCATAAAAGAAGGATGGAAAGAGTTTGATCAGAGGTTGAAAAATTATGCCCAAATAAAAAGTGAGATATCAGAGGATGCCACATTCGTGTTCAGAGGCGACTGCATTATTCCAGCGCTGTCATTAAGGAAGAGAATAGCTGATCTGGCACACAAAGGCCATTTAGGCAGAAATTTCACCAAGAGGAGAGTGAGAGAGAATTACTGGTGGCCGGGGATGTGAAGAGATGTGGAGGAGTTGGTGAAGAATTGTACAGCATGCGCAGTGAGTGATAAGAGTAAAAGAATGAATGTCACACCCCTACAACCTGTTGACATTCCACCCTGTGTTCGGAACAAAGTGGCCATTGATATCACAGGTCCTATTGAAACATTAAATACCCAGATGATTTACATTGTGTATTATTGGATTATACATCGAAATGGGTGGGATGGGGTGTTATGGGGGAGGATACAGTTAGCACCCACATAATTGTGAGATTTTTGGAGGATGTGCTTAATAGAGAAGGGGATCCTAAAGAGAATATATCAGATAATTGAGTACAGTTCATGGCTGAAGAAATGCAAACTTTTATGAAGGACATAGCAATTGAACATAGGGTCATTTCTTTGTATCACCCAATGGCAAATGGATTGGTGGAGAGAATTAATGGCTTCATAAAAACTATAATACAATTGGCCATTGCAAATTCACTACCTTGGAAAGATACATTAAAAGAAGTATTAAAAGCTTACAGAATGACCCCACACTCAGCTACAGGGGAAAAGCCGTTCACGAAGATGAGAGGGAGAATAACATCAAACAGACTAAGACCAGTGTGGTTAATGTCAAAGAGTCACAAGAGAATAGATATGGATGATGTCATAAGAAAAGTGAAAGAGAGACAAAGAAAGTATAAGCAATACTATGATGTCAGTAAGCATGTAAACAAAAAAAGCAGTATCAGGCAAGGTGATTGGATTCAAGTGAGAGAACCCAAGAGAGTGTCTAAAGGATTATCCAGATTCAGAGAACCTCAAAGAGTGTTAAGAGCATCAGAAAAATCGGTTGTGTTAAAAGATGGAAAGAGATGGTCATGTAATGATGTGGTGTTGTCAGAGAAGAGGAAGGTAGGAAATGTGATACAACCACCACTGGATGATGATCAAGATCAAATAAGACATGAGAATCAAAGGCTTAGTGCACACATGGACACAAAGAAGACCAAAGTTGATAGCTGCTGTGGTAGAGTGATGTCATCCAGGAATAGAAGAATTTTGCAGAATTTTAAGAAAGACTATGTACACTATTAAAACAAGCATGTCCTTTTATCTTTCGGGACTTCCCTAAAAGAGGACCAGGAATCTTTCAAGTGAAAACCACGATCAACACTGAGTGTATCCTTTACATCTATTAATTCACTATGCTTCATTTTCCCATCATACTCTTTGTTTTCTTCCCCTTTCGTTTTTGTTAAGGAAGGGAGATGTTATGATGTTGTGATGTTCTAAGGCTTGTGCAATATATGCATATTATATATGCATATGATGGCGGTCTTGAGCTTGCGAGTTCGAGAACAGCACGACAGTCATTTGGTTGTCATTGAGCTGAGTGCACCCACCTGGGGACTCTTTACAATAAAACTACAGTTCGGTTGTTAACTAGCCTCTGTAGTTATTTTAAAGTAAGCATTGGTTTAACACTTGGCTCAGTTCTTTGCATTAATAGATGCATCAGGCTGTTGTAAATGCTTTGATACATTTGCTTCCACATGATGTGACATTATTGTTATTGTCAGTCATGACTGTAGACAGGACCTGCATGTCCAGCGTGGCCTTTCGCATGCATTGGTGGGAACGCACATTCAGCATTGTACTCAATGGTATTGGTTATACTAAATACAATCATACGTCAGAAATGATTTTTCATTTGTGACGTAGTTCGGAAATTTGGAAGTGGGGAAGATCATGAGAAAACCTTTATCGTCTCTTCCATTCCAACTCTCCCAAGGTCTTCCTAAAACGTGTCCTGCTAGAAAGACTCATTATGGAACTTGCAAATGATTTATTACAGTTTATCCAGTAATATACTTAAATAAAACCTTGCCACAACCATCATTATATGGCATTATATGTTTTTGTGGTTCTGTGTGAGATTTTCGAATATTGAAGGCTGCATGCACAAAAGACCGATTTTTCGGGCCGATTTGGTACGAGATTCAATATTCCACAATATCACAATTTCGTTTTTTTTACCCATGATCCCCCCTCGTCCTGTTAATCCCACCCACTTGCTCACTCTCTTTCGTGTACATTTCTAATAAATAGGGGGGTTTCACCCCCTACAGCCTCCCCCCGCACACCCGGCCAGTCCCTTCCCGTGCACATGCAGTCCTCTTTCATCCCCCCACCCTAAACACATGCACATAGCAGCAGACACGCTTACTCGCTCCCCCTCCGCATCCCTCACGCAGACATCAAAATAAAGACACACATCTTCCCCGCCTCTTCCCCATCACCCAAACATTTCCCAACAACACATATGTACATACACACTTACCTTTTCACTTCCATTTTCCGTTCCTGCCCTGTCGTTCCTGTCTGAGCCTGCGCACGCTCGTGGGCAGTCAGGGGAGTGACAGGTTGCTTTAGAAGACTGGTCTGAGCGGTCTCAGAGCAGTCTTTCTAAAGCGACTTTTTTATTTTCGGTAAAGTGAAAAATTGATTTTCAATTCGAACCATTTTTTCTTCAGTACGATCAACTCAATTTTGTAATCCTAGTGCAGCTTCTTGTCACCTTAAACGGGATTGTGACGTCCAGTCAATATGTTTTTTCATGTTCATGTCTTTATCGTCCGTTAACAGTTTTCTATTGTGCTCGTTATTTACTGAATCTCGCGCACCTCTTATAAAGTTAAGCCTTGAGCTCGGCTAACCTACCTAAAGGAAGATACACAGTATTGTGGAGAGAATTGTCTCAAAGCTTGTTAACAGAGGCATCAGGCTGTTGTGTAGATCTGAATAAAGTGAATTACTCCTCATTTCCCTTTACATTTCTGTTTTCTCAGTGATGTGCTCACTATTTGAGAGTTATAGCTATGACCTGGACGTTCCAATTGATGGAATGGGGCTTGGCATACAAATGTGGGAGTACTGAGAGATTGGTGGTCTTTAGTAATGCTATATCAGGAAGGCCTTTTGACTCATGCACAACATTCAATGTTGACCATCCTCTATTGCACTTTTTAAAGGGCGAATTTTCCCAACCATTGGTCTTTTGACGAGAGTAACCAGTTCTGAATGGCAGCTTGGCTTTTTCCATTTTCCTATTTCATGTATCTGCTTTCGTCAATGTGAGAGGGTGATTATACCACTGATTGGTCATAAGGTCAGCCTTATAGTATACATACCCTAGTGTGTATGAACCATTTTTTAAAAAGTCTTTAATTGACATAATTTTGCCTGCTGATATTTCGGCACTGATTAGTAATTTCCTAAATATTTCACTCTGATAAGTGTGGATCAGTTCGATGCTCCAAAGGGAGAGAGCGTAATAAATTCCAAGCCTAAAATGTGAACGTCATGCTATGCATTTGTATTATGTATCATTATACTTCCAGAGCTAAGCTTTTGGAGGTAATTGCTATGTGAAATACATAGGAAGACATCTCCTGCCTTTTGGTTTTCAAGTCTGAGAACAAAAGAACAAAACTGAAGACACATTAAATATGCTAAAAAATCCAGAGGGAGTATGGTGGTGTGTGGGGGGGGGTGGGCTAGAGGGTGAGGAGCTCTGTTTACAGTTGTTCAAAGACGATAATAATAAATAAAATAAAAAAAAAACAGATTGTTAAAGAATACTTTCGTGGATGCACAAACGATAAATATTGCATAAATCACGTCCAAAACCTGAAGTCTTTTCAGGTGGTTGAATTTGGTGACACAACTCAAGAGGGAGTTTGCGATGTGCAGTGTTGAGTAAATTGTGAGCCAGGAATACACGAGAAGGGTCTCGAAAAGCCACTCAGAAGGTCAGGATTTCCTTTATGGCGTTGCTCACTAGCTCTTGCTTTGCGGAATTGACTAGGCTGCAGGAGGGTTGTTTTAAGACAAGGCTCTCAATTGGTTTTGTAGAGGAGTTTGTCTGGGATTCAGATTTTCCTGTTATTGATATGTACATTTATTTACCCCTTTGTATGTTTCCCTTTTTTGTGCATTTGTTAGGCCCCCCGTTTGTCGCCATCCATTGGTTACCCTCACTTCCCCTTAAAAGAACTAAAAAGTAAAACATAAACAATGTTTTCTTGGCCTTTTCTCTGTTCCAGTTCTTTTTGTTTTGTGAGTGCAAAATAATTGAGGGAGTGGCTTCACATAGTCAGGGAGCCTGCAAACTTGTGGGAGAGACTGTGCTCTGTGGGGAAGACTATGGAATTGTGGGAGCAGCTCTGCTCTGTGGAAATTCCACACACATTGAGCCAGTGGCTGTGCTCTGTGGGCTAGCCATACATAATTGTGTAAAGACTTCATTCCATAGGAAAGCCCAAAAAACTAGGCAGTGGTTACAATTTGCTTGTGCATGTGTAGAAATGTGTCAGTGGCTTTGTTGTATGTGCGAATCATACAAAATGAGTAATTTGCTATACTCCGTTTAGAGCCAGAAATTGGAAGGCAGTAGTTCTGCTTTTTGAGAGTTTGTACAGTGTGTAGGTTAGGCTCTGTGGGAGCACCAAAATAAATGGGATATGCTCTTTGGGTCTGTGTAAAAGTTTATGGGATATGCTCTTCTATGTGGGAAATCTAGAAACATTGAGGAATCCGTTATGCCCTTTGGAAGAGTCTGTTGAAATTTGGGAGAGTCTCCTCTCTGTGGTGCAGCTAGAACATTTGTGGCAGTGCCTCTACTCTGTGGGCGAGCATGTATAATTGGGGGTCAGGTTCTGTCTGTGGGAGAGGAGTAAAAATTGGGGTGGCAGCTCAGATTTTTTGAGAGGTTGTATAGTTTGGGGGAGGGTATGCATGGGGGAACCAAACAACATTATTTTTAGCAATGCTTCTGGTCTGTTGCAGTGTCTGTAGTATATACTAGTGGAAAACCCTGTGTACACGGGCTGATGTGCGTAAATGAAGACATCTTGAGAGTGTAAATATATGATGTGGTGTATTTTAACGTGATTTATGTTAATAGAAAGAAAGAAAAACCATTTGTAAAGGATCTTGCTACTTTTACATAGAGGAATAGTAACGTCCAACAAAATCTCATAGAAATCGTTGAAAGTTCAATATAGTACATACAACCAATTGTATCTGCTCCTCATTGTCTTGGATTCCACTTACAGGTGTTTCACTCAAATATATAATGCTGGGGATGTCAGAGCAATACAATTCAAGTGCAGCATGATTCGAAGTAGACATGAGATTAAAAAATAAACTAAATTCAAGTCAAATAAAGTTTAAAATATACATGAAAATTATTGGTATAATAATACATACCAAGAAATATTACAATGACCAATTACATCATACATAAGTACATTGAACAAAAAGTGATTTATTTTGTTAGAGAAATAGTGCTTAATCAAATGAATTTTGGTTTATATGTTTTTTAAATGTATATATTTTCTTGCAACTTGTATGCAACTTGAAGTATGCTGTTCAAGTGGTATCCCTGTTGTGGGCCTTTTTTGTAGCTAATTGTATGCTATCATTGTTAAATACACATTTTGTTCGTCTGGAAGACGAACTTGAAGTCTTATTCGATGTTTAAGCCAACAGCTCCCTCTAGCGATGATAACAGGTGAAGCGGGCTGGATGGTTTTGGACAAACATACATCTGGCTTTTTCTTATATATATAAAATAGGATGGCAGTTCCCACCCTATAGTTAAGGTGAGTGGCTTGATTTATAGGAAATGATACCATTCTATTACTACTAACTTTTTCTTTTGACATACAGGAGGGATTTGGCGGATATTTTCCATACAAACAGTTTGTTGCGAGCCTCTCATGGCCCCCACCCCCCACACTGGACATTTTAGAAAGGATTTGTTAAGAAAAGAAAAACTTATTAAGAAAGCAAAGAAACATCCACATTTTGTCAAGCCAAAGCACAAAACTGCTGGACAGACTTGGACCAAGTGTTAACTTGATTTCCGGCAGAGGTTTGGAGTAAATCGTATTGCTGGACTTGGCTCTACTGGTTCCTTATGAACATGGCTAATATCAAAGTCCTGCTGTCTCCTTCTTCGTTCTAACTCTTCATCTAATTCTCTTCATTTTCTCGCCTCCCTTCTAAATCTCTCCTCTTTGTGTCTTCTTCTTCTCTCCTCACTTTTGCTCTCCTTTCCTCATCTTCTGTTCGTCTCTGTATCCTTTTGTCCTGTAATTTCTGTGCTTCCACCTCCTCTCTCTTCCTTTCTTTTCTATCCCTATCTTCTATTGCTCCCTGCCTATTGTCGTACATTCTTTACTCCTCTGCCAGCTCCTGTTGTTTCTCTTGCTCCTCCTGATGCATCTGTTCTCTTGCTGTTCCTTGCTGTTTCTTTTATCTTCATCTGCCTTCAACGTCTTTTCTCGTTCTCTGTCTTTTCTATCCTGTTTGTCCTTACAGAGTAACAGAAATAATTTCTTTATGAAGGCAGAGTGTCTACAAAAAAAAGTGTTTCATTTTGACGTCTGAGGGCTCCCCCACCTCATGACATGGAAGCCTCTAGGCTGGAGGCCTCCATGTCATGGGGTGTGGGAGCTCTGTGACTTAAAAAAATAAATTGTTTCTTTTTGAAGTCACTCTGCCTTCATAAAGAAATTATTTCCATTATGGTTCGATCCTTAACGGAAATAATTTATTTATGAAGTCGGAGTGACTTCAAAAAGAAACAATTTCTTTAGTAAGTAATAGGGCACCCCTCAACCCCATGGTGTGTGTGAGTGTGAGTGTATGGTGAAACGGTGCACACTAATAATTTATAGGTGGCTGCCCATGTGAGTGTATAGTGAAAGGGTGCACAATTAAATGTATGGTTGGCTGGGTGTGCGTGTCGAGTGTATGGTGAAAGGGTGCACACTTACATGTATGGGTGGCTGCCTGGGTGTGCGTGTATGGTGAAAGGGTGCCCACTTAAATGCATAGGTGGCTGCCCGTGTGAGTTTATGGTGAAAGAGTGTACACTTAAATGTATGAGAGGCTGGGTGTGCGTGTCGAGTGTATGGTGAAAGGGTGCCTGGGTGTGCCTGAATGATGTTAATGTTAAAGGCATTTATACTGCAGACCGTCACCAATGGAATTGGTCCCCAAGTGCTGAAAGGGTGCACACTTAAGTGTATAGGTGGCTGGGTGTGCGTGTGTGTGTATAGTGAATGATGTGTGTGCTTGTGTTCAAGGGCGCAACACAACCTTAATTTCGAGGGGGGGTGATAACCCTTCAAATGTTAGGAGAGGTGCTAACTTCACGGGTGGGTGGGGAGGAGAAAACCTATTTGCGTGGGGTATCTATCTTCTTTATACATTCTATTGAGACTATTATAGTACAGCTTCAATGTTACAAACAGTTACGTCTCTCCTTTAAGTCTGAAAGCACCCATTTATGGACTGCTCTCAGAATAAACGGTCTCCTTTGCCCTCTCTGCCCTTCCAAACACTTCCCTGGCATGCAAGAACTAAACCCACATCAAGCTTTCAATTGCCAAAAGAATTATGCATTTGAGTGCAGGTACTAACAGTGAAATGCTTTAAGTTAGTAAGTACTGGGCCTTTGTTAACAACGAAACCCAGGTGCCATTTAACATCTGTGTAATGTTCTGTCCGGCAATGGCTCTGTAGGTCAGCTAGGTGGAGTCAACATGGTCCAAAATTTCAGGGGGGCTTGGTTGGAGGGCTGAAGCCCAGTCAGCTCAATGGCTTTGCACCAATACTTGTGTTTAATCCCTTGGTTACTTATTGTTAATCTTAATTACTCATAGCCCTATTCTTCCTCATCCCGGTTCTTGGGTATGAGGCACTTTGCTCATACACAAGAACTGTGATGAGGAAGAGGGACATGGAGGTGATGCCTGGCTTACTTACCTGTAATCTTCATTACTCCCAGTCCCACTCTTCCTAATCCCAGTACTTACCTATGAGGCAAGGAGCTTCATACGTAAGCACTGGGACAGGAAAAAAGGGACGTGGATGTAATTCTGGGCAGAGAAGTTGATTTTGAGGGTTGGGGCAGGGGTTGGGAGGGAGAGGAGATGTGTGCGGGGGGTGGGGTGCGACGGGTATTGTGCAATAAATCGTAATGGTTATCCATATCCAGGCTAAGCAGGCATGGCATGTGGTATTAGTTGCTAGAGAGGCATTTTGGTGCAGCCAGTCTAGTCATTTCTTAGTTTGGCTTGACTTTTTTTAACTAGACATCTCTGATAAAGCAGTCCTGCTAAGTGTAATTACCTAGCTAGATTGACATTTGGGTGTTGCCAGATTAGCCGTTTCTTGCTGAAGCATTGTATATATTTCTGGGCATCGGTGACAAAATACCCATGATATGTGTTACTGCTTCGACTGGCATTTTGGTGCAACCAGTCTAGGTATGTCTAAATGTAGCCTTTCATGCTTTACTGTAATATGTTATTACGTGTCTAGACTGGTCTACATTGTGCAGACAGTTGGACATGTTTTCATTGTGGCATGATATTTTAAATAGCAAAGCATTATATTAATTAAAACATCCATATTCCTGTGCACTGTTGGTGACTTGCATGTAGTGGATTTTTGGATTGGTCTTACCCCACAAAACAATTGCAAATGCTCTGGCCTTTTAGCCAATTTTTCTCAGAAAGTGTGCTACATAATGCATTAAAAAAACCTATTTATGTCATTCTCCTAGTGCAGTGTGTAGCGTACCCCTGCAGGAGAACATTCCTGCATATTACAGAAGCGTGGTAATCTAGGCCGGGCCAGAGTGCAGCGTGACCTGTGATTTGTTGCTGAGTTGGGGCTGGGGCCCCCTCAGCAGGCTCGCAGGGGGGCCCCCAAACTTTGTGTTATGTCACTGATTGGTGCAACATGTACAGTGCGTAGTCTTTTCTCTTTTGTAATGACTTGGAAGGTCGAAGAACGATGATCTGAAGTGTTGCTAAGAGCAATGCCAGAGGTTAATATTAGTTCTAAACCTTCTGGCTATCACCTCTTTTGTTTTGCTGTACAGTGGCCAGGGCTGAAGGGTGTGGCTAGTGGGCTCCGAAGAAATGAGAAAACCCTTGAAAATCAGTGAATACACTTTAGTTAGCAGAGAGTTAAGGTGATCAGATTTAACGTGAAATATACATAGCAACAGAACCTTTGACATTTAGTGATACAAACCTTGGTTAAGAGGGAGTTAAGGTGATCAGATTAAACGCAACAAAACCGCTGAAATTCAGCAATCAAATTTTGAGCAAGTCCACCGTAACTATGTGCCCCCATGTTGCACAGCGTATGACCAAAATTATGACATCATAGATGACATAACTGATGATGTCAATGATGACATCACTAATTACATTACATAATGTGATCATACACTGTGCAACAGGGGGCACATAGTTATGGTGGACTTGCTTGTAATGCGATTGCTGAATTTCAGGGGTTTTGTTGCGTTACATCTGATCACCTTAACTCTTTCTGAGCCAAAGGTTTTTTTCACCGAACATATATATATATATATATTCGTTTAGAATAGCATGGAAAACGCTATTCCCTCGAGCTGCACTCCTCACCATCCAGTTCCAAACAAGAGGTTCCAAGTTACCTCATTATGAAGCACGAGTTGAAAAAGAAACTGCACCGGTTGTGTGCATTTAAACAGCCTTTATTAATTCATAGCAGTTTCTTTAAAAAGGGAAGTTTCCCAGTAATATCATTAGCCAGACGGCAGCCTGACGCGTTTCGCCACAACCTAGTGGCTTGCTCACAGTTACTCCTCCCCCTTTGGGAGTTTGTTTTTAAACCCAGCACCACACCATAGTGATAAACATAGAAAAGGTGACTTACAAACAAAGTCAGTATATAGTTGGTAGCCATGTTGGATGGGGCTATCGAGGCCAAGCTTACCCATATCACAAAGAACGAAAAAAGTAAGCTTAGAAAATAAAAGCATTATTTTCAACGTTCATAATAAAACGTGCAAGTTATTGTCATTATTTCATAATAAAAGGCATGGTAAAAAATCATCATCCCTTTCTGCGTGATGTGGGCTTTGTTTGTTACGTTTCAAAGGACTGCTATATTCCAATGGTTGCATAACCAAAGATGTTATATGGTGAAGAACTGTATTACACATTTTTATACGAGTATAGAACTCCTTGTTCAACTGGAAAGGTATTTAGCAGCACTGGAACAGTTTACCACAATATTTAGTAAGCATGTGCATATATAGCGTAATGCTATGTATTGTGTCACAGTTACTTTATCAGTGCAAAATTGCAGACTATAAAGTGCTAGTGCATTGTGCGTTCCAATACCAAGGAGAGCCATGGCTGGGTTCATGGACGCATACTTATACAGTGCGAGATACAATCCTGTGATAAATGAATGTTACCCATCCGTAAAGCAGCATAGACATGATATAAAGTGCATAGTGCCTTCCTATGATCAATAATACGTATATGACCCATGCAGGAAAACCCAAGTATAGAATACAGCAACACATATTTGCAATCAATATATCCTGCTGGATGTAGAGAAACAACTAGAAAAATATTCTATACAATGCCATATATGTTATGCAACAGTTGATAAATATCCAGATATTTTCCAAATCTGTATATTGCCCATTTCAACAATTACACGTACAAATACCCTTTGATCGTAATCAACCATATATTGCGAGTTACCATAAAGGAGTGAATCGAATAAAAAAACCATTAACCAAAAATTAAAAATGTTATAAGCATTAGATAAGGGAGAAAAGAAAGAAAAAAACCTTTACAAAAAACCAAACATCAGGAATTATAATATAGGGTCCTTTGGGTTGATGATGAGGGATATTGTCTGGGCTCTCTATGCAATAATTGAGTCCCCAAAAATGTGCATAGTTCCTCATCAACATTATGGCCAACAGGGGTCTTACTCTCAAAATCGAGAATGAAATTGGTCTCTTCTTGTCGGAGTGTTTTCTCATTATCACCTCCTCTAGGGCTTCGAATGACCCTATATATGTCAAAAAATGTAAGACTTGCTGGATCCCCATTGTGGAATTCAGAAAAGTGCTTGGCCATGGGATATGTGCAGTCTTTTTTGATGATGGCTATGATGTGTTGTAGAATGCATACCTTTAATTTGCATTTGGTACTTCCTACGTACCATATAAGACACGTGCATACCAAAACATAGACCACCAGCTCAGATTCACAAGTGATTTTGCTTTTTATGTAAACCAAATGTTTCAAGATTGGATGTGTGTAACCTTTGCAGTTTTTTGTATATTTGCAAATCTTACATCTGGTACATTTCATGAAGCCACTTCCGGATGTAGAAAGCACATTAGTGCCAGCATCACTCTTTTCTACAGCCATATAGCTGTTCACCACTAGGTCTCTATTGGAAGTACTCTTTCTAAAGGAGATATCCGGATGGTCGTTTAATAGGCTACCAATATCTTTATCTGCTTTCAGCACCTTCCAATATTTATTAATTATCCGTCTGATAATTGATGCATGGCTTCCAAATGTCAAAATCAATCTTGTGGTGTTTTCATCATCTTTCTTAGTTTGGTCTGACTTTGATGCTATTAGCATATTGTGTCTACTCATTTCTCAGACTTTGAGGTATGTCCTTTCAATGATCTTCTTAGGGTACTGTTGTTGCAGGAAGTTCTGGGCAGTCACTTTGCTGGCTAGATCAAAATCCATTATATTGCTGCAGTTTCGCCTGATACGGATGAATTCCCCATAAGGGATGGTCCATAGTAGGGTCTTAGGATGTGCACTGTTTGCGTGTAGTGGGAGATTGGCATCTGTAATTTTTCTATACTGTTCAGACTCAATTTTTTGTGCCACAATCTTCACTTGCACTTCCAGAAATACGATTGCTTCTCTGTTGTGGTGTTCAGTAAATTTAAGATTCAAATTGTTGGTGTTAAGCAATTTGACAAACTCACACCACAGCTCGACCGTACCATCCCAAATACTGAATAAATCCTCAATGTAGCGAAGCCACAGTACAATTATTTCCTTGAATTTTTCATGTGCGTCTGCCCACACATCATCAGATTCGCATATGATGGTGCGAAGGTTGTACCCATCGTGGTACCTTCGGTTTGGCGGAAGGGTTCATTGTTAAAAATGAAAATGTTATTTTCCAAGCATAGTTGGATCAATTCGAGGATCATTTGAGAATGTTGTAAATGATTGAGAGATCGCATGTTGAGGAAACTTTGGCAGGCAAGTATCCCATCATTATGCTTGATTGACATGTACAGAGACACTACATCCATGGTTGCTAATGAGTAGGTGGATTCCCATGGAAGTTCATCGATTTTTAACAGAAAATCAGTAGTGTCTGTCACATATGATGGTAATGTGGATACAAATGTGCAAAGAACCTCATCCACAAATTTGGACATGTTTTCCAGTACCGACCCACACAAGGTCACAATGGGTCTCCATGGTGGTATAAGGGGATTCTTATGGACTTTGGGGAGGAAGTAGATGGTAGGAATTACGGTATTCTTGGAAAATGGAAATTTCACCATTTCTTCCTCTAAGATGTCTGCTTGTTGCCACTTGGTTAGGAAGGTAAGTACTTCCCTTTCCAACTGTTTGATGGGATTATTACTGAGTCTTTCGTAACAGTTCACATCATTAAGTTGTTTGTACGCTTCAGCAATGTAGTCCAATTTATTCATTATGACTATGTTGCAACCCTTGTCTGCTGGTTTTATTATATATTTGTCCAATTTTGTGATTTCAGATAGCACCTGTTGTTGTTTTTTGGACAAATTGCTTTTGGGTTGCCTCTGAGTTCTTCTTCTCTCATCTTTTAAGTCATCAATTACTACATTGGAGAATGCTTCTATGTGGCTGTTTGGGCATTTCGATTTGCACCTTAATTTACTAGTAGATGGCCAGTCTGTGCTAATGCCCAGTCTTTCCAAATAGGTGGCAAAACCGCTGCTCGCCGTGTCACTTTCTTGTTCGAGATCATCAAGAGTAATCATGGTGTCCATTTCTGCAATGGTAAATGCCGTCCGTCCTTCCAAAGCCGCTTTTGGCTTTTTTCTATATGTCGAGGTGGCAAAGAATTTCTTAAGTCGTATTTTGCGAATAAACCTGTCCAAGTCTATCCTAGTTTGCACATAATCGAAACTGGCAAGCGGACAGAAATTCAAACCCAGTTTCAGTATTTTAGCCTCTTCTGTAGTAAGAATATGGTCGGATAGATTTCTAATTTGTTGTTTATTTGTGGTCTCTGTGACATAATCAGTTATTTCCCAGAGCGCAGTGACATTGGTGGCAATGAGTTGTCTGAATTTGTTACCCCTCTGCCCCCTCCTTGTTTTTTTCACCCCCCTCTTCCTTGTCCTTTTGTTTTTGAAGCTCCTCCTCGAGTTTTTTTGTTGTTTGCTCGCCCACCTTGGCACAATAGTCTCATCTCCTCTTGGAAGGTCGAAGAACGATGGTCTGAAGTGTTGCTCAAAGCAATGCCAGAGGTTAATATTAGTTCTAAACCTTCTGGCTATCACCTCTTTTGTTTTGCTGCAACATGTACAGTGGCCAGGGCTGAAGGGTGTGGCTAGTGGGCTCCGAAGAAATGAGAAAACCCTTGAAAATCAATGAATACACTTTAGTTAGCAGAGAGTTAAGGTGATCAGATTTAACGTGAAATATACATAGCAACAAAACCTTTGACATTTAGTGATACAAAGCTTGGTTAAGAGGGAGTTAAGGTGATCAGATTAAACGCAACAAAACCGCTGAAATTCAGCAATCAAATTTTGAGCAAGTCCACCGTAACTATGTGCCCCCATGTTGCACAGCGTATGACCAAAATGATGACATCATAGATGACATAACTGATGATGTCAATGATGACATCACTAATTACATTACATCATGTGATCATACACTGTGCAACAGGGGGCACATAGTTATGGTGGACTTGCTTGTAATGCGATTGCTGAATTTCAGGGGTTTTGTTGCGTTACATCTGATCACCTTAACTCTTTCTGAGCCAAAGGTTTTTTTCACTGAACATATATGAGCAAAATGAATGTAGGCCTCGCCAGTTCTCCTGCCCATGTCAATATTGTACGTCTTGCTCTGCAGGTTGCTGCATTGCACTTGCCCAATAGGCACTGCACTTCCCCTGCTAAAGCAGACTCATCCCGCTTACTGGATTATATCGCGCCGGTGAGCCCCCACGAGATCACTCCGCCACATGGAGACACCCACGCCGGGACTCCCATTCCACCCCCACTCCTTTACCACTCCTTTACTACTGCCACTACATTACAATGAGAAGAGTCTCACATGCATCTTCCGCTCTACAAGCAATAATCATGAGTACCCTGCCAACGATCCAGCTCATATTGCACCTTTCACTCTCCTGACTCCACTCCCCACACCACTCCCACACCCAACGTTACTGGGCCACCTCTACTCTACGTTCCACAGTTATCAATGCAACTGATTGTCTTAGCTTTAGAGCTGCACATACCTCAACTACCAATGCACCGGATTGTCCTCACTTTGCTAATACGTGCACCTCAGCCACCAAAGCTACTGATTGTCCATGTTAAATTTGCTCCTCACACCACCACCAACACCACTCCTACTCCCTCTTCACAGGGCTACCCCCATCTTCCCACCACAGTTATCAAAGCACCCGATTGCCTGAGCTGTATAGCAACACACACCTCTGATATTAATGCACCTGTTTGTCTTCAATCCGCTGACACATTCACTTCAGCCACTAATGCACAGGACTGTCCTCGCTATGTTGAAACATGCACCTAACACACCAAAGCAACTGATTGGCATCACTATGCTGCTACAAGAAATGCTCACTGTCCCCCCACACCACCACCAACACCTTTCCTACCCCTGTTATACGGAGGCACCCCATCATTAACGTGCCATCACCTTCTGTGGCAAGCCACCCTGCTGCCGCAGTTAGCCAGAAGTAATGGCCACAATACCCTCAGAAACATTAACTCTTCCCTCTCTGCACTAGATCTGGTACACCCACCCCTCAATTCCTCTGCCTGCCCCTACCCTCATCTACCTCACCCGGGGTACCAGTAGCCACCCACTCTACCAGCCACCTACGCTGGCAGTCTTGCCTAGGCTCAATGAGATTAGCCAAGTTGTGCTCCAGAACGCCCCCACACCAGGACTCCCTCCTGGGCACAATACTCTACCCATCCTGGGTGTGGAAAGAGCATGCTGCATCTGCTCCCGCACCTATCCCCCTCTCCTCCTGCTCGAACCCCAGTCCCACCTTTTGCCACCTGCCAATCCTCACAAGAGTGAACCTCCACTGAAACATAAACTACAACTCTATTGCACCCTGATCAACGCCCGTACCCTCCACGCTCACTCCACCAACATCCACGGCCTTATGGAGGAAAACCACCTTCATTTCATGGCAGTGACTGAAACTTGGCTGCACATCGTGGCAGGACTATCCCTCTCACTCGCCATGCCCCCTAACTATTCAAGAGACAAAACAGGAGCTGGAGTCACCCTCATCAAAACAAACTCTCTTGCCTTCAGTGGAATACATATCCCCAACAACTTGGCTATGAATTACTTCTGTCTAAGCTTCCTATCAATCGGTAAACCGCCATCAACATCCTCATTGTCTACCGTCAACTCAATCACCAGAACTGCCCGCTCACTAAGTTCATAGTCATGAGGACTTTAACCTAGGTTTCAACATACATTATAGCCAGCAACCTCACTAAATTACTCACTGATCTGAGCTTCATACAACGTATCCACTCTAAAGCATGTACCCTCGATTGGATCTTAACATCGAACACCTAAGTCTCGATTACATCTAACACACCTGTGCCCTAGTCCGACAACTCTCTCATAGAGTTCTGTCTGCCCCAATCCCAACTGGCAAGCAACCCAGCCACCACACATCTGCTCACCTTCTCACACAACACTCGCAGACTCCCTGAAGCCTGGATGGCCCCTACACTTGTTAAACACCTCTCTAAACGCATACCCACACCAGATGACTCGAAGGCCCATGCTTCACTGACCCTTAATGCCCTTTCACACACCATCAACCAACACGCCACTCTTAAGTCTATTAACCCTAAACCAGGTTGAAGAGCAAAGAGTTGGTTTACTGATGAACTCACCTCCCTGCACCATCAGAAACACGCCTTGGAACACACCTGGAGGAAAGCCCCCACTCCTTCTAACCTTGATGCCTTCCATTAAGATTCCCGAATCTTCAAAAACACCATTCTAGCAAACAACGCCAACTCCTTCAACTCAAGGATTACTGAAGCTAGCTCTAGTTCCAAAGAGCTATTCACTACACACAAAGAGCTGGGAAATCCCAGGCCATTGACGGGCCTGTTGTTAGCTCCCTGGTCCCCTCGTGGGACCCGGTAAGGACGCCTGGTTTTTCCAGGTGCCCATTGCGGGTCCTGCGAGGAGACCTTGCAATAGGGCGGAACGGGTTTACCTGCACCGGCACCTTTACCGGTGCCGGTAAACCCTTCGGCCAACCTTATAGTGAGGGCCAGAGACACAGTTCCTTTTCCTATTTTAGAAGCTTTTCTGAAGACAGTGATTTAGAAGAGGAAGTGACCACTGTTATTCCAGAACAAGCAAAATAACCCACCGGCACATCACATTTTTAACAATCTCACTATGGAGGGGGTGCAGCAGGCGGACAACATACTTAATTGACAGGTGGTCACCTTGGCAGGCTACATCGTGATCTATTGGGGGGAAATACAGTGTTAAGGCTCTTATCTTTAGCAACGTGGTAACTCCTCCCTTGCAGTGTCACTTAAAAGCTGATTGTTGGATGACAGTCATGACAAGTCAAGCAATGCAATACAACGTGCTTTGCTGCCTCCCCTGCAGAATGGCACAACGTTCATATGAGCCGCCTATAACCAACATATGGGACGGGTGGAAGGCTATGCATTGCTCTTACGCCCTGGCATTGCTCCGGCAACCTTCTATGCCATTGAACTGAGCGTATTGAAACCATTGCAGAAGGGAAGCAGCCATTTGCAAATCTGTCTGGGTCCTGCCCCCTAATGGGAGCAGTCCAGCATGTTCAGCCTTGTCAGGCCTCAGCAGTGAGGTGCAGCGTGGTTCTCTATTTTGCAAAGGAGCAAGGGACCCATGCTGGGAATGCCCTCGCCCACTTATGGTGCCACACCATAACCAAATGAATCTCAACCACTGGTATTTCTCTGGACACCTTTACACGCCATTGTTTATTTTAGCCGTTCAGTGCTATTGCAGAAGGCGACCAGCCAATGTTTTCCAAGTGTCTATTTATTTGCTGTACACGATTGGTATAATGATAGCTTTGGTTAGAAACACTTGTGTATAGGCGCGTTACAAATGCCATATCATATATCATATCAGTAAGGGCTACTCATTTCATTTCCCTGTTAAAAATCACTTGGCCAAATAAGCTTCTAAGGGGGGAGGGGGAAAGACACATTAAAATGTTCATCAGTAGATCAAAAAATGTATCTGTACCTCCTTCAAAAATGTGCTGCAATGTTTTCTGAATCGTCTGCTATACCGATTACACAACAGCATGAGATGCATACTGATGAAACGGGCGTAATGCAGCCTTGATTAACTCGCACTATCTCCTAAATAAACACTAGGAGGCGACACACTCCATGTTATTCTGTGCGCTTTGAGTATAACCAACTAGTTGTTAATGGTAAGTGTATACGATGAACACGCTATTGTCATTTCAAAACGCTTTACGAAAATACCTTTCACATCTTTGCGTTATTATATTTAAAATGTGTCTTTTAGGCAATATTTCAGTTTCATGCACCATGAATGTACTATTGAACAATCTGTAAAGAATAATGCAACTTCTAAGGGCATATTGCCATCACACTTTCACGTTCTGTCATTGCAGCACTCTCTTCCACTAGGGCACAAATCACTCATAATATCAAATATCAGTACGACTATCATCTTAGGCGAGTATACAGTACAGCCATCTGTAGCGAGTACATTTCTAGCTTTCTGGTGTCCAACTTCCAAGCTCTTCCAACAAGTTTTCACTTCATTTTGTGGGACGTGTATTTTAAAGATAGGACTCTTTTTAAGCAATAATTTCACGCATTGCTGTGTCCATTTTATTAGTGTAGGTGAGCAGATGCCATGCCCGTGAATGCAGAGAGGTTCTCACTCTCTCTCTCTCTCTCTCTCTCCCCCCCTCGCCCCTTCTCTCTCTCTCTCTCTCTCTCTCCCCCCCTCGCCCCTTCTCTCTCTGTCTCTCTCTCTCTCTCTCTCTCTCTCTCTATCTCTCTCTCCTCTCTCTCTCTCTCTCTTTTTTTCTCTCCCACTCTCTCTCTCTCTTTCTTCTTCTCACATTCTCTCTTTCACTTTCTCTCTTTCTCTTTCTCTCTATCCTTCTCGTTCTCTCTCATTCTCTTTCTCTCGCTTTTCCTTTCTCTTTCCGTCTCTTTCCCTTTTGCTCTCCTTCTCTCTTTCTTTCTCTCTCTTTCTCTCCCTTTCTCTTTCTCCTTCTCTTTTCCCTCTCTCTCTTTCTCTCGCCAGTGCTAGTCATCCATAGACACAACCGAACGTACACAGATCCCATTCCGAAGACAACTACAGGGAAGGAAAATACCCACTTTATTCCAGAAGAAAATTATGCATTCTGTTCACATTTCTGTAAAATGATAACGTCTTTTTCTGAAAATCACTTCCCATTTCCAGTGTAATTCTGTACCATGCAGAAGACACCTTGGCATAAAATGCAATCTTGGTCTTGAATTTCACTGATAACTTTCATGGGACGCTTCCCCCAACCAAACCCTCGTGCCTCCCACTAGCATCTGGGTCTGGGCTCGGGGATGCATAGGAAGACCCTCGGGCTTCCGTACCTTTCTTGTTGTCACGGTCTCCCAGCGCTGTTACTGACCCTTGCCCGTGGCGAGGCACAATGCATAGCGCCTTGAGGGAGGCGAATCGCCACAATTCTGCTGTCAGTGGAGCCGTCAGGATTCTTCCACCTGCTTGGGGAGATTCTGCAAAACCACCTGACCTGGCACAACTAACCCCGAAAACTACTTGTGGGATGACGTTTGCCCTCACATATGTTTCTTCAGGTGAGCACAATGGTGTGAGGGGACACAGGATCACTGCGAATGCATAGAAATGAAAGGCATTGGTCGACGTGTTTGCGGTATCTGTGACTGACCACTTATTGCTCTCAGAGCAATATGTCCCAGGCTCTGAAGAAAGTCCAGTCGAACCCACAGGACGGAAACATGTTGATGGAAGAGACCTGCCCTGAGTAAAGATCTAGCGGGAAGATGAAGAAACTATGCTTTTAATTAATTGGCAATTTGATTATACAAACGCATATTTTTTTGTTGTTGTTGGTTGTGGAACATATGTAAACATTAAATATAATTCCCGCTCGGGCATGATAGTGCTAAGTCAGCAGGCTTTTGTAAACTAACTTTATAATTTGTCAAAGAATAATAATTGAATAATATATTTGGATGAAAAGATGTTTCAGTAAAGGATGTTTCTTGAACGATTAGGGAGGAACCACAAGACAGCAGTGGTATACGTGTTGGATGGCCATTCCGCTAACCCATTTTCTGTCACCCAGCTGGACAAGCCATTTGAATCAATGCTTCAAACCAGACCCCGGTGTTCCTATGAATGGGATGGCAAGTGCAAATGCAGTTGGGGCACATTTTATTAACCATGCGAGTTGCATTCACGGCACTGCCAAGGTTATCCCTGCATGCTGCTGGCTCCACTGCAGGCCCTTTTGCCAGGGGTGGACTGGGAGCCAAAAGAGGCCCTGAGAATAATTTTCAATGTGACCGCATGTAACACATTTTCAGCAAACCCAACCCTTTTCCTATGGGAAATTTGGAAATACCACAGAAAAGAGGCCCGCGGTGCAGAGGCCTACCGGGAGATCTCCAGAGTTCCCTATAGGCCAGTCCACCCCTGCATTTTGCACTTTTACAGAAACGGAGTGCAAAAAGAATTAGTAAATACAGGCAAAATTCCCTTCCCTCTTTAAAGGATGTGGCTTTGCAAGCGGAGTGGGACTGACCAGAAGGAATGGTGTTCACAGTCTGCCAAATGTGATGAAAAGTCCTAGGGCAATCAAACAAGAGGGAATACTGGCATCAGGCTTTTAGGTCTAGGTTTTGCGCGTATTTCCCCACTCCAGGCCTTACAAAATGGGCCCCATTGAGAGCTGCGGCATGCGACAAGCTTCCCAGATACTGCCTGTAGAGTTCCCCTCATTAAGCGCTCAAATGGCTGAACGTGTGTTCCACCAGTGCGCACATGTCTGCAATAGAACCATCCTTAATTGTTTGTTACTGTGTTATATATATCTAACATGCGCTTTATGGTCTCTTCATTATTCTTCCAAACACCACAAGCCAGCAGAAATACAGAGAATAATGGCCGTGTTCATGCTTCTAGTGGATGGCTTGTTCTAAATTGTCTTTAAACGTGAGTAATCGAAGTATGTATTCAACCCGTAACTCTCTACAGAAGTGGCGTACATGTTCTAAATAAAGCAAAGGCTTTACTTACGATGCAGGTCCACTTAGGCACACGATTCTCTGGTGGCACCCCCCTTTCGTCACAATCATATCATATAGCTTGATAAACTGCGCGGGAAGCGATGGTAATACACAGGTGTTCTCCCTGGCCCTTATCCTTGTCTCCTTTGCTGCGATTAGAATAATAAAAAGAGAGATTTCAAAAGCAGCAATAACAGGTAGTTGTGTTCTAGCAGGTGTGCAGGACACACTTTAACATTAGCAGCCACAAGAAAGGTAGACAGGCTAAAGTATTGATGCAGCACACAAATCAGTAGCCGTACAAGAAAGAAACGCATTCTCCTGTATAGACATCAAACTCAGAGCCACAGCCTCGCGAGATTGCACAAGTGCTCGAACATGGATGTGGGCGAGGGACCACATTCTCCTGTATAGACATCAAACTCAGATCCACTGCCTCGTGAGATTGCACAAGTGCTCGAACATGGATGTGGGCGAGGGACCATATTCTCCTGTATAGACATCAAACTCAGAGCCACAGCCTCGCGAGATTGCACAAGTGCTCAAACATGGATGTGGGAGATGGACCAAATTCTCCTGATAGACATCAAACTCAGATCCACAGCCTCGCGAGATTGCACAAGTGCTCGAACATGGATGTGGGCGAGGGACCACATTCTCCTGTATAGACATCAAACTCAGATCCACAGCCTCGCGAGATTGCACAAGTGCTCGAACATGGATGTGGGCGAGGGACCACATTCTCCTGTATAGACATCAAACTCAGATCCACTGCCTCGTGAGATTGCACAAGTGCTCGAACATGGATGTGGGCGAGGGACCATATTCTCCTGTATAGACATCAAACTCAGAGCCACAGCCTCGCGAGATTGCACAAGTGCTCAAACATGGATGTGGGAGATGGTCCAAATTCTCCTGATAGACATCAAACTCAGATCCACAGCCTCGCGAGATTGCACAAGTGCTCAAACATGGATGTGGGAGATGGACCAAATTCTCCTGTATAGACATCAAACTCAGATCCACAGCCTCGCGAGATTGCACAAGTGCTCAAACATGGATGTGGGCGAGGGACCAAATTCTCCTGTATAGACATCAAACTCAGATCCACAGCCTCGCGAGATTGCACAAGTGCTCAAACATGGATGTGGGCGAGGGACCACATTCTCCTGTATAGACATCAAACTCAGATCCACTGCCTCGCGAGATTGCACAAGTGCTCAAACATGGATGTGGGAGATGGACCAAATTCTCCTGTATAGACATGAAACTCAGATCCACTGCCTCGCGAGATTGCACAAGGGCTCAAACATGGATGTGGGAGAGGGACCAAATTCTCCTGTATAGACATCAAACTCAGATCCACAGCCTCGCAAGATTGCACAAGTGCTCAAACATGGATGTGGGAGAGGGACCAACTTCTCCTGTATAGACATCAAACTCAGATCCACAGCCTCGCGAGATTACACAAGTGCTCAAACATGGATTGGAATCAAGGAGAAAGGTCCTTGTACCACTGCATAGATATAGGATGCTGATTACTGGAGGGGGGGGCAGGGGGAGGGAGGGCAGAGCTCCAAATTCCAGGACAGTCCCGGCAAAACTTGGACGTCTGGTCACCCTAAGCATATCTGAAGACTGAGACTGGAAGAGAGACTGGGTTTTCAAGTGCTGTTCCCATGTGTGAACAAAGAAACAAATGACTTGGTGGTGTTCAATATATCAACAGTCGCTATTAATATATGTAATGCAACACTTTACCCAGTTAAACCATAGGTGATGCTTTTTAGAAGAGTGTACTCGTATCTAAATTGCTCTTAGGGGCTGACAATTTTGAAATATTTGGGTGCAGGCAATTTTGATAGGTTAGACACTAAGACACCGAACGAGATTCCCAGGATCACACACTTTAATGAAATGCTGGAGCTTGGATTTGAGTCCATTCTTCAATTACAGCACTTGAACACATTTCCCCCAGTTATTTTAATAAAGAAAGGTCCAATTAGTTTTGAAAGCCTGACTTTCATGAACTAACATAATACAATGTTTTGTAGTCCTAACTTTGAAAGTACACAAATCACATGATAACCCGAACATTGCAATATTTAAAAAAAGAATCCTTATAAAAAAGTATTTGCAGAAGGAGGAAGATTCTACGGTAGCTTTAGTTTCAACTTCATCAAGGGAAGTGTGCAAGCCCTCCAATTGATGTGGGTCTCAAACATCTCATCTGGGTCTTATTACTGAATTTCAAAGCTTTAAATACACCCATCAAAATAAACTATATGATAAGGTTACCCGAGTACAGTAATTGAATGACACACAATTGCAAATTGCAATTCATAATGTGAAGAAGAACATTTGAAATTACACAAAAAAAGCAAACCATTTTTGTTTCAAATAAATTGACCTGAAAGAAAGACTGTGACATTTGGTTGTCTCACTCCTGTCTAGGAAGACTTTAAGTCAAATGGCCTACATGAAACGAAGGAGCATGCACTGGGCTAAGCAATGCCACTAGCATATGAGAAGGCTAACCTTTTGCATAAAACAGCACAGACACATGCCTCATGAGAGGGTTTATGCAGATAGGACAACATCACCTTGGCACTCAGTGGCCTTCACTTGCTCCCACTGCGTGCACAAATCAAATCACCTTCAAATCATGCTGCATCATCTATAAGGCAGTCGCCCTCAAGTCACCCAGCTACCTCACGGAGAAGCTCAGCATCTCCGGCTGACAGCGCACCACCAGAAACCAGGACGTACTCAGACTTAAAATGTGCTGCTGCACAAAAAAAGACCAGAAAACAAGCAGTCTCTGGCCACTCTCCAAGACTATGGAACATCCTACCCATCAGCATCAGACTCGGCCCACACTTTTACACTTTCAGAAAAGAAGTCAAGACCCACCTCTACAAAGAGCCTCTCCCCCTCAACACCTAGGCCACAATGTCACCCCGCACCACCTGACTCACTAGCCTCCATCCCCTCTCTACTCTCTGGCACATTGTACAGCTGTACCCCTCCTGTGTGCCTCTCTGTATCCTACCCCCACTGTATATCTGTTCTGTTGTTACCTCTGTAAAGAGCTCTATTATGCATCTGTACTAATTTATACCGCTGTAATGCGCTCTGTTGTGTATCTGTATTGCTGTATACCTCTGTAAAGTGCACTGTTGCTTCAGGAAGCTAGGTCTGCGCTCATTAAATACCATGATAATAATAATGAAAAAGCTTAATGTAACAACAGAGACTCCAATTAACTAATCTGTTTGTGTCCCTTGGAGGGATTGACATTTTAACCATACACAAGCTAGGATTGAGGGTTGATGAAGCATAAGTGGGAATGTCATTTTAGATTTTAAGTATGTTTTATAAAAGTTGTAGGTGCTGTTTTGGTTTTAATTCAGGCTTGATGAATTGTATGTTTTGATTGTATTTGTATGTTTCACATCAATTTTAAAAGTGTAAAAGGTCAACATTGTTCTTCCAAAAGCACTTCAATAATGAAAATAAAATATTAATACTAATAATATCAATAATAATAATAATAATAGCCCTTGTCCCACTGGCCTATTTAAAGACCTTGACTTGCATGGCCTCCTAAAAAGGCCATTACTCCCTTTCTGGGCAAACTCCTGGAAAAGTTGGCCATCTCTCAGCTTAACCTTCGTTCCAATTCTGTTGGCTGTCTCCATGACCACCAGTCTGTCTTCAGAGTTACCAGAAGCATGGAAACTGCTCTCCTGAACATCCGTGAAGATCTGATCTCCAACCTTGACTCTAACATTCCCTCTGTCCTCATCCTCCTCGATCTCTCTTCTGCCTTCGACACAGTCAACCATACCATCCTGCTCAACCATCTCTGTGAAAACCTGGGTATCACTGATCAGGTTCTGGCCTGGCTGACCTCTTTCCTCTCAGATCGACCCTCCCAAGTCCAACTTGGGTCCTTCCTTTCCTCTATCTTCCTCTCTACCTGTGGTGTTCCCCTGGGTCTAACCTCTTGCCCTGGCTTTTCAACCAATACCTGGCAACTCTTGCCCACTGCATTGCCACTTTCTGCTCAACTTTCCAGTGCTACTCTGACTTACACTTCCTCATCCCATTACTTGCCTATGAACCACCTTGCCTCACACTTAAGTAATGGACGAGGAAGAGGGGCATGAAGGTAATGCTTGGCCAGGGAGGGGATTTTGAGAGTTGGAGGAGGTAAGTTGGAGGGAGAGGGGATGTGTGGGGATCATGAGGCAGGAGGAGTTTGTGCTAAAATGTAATGGGCACCCATGATAAAACGGGCATGATTTGTGTTATTAGTGGCTAGACTGGAACTCAACCATCTAGACTGGAACTCAACTCATTTTCAGGCTGCCCTCTGCCACCTCCTCTCCCTCCCTCATCTCTGATTGCCTAACTGCCATTCAAGATTGGTGTGCCGCCAATGATCTTTGTCTGAATGCCTGCAAGATGGAGATCCTCCTCATCGGCACACCTTCACCCTCCTTTCCCCTCACTCTCTGGCCGGCCTCCCTTGGCCCTCCTCCTAACTCCACCTGCGAGGCTAAGAACCTCGGGGTCATCTTTGACACCACCCTTTCCTTCTCCGCCCCCATCTTTGAGGTCTCTAAAAAGTCAAATCTCCTACTGCACCTCCTCAGAGGTACTCTGCCTTTCCTCTCCTTCCCCCAGAAGCTCATGGTATCCCAAGCTCTGGTTCTCTCTAGCTTGGACTATTGTAACAGCCTCTTTCTAAATCTACCTGCCTCTACTCTCCGCCCTCTGCAACTAATCCAGAACAGGACTGCGAGACTTGTCCTTGGCCTCAAGCCCTGGGATCGTATCTCTCCAGCATTGAAATCACTCCATTTGCTCCCAGTGGATGCAAGGATTAAATTCAAAACCCTCTGCATTGTCCACAGGTTTTCTGGGGCCTGGGTCCAAAATACCTTCAGCTATCCCTCCGCAAATACCTCACCTCTCGAGCTCTTTGCTCCTCTACCTCCAACTCCCTCAGGGTCAGTCGTTTTTCAAAGAAAGGGGCTGGGGGTAGATCTCTGTCTTCGGCTGGGGCCTTCCTCTGGAAAAGCCTCCCTGCCACTCAAAAACTTGAGGAGAACCATCTCTGGTTCCTGAAACATCTCAAGACCTTCCTCTTTTCTTCTGCCTTTGTTCCCCCTCTCCCCTGCTGATATGTTCTCTCTTGGCACCGTGCACCTGGCCACCCTCTGTCCTCCGGGCCCAGGTACCTGCTCGCCCTGCTACACTCCCGCACTGCCTCCGGGCCACCCCTTGCACTGGGGTCTGTATCTGTACCCATACAGCCCCCCCTTTTTCTTCCTGCACTTATCAGACCTACCCTGTCTGCTGCATTAAACCTAGCACTTGCACATTGCTGGTTGCACTACCTCTATTTGTTGCCTTTATTATTTATTTATTGTTATTTATCTGTTTCTCCTCTGCTTCGCACTTTCCACTTCTCCCCCCTTCCATGCACTTTTCCCCTCCCCCTCTCCCATGCACTTGCGTGTTCTCAATGTTACTGGGCCTAGTAAGATCGCTGTTTTGTTCTCCCCTGTTCCCCTCCTTTGCCTTGTCGCGCTCTGAAACACTTGTGAACGAGCGCAATAGAAATAAAATATCAATATCAATATCAAAAGGAGGGAGGTTATTGTGCGTGCCTTTTGTGGTCTTTCCATACCTGCTTGAGCCTTGATTGATTGTTGACCTGTCCCCTGATATGAATGATTTTCTGGGAGAACGTAGACTGTTGGCAGCCCATTTCCATAGGTGTTTCCCTTCTGACTGGTTCATTTATTTTCCGTAATAAAATTAAGCGAGGGAATGTTATCCCTACTGGACAATTGGATTATGCTTTTTTATTAGTCTCTGTTTCTCTTTTTTTATTTTTATCCTTGACATATTTATATTTGATCCTTTCTTAGTCTAATGTCCATTACGTTGTATTTCATTCGGATATACATTTGTGTGGCTCAGAAATTCTTTATCGCTTAACCAAATTACATGCTAAAGTTTGATTCCTGTACTCACAAACACGTCTTACCGCGGTAACTTCTTGAGATTTGCCTTGCCACCACTAGAATAGAAGAGAGGGTACGTCATTGAGCCTTTGCCGCACATAGGTTCTGACGAGTTGGAGGAGTGTGCCTTTGTTACGTTATGTTACAAAGCTGGTGTACTGTGCCAAATATTCATTGTATCAGTTTCAGGTCACCTTGGCTTGCCTGAAAAGTGCTGTATCATGCCACTGTCACGGATTTCCAGACTAAAGTCTGTGAGGAAAAGGGGAGGGTGTAGCAGAGAAGTTAATTCATCAAAATGCCAGGAGTAGCGGAAGTGACATCACACACCTGATGACATCACCGAAGTGACATCACCGGATGTGGCTTGCCGGCATAAAGAAAACATAAACATACTATTTTTAAAATACTGTATAAGTACTAAAACAGACAAGGATATTTTAGATGCTAGCCACATTTTAACAAAGGTGCTGCCTTCATCTGACATGGATGGAGTCATGATATATATGATATGGCATTTATAACACCCCTGTACACAAGTGTTTCTAGGCTCGATATCAGGGTTAGACTGAATGGAATCAACATAGGCTAAAGCACTGCCATAGATATGCCTCACCAGGATTGCATGGCCAGTTACCTCCATATCATATACATTATAGCTGGATGTCAGGTATTGTCATTATAGGATAAGTAGAGCCCCTACATTGCTAGTTGCTGTAATGATACAGTATCCAACAGTGCACAGGAACATTAATGATTAAATTAATGATAATGATCTGTTCTTTTGCCAAATCGATGTAAATAGCACATATTTACATGCAAATATCATCTCAACCGAACCTGGTACTCATTTATCAATCTCGGAAGAATGAAAGGCTGAGAAGACTTGCAGGGATTTGAACCTGCAACCACACGTAGATCGCAGCAGTGAGTGCGGAATGCGCTGAGCGTTCTTACCTCTTTGCTATTAAAAATGCAATAACACAATAAGAAAACATGTCAAAACTGGCTGCACAATGTAGGCCAGACACATAATAACGATTTTCACGTTTGCTAAAGCCTTGACGATGCACAGTAAAAAAAATGCCATGTAACAAATACTGAGACTGGATTAACCAAAATGCTAATCTAACCACGTAATAACACTTATCATGCTTACCTTATCATAGATGCCCAGAAAAGTATAAACTGCCACAGTAGGGAATGACTAGACTGGCTGCACCCAAATGCCAGTATCACTCTGTAATAACTACATGTGTTTCTTGCTTCATTATAGATACCCAGAAACGTTTGCCACGACAGTGTGAGAAATGACTAGACTAGCTGCACCTAAATGCCAGTCTAGAACGGTAATAGCACTTCACATCCTTACTTTATCATAGATGCCCTGTAAAATTGCCTGCCACAGTAAGACATTACTAATAGACTGGCTGTACCAAAGTTCCAGTCTAGCCACTAATAACACAAATCATGCCCGTTTTATCATGGGTGCCCATTACATTTTAGCACAAACTCCTCCTGCCTCATGATCCCCACACATCCCCTCTCCCTCCAACTTACCTCCTCCAACTCTCAAGATCCCCTCCCTGGCCAAGCATTACCTTCATGCCCCTCTTCCTCGTCCATTACTTAAGTGTGAGGCAAGGTGGTTCATAGGCAAGTAAAGGGATGAGGAAGTGTAAGTCTAGGAGTAATTAAGATTACCAGAGTAATCCAGGCATTGAACACAAGCACACACATTCACACATCATTCACTTTCTCATTTACATGTACACTCATTCACCATTCACTCACAATCGATCATACAGCCACCCATACATCATGCACTCACCCACTCACACATATTACATGATATACATGCATACACACACCCACAAACCGCTGCATGCACAAACACACACACATTTACAAAAAATACATTTCCCGACCTTTTTTTCCGAATCGTTTGTCGAGGAATGGCTATGCAGGCAGGCCTCTAGCTCTGATTTTATTTATTTATTTACTTATATAGCGCAGATAGCCCAGAGGCATCTGGGCGCATTACCTACAGCACATATGTTTCAACAATACAAGACAAAAAGTGACAATAAGGAGGAGTGGCAGAATGTAACAATGAATACATTTAGACAGAAAAATATAGTACAAGAAGTGCATGAAGAACGGTCTTATGTCTCTTGAGAGACGAGCCAAGTTTTTACATTTTATTAAAAATAAATTGAAGCTGCTCCACACACGCAAGGAACCAGCTCTGGTTCCTGTCAGGTGCAGAGCAGAGGAGCAAGAGGATTCCACTTTTTATATGGGGGGGGGGGGGGGCCTTGAATGTCAAAAAGAAATAATTTCTTTTGACATTCACTCTGACTTAAAAAAATATTTTTTTCCGTGACAGAAAACTGTAGCGGAAATCATTTCTTTATGGAGTTAGAGTGACTTTAATAAGAAAACCTTTCTTTTTGAAGTCTGAGGCCCCCTCCCAGATCATGTGACAGCGGGGCACAGGGTACTGTTGAATGTAGTAAAAAGGGCCCTCGTCTGAGCCCTCTTTACTTTTGGTTTCTCTCTGCCCCTGTAACCCTTAGCCCGGGGTACCAGAGCCCATGCCAGAGATTGCGGGGAGTTGCCAGGGGTCGCAGGTGCGATGCAGAGCCAGAGCAAAAAGGGCTGAGAGATAATGGACCAACAGGAAAGGATATGAACTTGTAGGTAAAATCAAGAAGGGCAAAGTTTGTGACGGTTTGGCTGCATGATGGTCCAATAAGCATAGAAGGTGCAGGAATTGTGTAAGCTCGACTGCCAATGACTCCATTTTACCAGATGCATTTATAGGGAGTAGGTGGGAGACACATTCATTGATTATTTCAAAGCAGTGTCTATGACGAATCAATACTAAGTCGGATTTAAAGCATGCATTAATGTTTAACACTAACTTAATAGCAGAAGGTTTTCCAAATAGACTCAAATGTAAAATGCTTGATAACATCTTTTTTTAAATCCGAAATTTGAATGACAATCAAAATTTGGCAAAGTTCAATAGCTCAGATTAGGTGTAGTTTAGCAATATGCAAAATGATGTTCCTTTTAGCAACGCACTGTGCTTCAGTACTTTTCAAGATCCCTGAGGAGTGATGTTGTGCACAGTGCCTCTGACCCCTCGCTACAGAGTGGAGGGCATCAGCCTTTCCTGGAGGTGCAGGCACCGTTTGCCAGATAAGATGGATAATAAGGGTAACAATCGGGCACACATTCGGTAGCGCAGCACCCCAGTCAGACCGCTGTCAGCCAGTGTAGCAGATGGTGGGGGGTTTAATTTCAGGGAACGGTGGGTGAACTGTATGCGAGCCAGTCTCTATTCGCTAGCTTACCCTGGATATGGCGTGGTAAATATGGTGGCAAACATCCAATGTGATTTGCAGCAAATATAGTGCACCGCTGTGAAAATGTAGAAGCCAAGTCCCTCTTTCTTCCTTTAATCCGCTCACTTTGTTCCGCAGTGTCTAGGAGTAGAAGTCTCCTGCCTGCCTTTTCTGGCTGTTTCAATGGTGTTTTCCTGGATGTGCAAGTGCTGTTTCTTCTGAAGTAGGAATCGGGCAGCTCAGCGGCCAGCAGAGGGCACTGTTTACTTCGCTGAGCATCTATTTCACGCACCCATTCATGCCTTGTACCATACACGATGCCCATCAAATGACAATCATTGCAAGTCTTCGGGTATCCGTGTGCTGCCATCGCACTGCACCATGCCAGTAAACGGCCCTAAATAAATGTGATGGAACTTCCACCCATTAAGCGCGTTGAAACACATTGTGTATAGGCGCTATATAATAAACTATCATATCATATCTGAAAAAATATCCAGAGTGCTAAACTGAACTCGATGCCTTATATGTTTTCCAGTTCAACCTGTTTGCATGCGACTAGAATAGAGAGGGCTCATTGTGGACAGTGTTACTAGTGATAGACAGGGGCTGAGTCACGAGTAAGTCCACTGATTCCATTGTCTTAAATCCGGGTAGGGCTATTCCATTCACAAAGAACTCTGACTTACTCCTTAGTTTTGTCATGAGTAACTTTTTTAAGACTGAGGGCACGATTCTGATGTGGGTGTTAAGTACCGAAAAGAGGGCGTTAACGGCCTTTTGGGTACTTAAGACCTTTTCTGAAGGTGGCTCATTTTTTCGAAGTCGGAATTAATCCGCCACTTTTGGAATATATTTGGCTGTTGATAGAATGGGTAGGAAACCAACCTAGGATCTGCCACATTCGGTACCAGCCATTTAACACGGGTATTCTTGTGGCACTCCTCCACTTTATAATGTGCGTTAAAGTGGCGCACATATAAAGTACCACTTCGGTGGCGGTATTGTGGCAGAGTGCCACAGGAAGCCGCTCGTTGAGTGCACAAATATTAATGGGTGGGTAAATACGATTGTTGTACAGCATGATTGCACAGTGAGCATAATACTGTAAAAAAATATCTACATTTAAAGCACTGCTGTTAAACTGGTAATTGAAGAAGGGTACACAGAGAAAAGAAAGGAATGGAGAAAAAAAACAATCACGTTTTAGTTTAATTCTTCTTCTAGTAGTAGAGATAATATGACGACAAACCCACATGTGCTATTTCACACAGGTTTCTATTCAGTACATTAACATTCTCGTCTTCTTTTCTGAAAAGTTGAAGCTTTAATTTTTCAAGCTACTTTAAAAAAATATATATAATTTTAAAGTCCTCACACAGCCCGGGGGCATTGAGGCGCCTCTTGTTTCCAAGGCCAGCAAGTTGCTGCTGAGCTATCAATTATTCTGAACTCTTCTGCGGCACAGCTCATTCCAGATTTCAGATCTGTGTAAAATGTATACCGTGTTCTCGGCTGCACTTTCGTAAAATAATGATTATCTTGCTATTTAACGCAAGTGCTGCCGAGATTTTTCATTCTGCCGGTTGTCTATACAAACAGGCGGAATTCAGGCAGTGCACACTCCGAGGATGCCCAGGACCGCTTAAAAATAGTGGTGGCGCCTGGGTGTCCAGACTTTGCACAGTGAAGCGTGCTTTTTAGCATGGTCAATGCGTCAAAATAAGAGTCAGGCCCTAAGTCTTACACTTTGATTCTGACCCCCACTGCTGGTTGCTCTGCATAGTCATGTGAAATACGCATGGTGGTTTTAGAACTGGTCCCAGTGGGGCGTGTGTGTTATGACTGTTTGGCGAATGCTATTCTCCATCACAAAACAGACAGCATCATCTTGGCAGATCCGGGGAATTCATTGGGCCTCATTACAACCAGTGCGGCCACGGTATGAACGGTGCCGGTAAGGAACCGGCACCGTTCATACCGGGCCGCCTCATTCCGAGTTCTGCAACGGGTCCCGCTCTGGACGCCTGGCCAGACCAGACGTGCAGAGCGGGACCCACTAGCAGACCAGGATGCTAACAACGGGCCTGTCATTAACGAGCCCGTTGCTAGCATCCTCCCCATTCCCATTGAGCTCTATTGGGGCTCAAATGGGAATGGGGATGTACAGGGTTCGGGTCCCGCAAAAGGAGCTTACCGGGCCCTCCAAGGTTGGAATGATCCGGTAAGTCCCCTTTTGCGGGACCTGGACCCGGTACCCGGTTTGGGGGTAGCCATGCCACTAAAAACGGCATGGCTACCTCCAAACTCGTAATGAGGCCCATTGTCCTGTGCCTCTATGGAGCGGCCAGTAATATTGGGATTGCAAGAGCAAATTCATAGATTTCCCTTATAAGGTTTGCCTCTATTCATTGGTCTTCTCTTCAAGGTGAGCGGAGACGGTCATGAAAAAGCAAGGACCGACTTACCATGGCCTCCATGCTGTTCAAGGAGGTGTTCAGACACCCCACACTCCAGATGTTCTGCTTTGGTAATAGAAACAAAACACAGCCAAAAACATTTCTAAAAACATTTTGGGATCATGGTTCACATGGTTGTCCATGAAAGAATCTAATGCAGAAATTGCTGTTTTTTTTAAATTTGAAGGGACACCCCCAACCCCATCGCTTCTACCTTAACTATTACCCCTTGCCCACCCATTCGATCATTTCTACTGATACCGGTTCACATCTCGGGCCTTAGAGTGTTTTTTCAGTAGTGATTAAAAACGAGCATTAGCACAGCCAATAGGGTTTGGCTGTCATATATTAACTTCTAAGAACCACCAAAGTACTTACATCTGGTGACCCCCCTTTGCTCGCAATACAGATGAATTCCTGAACACACAATCCACCCTATAATGCAGGCGTCCAACCGTTGCTACGCAGAGCCTGTTGAAATAGGTCTGTAGGAGCGAACCTATTAGAAAGAATTCACATCTACCCACTAAATACGATCTTGTGTTGATAGTTTCAGACTGCAGTGGCTTTGCTCTAGGAGATAACCGCTGACTGCAAATGGGGTTAAAGTTGACCGCAGATCGACGGTAATGATGGGTACATTTGGGGGTTCATAGAAGACGGTGTTGGATGTTAAAGTTAGCTGTGGGTGAGGATTTAACATGGACAACAAGAGAGGAAAATGGTTGGAGAAGATGAAAGTGAAATATGGGCCTAGTTAAAGATTAAATATGGCTACAGTTGCAGGTCTAATATAGCTGCATATCGTGGTCTAAGATACCTACAGTTCCGGTTCACATTTCCAGTAGCTGGAAGCTAATTAGGTAATGCTTATAGTCTATAGGAGCCACCAACTCCCACCAGGGGCTGCGCAGAGAAACGCAAATGTCACAGCCATGCCAAAAAAGAAAAGAAATCTGTTTCTCAACTACCGAAGAGAAGGAAAACAAACAAACACGTTTCTATAGAACAATTTTGAATTCTTTTTTGGTACGTTATCAAAAGAGAACAAATGTAATTAAAATTGTAAATATTACACGTTTCATATTTCTCTATAAAATCATCTCTTTATTGGGAAATGAAATAATATAGCACCTTTGTTTAATTGTTTTTTACTAGTGTCTTTCTCATCTGCTAAAGCTGTGTGAAGCCATATTTTGTTGTCTTTGGACACAAGAATGTAAAGCAAAAGAAACCTCTGGTGGGAGTGGGTTGGGAGGGGATGGGGGTTGGGCGATGGGAGGCAATGCCCAAATGGTTTAGCTTGAACATGGGTGTTTAACCCCTAAACAATGCTAAGCTATATGCATTTCAATGCAAATAGGATGAGCATACTCGTCCTCAGAACTTAAGGGTGGGTTCATAACCAAACAATACCTGAGTTTTTTAGTGGTTATCAGTGCTACTGTATCTATGACAGAGGTTGTCAGGTTAATGCATTCCTGTACCAACAGGTTAGTGTCATTTAGAATGCACAGAGGTAAAAGTAGTGGAGAAAGAAGGCTGGAGAAGGCCAGACTAGATTTCTAGTTTTGATTTCTATTCGCAGATTCACACAGACCTTTGTATATGGAACCGGGAGTATGAGATTGAAGAGAATGAGATGGTGATCAGATCATGTGCATGGGGCAATGTTCAAGGAGGAAATCTGGAAGTTGTGGGTAAGTACTCAGTCCAGGGTATACCCCTATTTATGAGTAAGGTGTTTTATAAGTTGATGGTACCCAATTGCCTGGATCGAGGTGATAGGAGAGGCCGCAATGGTGTCAGTGTCATCACCATCCCATAGGTTAAAATCTCCTAGGAGTATAGTATCAGCTGTGGTTTTAGTAAAGTCCCTGAGCAAAGTGAATAATTGCTTTTCAAATAGTGGCCTATTAGATGGGGGCCGATATATAATTATTACGTTAATGATGGTACTGTCGTCAATCTGCACTTTAATAGAGAGGTGGCCACAACTATCAAGACCAACAGTATTGGGGCTATGAAGTAGGAAGGAGTCTCTTGAAATAATAGCAACTCCTCCACCTCTACCCTCTTTGCAGTCGGATCAGGGATTCTATACCCCAGTGATGTTGTTAAGAATACTGCATGATTCGTTGCAGTATCAAGCCAGGTTTCAGTAAGGCAAAGCAAAAGTAAATTATGTGTTATGAAAAGAACAGCCACTTCTGTGGCATGTTTAACAACTGATCTGGTGTTCAGTAGTGCCACCTTGATCATTGTATTGGACTCAGCTGTGACACCTGTGGAGGCGAGGGCAGTACGGCCAAAAGTTGGAGCAACATTCATCTGAGTAACTGCAGACCCATGGTCTGCTTGTTCTAGAGATGTTTCAAGATTTCCACATGTAACGTGATTTAGTATCGGTGAGGAAGAAAACTGTGTATTATTTGTTGCAAAAGTAGGAGATATAACTGCCCTGTTGGCAGACTCAATCTCTGTAACAGGATGACTGGTCGGAGAGGACAGAGAGAGAGTTGTGCTTTGTTTGTTGCAAGCTAATATCTCAGCGAAGCGTGAGGTGGCACGACAGGGCTCAGGAATGGCTGGACATGACCTTAGCTTACATGTAGCCTCAGCGATGGCCTCGAGAGGGTGCATTACACAATAAACACAAAGATGTACGGATGGAAATTAAGACAAAAGTACTTATGTGCTCGCACTGTGCAGCACGGACCAGCACGGACTGGCTAGTAGCTAACACGCGCCAGCGCTAATACGCCTGTGTCCTATGAAATACACCCATGGACGACAACACCAATGGGTGTTGTAGTTCTTTTGTGCAGAAAGCTAGCTAGGAAAGCAGATTCTGAAGCTAACACTAAGTGCAAAGCAATTAATCACGAAGTGTGTGATATTAAAAACGATTTTTTTTAGCAATCAATACGAATTAGTCACAGCACCAAAAAAAGATACAATAAATTTAAGATGCACTACAATAAGCAGTAAAAAACTAAAAACAGTTTTAAAATGTTGAAGATCAAAATGGGCATCCTACAGCACAAACAGCAACCATTGAGGGAAAGAGGAACAAGCTCCCATAAATAACCCGCCTGTGATCTATGAAATAGGTACTTGGACTACAACACCACTGGGTGTTGTAGTTCTTTGGTGCTGAAAGCACGAGGCAGTGAATAAACTGCTAAGCAGATTCTGGCAGGGAGCTCCTCATCCCGCACCGACAAAGGAATTCCACGAATCTGAATGTTGTCACTATGGGAACGATTCTCCGAGTTTGCTTGCTTATCATCCAATGCCTCACAACAAACTTCCAAAGCTTCAATATTGCTGCACCACTCCTCTTGCTGGAACACTCCTCTTGCTTGATCACTCCTTCATCACACAGGACTGCTTGCACACCATATCTTCTACCTCTGAGATTCTTGTATCAGGGTCAGACACTATTTCATCCAGAGCTAGTTCTGTGCTTTTCTGTATTTCTTCACTGATTGCGGCCAGCAACTCCTGTAGGTCCGCCTTAGTGGTCGTCTGGGAGGGCAGTCCAGATAGAGAGTCCATCGCATGAACCTGTGCAGAGACCACCTCGCTGTGTTTGTGCTTGTCCATGACCTGAAGCATTGCAGATGTCCCCCTGTTTGAATGAGTTGAGTAGTTCCGCTATTGTGCCCCACCAGCGATAGCAGATCACAGTAGCTCGACAATTAAAGCTTCCACCTGTCGGGATGCAATTCTCTTGGCAGGAGTATTTATTTTGAGCCTTCCACATGCAAGTCGAGGGGCAACACCCCCACCTCCACCCAGAGGCAGTTTAAGCTTTGTTAGGAGTATCTTCAGAAGGAACTCCCCCTATTATAGATTTGGACAGCAGTCCAGAGCCTCAGGACCCCCAACCCCTTGGCCCAATGTGATGTGGGCTACTCCTGATACCACTGGAAAGGTGAATCCGCGGACTCCTCTTGCTTCCATGAGGACAGAACAGGTTTCAGCCTCTGACTTCAAGGACCTCCAGCGTTGCACCCATCTGGTCTTAATTCCTGCTGCAGACCTGAATGACCATCCTTTGCACTAAGCTCCACTAAGCGCCACATCTTACTGAAACTGCTGCCGCCAGACCTGATCCATTATATATTCTGTGTCCTGGCTGGGACCCCTGCAGTGACAGCAGGTAATTGAGATGGTCCTCTTTGCACCCTTAGCAGCCCCTGAAGCTTTCTCCGAGCTGAGACTGCTCCTTCAGCCTTGCGGCACAGAGCTCACTTGGCAGTTGCAGTCGACCTCAGTCACAGTGTGACTCTACAAGTCTCCAGGAGCCACCGACCACTCTCCTCTTCCTCTGCCTCCTTTATTTGCTATCTGCTCCTTCTTGCTACTGCAATACGAGGCCTTGTTCCCCACGTACAAAGCCCCCCACCAGGCTCTGGGGCTTCAACTCTGTTGGCATAGTTGCCTGATGTCTCGGATGCTACACCTGTGTACCTTAGTGGTTTCAGCCCTGCTCAATTAGTGTTGGATGCCTCCATGGCCACCATCTTGGGAGCCCCGGACTGTCACTTCTGGAGCCTTTGTTTTCCAGTGTCAGGGCACTCCCGATGCTTTAAACACCACCAGTCAGCACCTCTTCAGATCCGCCACCATATCCCAGCTTCAGCTACCACTCAAGGCTAGTGGGAGGGGTATTAATTACCGTTCTCGTCCCCCTTGTCAACGGAGACACTTAGGATACCATCTGCACCAATGGCGTTCCAAGCCATGCCTGAAAAGCATAGTTAAAAAAAATAATGATGACATATCTCTTAAAGGTCTTATGGCCAAAGATGTGTCTGGGAACTAGCTATGTCGGTTGGGATAAGCATAGGTGCTGCCATCTTTGAGAGTACCTTGTAACAGAAATACAGATAGCACACTATTTTATAACAGTAATTAAAACATTAAAAACGTTACCTATTTTTTTCCTAATGCACAGCTTAACCTAGGAGGTTGAGTATTTTACGGTCAATACGTGGACTTGAACTTTCAAACTTGCTACTCATGATCTCAAAATTGAACCTCTGAGCTACTGGGTTAGGCTACAGAAAGCATAGCTTTTTGCATCATGACATAGTTGTCAAAGGGACAATGGCTGCAGATGCATCAGGAAACTCTGGAATTAGACCATTCTCTAGGCTCATGTGTCCCATACACAATACCCCTGTCACAGGCCTACCCTCCTGTGTGCACCAATGCATGGCACTGGCTGGATTACACTGGCTTATTGAAAGCACAGGCTCCAGAGTGTCTTATGGCCAGCGCTCACTTTTTGAATGGTTCAGTCACCTTCTCTTCTTGCTTGGTTGTTTACTCCTCTTCTAGCCTGTGTTCCTCCCTGGGGGTTTCTGCTTCTGCATTTCCAGTCTTACACTTGACTTTCTGTGAAAGAGTCCCTTCAGAATGATCTTGATTTCATCCCCTATTCTCGATCTGTGATACTCTCCTTTTGTATGCCACTTCCTCTTTGCTTACTCCTTTTTTCCTTTGGTTACTGTGCCACCTTTTCCTCAAATCTGAGCCTCATCTCACTTTCTAAATATTCCTCCTACTGCTCTTATTCCTGTTCGTAGGATTCGTTGCTTCTCTAGCTAACGTTACCTTTCATCCTTTTATGTGTTTTATTCTATGACTTTCCTTTTTTCTTGACCCCTTATGCATTTGGGGTTTGCTCCTTTTCCTCATTAAGCCCCCTTTTCTCAGGCTTCGGTTTGTATCACCTTCTCATTTCACCTCAATGGCTGAGAGATTGGAAGAGTTCAACTGTCCAAAAAGAGGTCCAAAATAATTATTCCTTAAGTCCTGGATGGTCTAATGGGTAGCTGAATGGCAGACCCCTCTTATACATTGCCACAGGGGATTGGCGGAAAGAATGTCCAACCCACATCCTTCAGACAAGTGTCCCTTGCCTTCTGATGTCATAACCAAAGTGCTTTATTCCACAGGAAGTGGAAGGGGACAAGAAGTCAAGAAAGGACCACAGAAAGTAGGATGGAAGAACTCGTCTCCAAACTGACTTGTACTCCTTGGCTGCCCTAAGTCCGTCACTTTCTCAGCCTGCAATTTCAAAGGATCTCTGTTGCACAACCCCTTAGTGTGAGGCAGCCTTTTGCCATGTACCTCACTCTTTAATGCCAGGCTCTCTTTTGTCTCTGGCTGGTAGATCCATGACCTGTAAAGTGGGTGCTAGCTTCAATCTTAGAGAGTCAAAAGAGGCAGGCACCCTGCACTATTGTCTCATTCACTAGAAAACTTGCAGGCAGGAACCTGCTATCCGTAGAGCCTCCCACAGATATCTAAGCTCACTGGTATGCTATGAAATAGATGCAGGTTTAATAATTCAGTGAACCTTCAGTTACCATCTCCCAGCTCAGGTATGGCTAATGCTTATAGATTGCCACCAGGATGAGCATTCATTATAATTCTGCAAACGACTCGGAGGCGGCCTCTGTTACGTTGTTACGCTGAGTTCATGCGTAGGAGCTTAGGAGGTGTGGCTTGAGTCGGCGAGTGCGCGAGTGCGAGTGCGCGAGCCCGTGAGCACGGCGCTCAGTGTTGTTGAAGGGAAACTGAAGAGAAGCGCTGCCGAAGCTCCCTGCTGCCCCCCAATAGCTCCAATATTTGATTATTTACATCAGCGGCCCCCTTGCACGTTGCCCAGGAGCTGGCAATCAGAGGTGGGCCCTCGGCGGAGACACGCCGTTATACCGCGATTGCACGGCCCGGAATTACGGTGGCTCTGCGCTTGGAGTAGCAGCTGATGAGGGCTTCACGTGCGGCTCAAGGAACCGCACGAACACAGAGAAAAACCGAGGGCGGCTCGGAGCGGTGAAATCTCCTTATCAACAGAAGCGCCCAGGCGAGGTCTAGGCACTCGGTAAGATCTATTTTAAAGGAAACCCAGTTACTCTTTTCCTTTCGCCTCTGGGCCGTTTTTGATTTGGCCTCTGCAAGGACCTAGGTCCTCTGTCGGAAGGACCATTCTGTATTTTTTATTAAGCCTGGAGGCCTAGTTATAGACTAACCACATTAGGAGACTGTTGATCACCCTTGAAATCCGGTCTCATACACTACACATAATCTACTGTGTCTTGTCATCCTGACGATTTGAGAGCTGAGAGCCGGAGATAGAACTGTGTGAGAGAGGGAGTTGTGAGACAAGAGTGAACTGCTTTACCATGGCGGGCTGGTGCGACACAGCGTAACCTTTGCATTGCCTAACGGCTGTAGCTGCGGATCGTGCGAGCGTGGTGCCCTGAGTGTTTGAGCTCCCTTGAGGTGAGCGAGTGTGACAGCGCCCCTCGTACCAGTCTCTAAGGTGGGCGAGTAATCTAGACACGGTCGACAATCACGCAAGTGCAAACACGCAATTATCACGACACCTCTGTGCCAAGCTGCTCGCTTTGTAGCCGGTCCCGTGGCGGATCCTTTCTACAACAGCACTATAACACTCAGATGAAGGTGTTCGCTGGTACTGTTTATGTGCCAGTATAGCTTTGACACCTATTGGTTCCTTGGCGAGCTAGACCGGGGTCACCTATGTGACTAAGTGGGGCGGTAAAGCCACTGACGAGGGCCCTTTCTAACTGTTGGATTCATAGCGGTACATAACAAGCACTAGTCACTATCCCTTTAGCTGAGAGCTCCAGGGTCACCTCAGAGATTTGGGTTTGAATTTTTGAGACTGTGAGCCCTGAAAGGCAATTGCATTTATTGCGACCTGGAAGCTATTGTTATATAGCTGAGCCTACTGAGTCCACAGAGGAATAATACCAGACAGCTCAGTCTTACATATTGATAACGAATTAGAGTGGATTAATCCTATGCCCTCACGCAAGAAGCTCCAAGCACGCTATAATCTGCGACAGCGGAAAATAAGGAGTAGTCCAACGAATAACGAGAGAGCAATGGACAATGAAAAGCAAACAAAGCCAGCACCAGTTATTAAAGGTGCAATAACAGATTTCTTTACAGTGAATCCGCACCCCGAAAACAACTCTACCACCATGGATGAGGGGGAGGCGATAAATATTGATCTACAGGAACAAGAGAATTATGGAGATATTGACAACAACTCTCTACTGGAGTTATGCCTTTCAATGCAAAAATCGATGACACCAGCGGTGATGAAAGTATTACAACCAGCTCCGAGAGATCTAACAGAGGAAGCTACTCAATCCTCGAGAGCTGACTCTATGAGGTTATCAACAACACCTAATCTAAAAATCCACAATGACTCCGAGCTGGAACTTAGAGAGGTGGACGCAAGAAGCATCACATCTTCCAATCCCACAGACTTGGCTGAATTACAATCGTCGGTCGCTTCTGTACAATTTGCACTCAAGATCCTGCTAAAAATGTGTGGACGCATATTGGAAACCACACTAAGTCTGCATACACAAAACCCTGCTGAAACAAGTACTGTCAGACCCTTGAGGGAGAGTTCGGCTCCAAATCCAGCGGCAGCCGAGACAATGGAAAACCTGGAAAAGTCTCCTAACGCAGTCAACACATTTGAAATATTTCAATCTCGAAAACAGAGGAGACTAGCCAAAAGAGCAGCAACGCGAAAGAAGGATCGTGAGGGGATACTTCCTGTATTAGAGACTGATACATTAGGGAAGAACAATAAAAAACCAAAAAAACCAACCTCAGTCGGGGGCAGACGTAAGAAGAAGCAAGCAGGTTATTTAACAAGCTGGGTATTGTCTGATGATGATGGGGACTATGAAATAGAAGGTGGAACCACACCTATTGCTGTTATAGCTGATACAGAGCAGCCTGAAGAGTCTCATATAACTGGTGGTGAAGGCAACATACTAGCCGACAGAAATCAAAGCAGAATGGACCCTGTGGACAACCCTAAGAATAAGGAGGTACCTCCTAAAGAGAACAGGATATGCCTCATTAAAAATCTGTACCAGCAAAGCGAGAACAGCTGGCTTTCCAGATCTGAGTTAATGACTTGATTTCATGCAGTTCCTCAACTACGAGTATTAAGATCAGATGACTTCGAATTTGTTGAGCCTCTGCAAGTTAACAATGCTAATGTCTCCGCCATTCATTGTAAGTTTATTTCCTCCGCACAATTGATACGCAATTACAAAGAAAGCCTCCGAGATGTCGACATCGAAGTGGATGCCGATCCAGACAAGGAGGATCCTAAGTGGCCACGCAATGCCTTCCCAGTGACAAAAGGAACTACCGATGGATTCCCCAAACTGAAAAGGGATCAGGTAGCGATAGCCGATGTCCAGAATGTGCTAACCTGGCTAGCATCAGCACTACCGAAGGTGGTGACCTCGAATTGAATCCCCTCACTAGTATCATGGAACTGTAGAGGATTCAAGCATTTATTCGCCTCGGTAGGTTCTCTTCAGCTTCTAACCGAAAGTATCTGCATATGCCTGCAAGAGACCTGGTTAAGGGCATCTATAATACTTAATGGCTATTCTATTTACCAGTCCTTTGCGATGAAAGGAAGGAGAGGGAGACCTTATGGAGGACTGATTATAGGTATCAGAAATACGGTTAAATCCAGACAGCTGGAGACAGTAGCCAGTGACAAAGTGATTGCAATGGAAATGGAGAGTATAAGTGATGGATGTAAAGAAAATATGCTCATCATTAACCTCTATAGTCCACCTTATGGAAATAGAGTTGAATCCCTCCAAGAAGCAATTCATGAATTAATAGCGGCATGTGTGACTGTGCCGACTAACAATTTGGTAATTATTGCTGGGGACTTTAACTGTCATATATCAGGCACAGCAGGTACTACAACTTATCCCTTTTTGAATCCAATAAACAATATGAAACACAAAATCAAAGATCCAATCAGTGCCTCTTGGCAGACCTTTTTCAATGAATGGGAAATGGAGATGATTAACGGCAGAACTTCTAGCGACAACCCAGGAAACTATACCTGGCATAGTGGGAAAGCAAAAAGTACCTTGGACTATATATTTGTGAGCCCCCAGATGGCCCTGAAAGTAAGAGATTTGAAGATCACCTCAAACGATTGGAGCGATCATTCTACCTTGATGTTAAAGTGTACTATTGGCCTGCCTACCATACATACTAAACCCCTGGGGGATATGTCAACTAACCACTCGGGTACCCGAATATGCTGGTCTGATAAAAACATCAACGCGGCTGGAAGCACGGTGCAAACTGCGGATGATAACATACTGTCCCAGTTCCAAAACATGTCCATAAATGAGATGGAACATTGGGCCGCCACATTTTCCTCTACACACGCGACATCTGCCATAAACCAAATAGTGACAGATGTTAAAACATCAGTAATATATGACAAAAGCATAAGAGATGCTAAACGCAGGTTAAGAGCAGAAATCCGACAAGCTAAATGTACCAGTAAATCCTTTGGAGATTACCATGATGCATGCAGAACTCTAAAAAATAAATATAGAACGTGGATTAAAGCCAAAAAACATGAGCAAAAACTTAAGCGTTGGCAATTTATGGTTCAAACCATATGCTCCAAAAACTCGAGAAGCATATGGTCTCTACTCGGCCAAGCAAGGGGTAGCGGTAGTAAGGATCTGATCAACCCGATAAGTGCAAATAAATGGACAGATTTCCTTATGTGCCGAAATATCCCCAATGATGAGGTGGGCAAGCAGGTAGAAAAAGTGACACCAAGATCTGTCCCTTTCAGCATAACATGTGAACATCTAATCTGTAAAATTAAAAAGCTTAAGTCATCTAGGGCTCCTGGGCCTAATGGCCTCTCAAATGCTGTGCTGAGGAGCCAGCCGGAATTCTGGGCTAAATTTGCAAACATATTATTTGGCAAAGTATTGGCGGATGGGAGAATTCCTAAATCATGGCAACATGCCTATTTAATACCAATCTTCAAGAAGGGTGACAAGAAGGATCCATGTAATTTTAGACTACTTTCAATGTTAGACTGCACAGGGAAGCTTTTTGCATCACTCTTACTGGAGAAATTGGAAGAATGGGCAACCAAAACTGAAATACTTAACACATTTCAGAGTGGCTTCCGAAGAGGCTATTCTACAATCCACAATATCACCATCTTAGACACTCTGCGCTCAAAAGCCATGAGGAAAGGTAATCCTCCATTATATGCCTTGTTTGTAGACTTTAAAGCAGCCTTTGACTCGGTCCGCCGAGAAAAACTGTGGGCAAAACTCGAGCTATTAGGCTGCCCTGAGATCCTTCCGTATTACCTAAAATTATTGCATGAGGACAACACAGTGGCCTGTAGACTTAGTGCTCAGGGTGATTTGACAGCTAGGATTCCACAGAATTGTGGCGTCAAGCAGGGATGCGTGACGGCCCCATTTCTGTACAATCTGTTTACATATGACCTTCCAGGTGCAATCTTAAGTGAAAATAACTGTTCTCCTGTAGTCGGCACTATCCACTGCGCAGTGTTAGCGTATGCAGATGATTTGATAATAATGGATCATACTTTCAGCGGTCTACGGAGGTCCGCGCTGAAGCTATGGGAATATGCTGCAAAACGACCTAAATATCAATCAGGAGAAAACTCAGGTGATGGTCTTTTCAAATAAGAAGATTGCACGACCCAGATTAACACTGCATGGAACAGAAATTAAATATACCCAGCAATACAAATATCTTGGGGTCGAAATTGATGGTAAGCTGGGCTATAACACCTGCATCCAAATGAGAAAAAATCGGGCAGCTCAAGTAACGTCGTTGATCAGCCAATTTGCACGACAGAACTGTGGAATGTCTCTATGTGGAATCCGTCAAATCTATACACAGGTTTTAACGCCTATGGTCGTTTACGGGCTGGAAGCGCTACTGCAAATGGATCTAAGTTGGCTGCAAGTGATAGAGGGGAAGTTCTGGAAAAGAATTCTAGGCCTCCCTCAATCTATCCCAATGGCACTGCTAAGATTGGAAGTTGGGGTTTCCTCGCTAAAATCCATTGTCCTGAAAAGGAGAGCAGAACTGTATTTAAAGATATCTAATCAACCAGAATCTCGGCTATTAAAAGAATATGGCATGGAAATTACAAAAGAAACCACCAAATGCCATTTGAAAAAGGAGACTGAAGCCCTCCTGAGGACAATATGCTGGACTACGAGTGGAGAGAAATTCAATGATCCTCAAAAAAAAGCGCTATCCAAAAAAATCGATCTTTGGGATTGGCTAGAAAACTACGCACATCTTGACAAGCTTCCAAAATATAAATTTATTCATTACATGCTCTACTCATTCAAACAAATGCAGCCATATTTAACCCTTAGTCCTTCTAGTAGACTCAGGCGATTTCTACTCTTACTGAGGGTTGATAATCTGCCGCTGCTGACCAACAAAAGCAATTATAATGGTTTATCTTCTACAGAGAGATACTGTAGACTTTGTAAGGACAAGGGATGCAAAGAAACAGCTAATCATGTCCTAACTAGTTGTGTAAATATGATGGACACTTACTTAGCAAACTTTGGCAACTTTGTCCACGATATGGAGTTTGTAGGGGAAGTTGATTTTTGGCACCGCCTCACAAACACTCAAAGTAAGCAGCTGCAGATTGCCACCTTTAGAGTATGGTTGGAAATTCAAAGAACTCTGAACATCTTTGTATGAACCTGTTAAACACTATGGCATTGACTTCTGCAGAGATTTATGATCCTTTGTTCCATGTACCTCAGTATGGGTAATCATTATTAATGTTTAATGATCAGAAGAACAGCAAGAGCAATAAGTGTTAAACTATGATGAGCTTAATGGTAACTTAAATCTCCTTTAGTTAGTCAGTATTAATATGTAATATGTAATAGGTTTCTCTTTTTATTTTTTCTCCTTATGCGGTTTCTTTCATTAGTTTTATATTCTATAATGTATTTATATTTGATCTTATATAATTTATCAGTATGTGAAAAGTTTAAATATAAACTGTAACACATTATTAATAAATAAAAAAAATAATTCTGCTAAAAAATGTGGTCAAATTAAAATGTTGTGATGCTATAATTAGGAACATGAAAAGTGCATCTGTTGTTTTAAAGACTGGTGCACCCTATTTATTGTTGAAGCAGATGGAGGACTTTGAGCCCTACATAGACTGCGAGTCCCCTGGGTATGCAAAAGCTCTGTTTTTTCAACTTCGTACCAAAACCCTCAAGGTGGTCACTTTTACTGCATGAAGGACCAGCTCCTTAGACACACAATGTAAAGTTTGCAGTAAGCCTGAGGAAACGCTAAATCACTTCTTACTCTTCTGCAAGGTTATCAGGGCCTTAGGAGGCGTTATATGGCCCCCGTCTTTAGATTAAAGAGTGTCTTGCATACAGAAGCAGCCGTGGCATATTTTAAAAGTACAACTGATGTGAATGAAGTTCATTATATTACAAAATGTCTCCATAGGGCATGGTTAAGAAGGGAGCAAAACTGATACTATGAGGTTGCGCAGCAAATTTTTTATGAAGGATTGATTGTATTTATCTGCTGACATTATTATTATTTATGTCCCTCTTTTGTATTGATAATATGTAGTGATGATTGGTATCTGTTACTTATGAACTTTATTTTAAAATGTGATCTTAATTTGTAACAAATGTATTGGTGCTGTTATGGTTTTTATCGCTGAATAAAGCTTGTTTGAACACATAATTATGCCGTTTTAGAACAGAGGTGCATTTTCTAAATGCAGCCCCTGTACTGCAATGACTTTGCCTTCTGAGCTGCTGTCAGACTGGGCAGCTGTGACTTCTGCACCTGCTCTGTGCCACTGACGAGAAGGTGTTGAAGATCAGGAGGCTAATGCTGCAGGGCACAGGTATCACTATGCTTTTGGCAGGGAGTTTGGCAAATTGGGTTCTGGTTAGCAGACCACCCTTTCTGAGACAGAATTACCTGCATCTTTTTATTAATACTCAAATGCAATCCTTCCCAATTAAACTATGTGATTTCCATTTATACAGATACTCAAAGATATTAAATTAATTTCTACAAGATCTAAAGGATGCTGCAGTTCAGATTATTATAGGACTTTGAACATTGTGTTCCAGCTCCCCATTTTAGTGCCTACTGTGATGCCTTCCTGTTGAAAAACAGAATATTCTTAACATCTCCCAAGACATATTCGCATCTTCAGTGGCACCTCTGTTGGCCACTAGCAAAAGCCTTTCAGAATTTTGCTTAAAGCAGTGTTGTTCTGCTAATTTATCATTTATGATTTGTAGCTTTCTCAATAATGAGTTGTAATCTGGTTATGTGTCTCTGTTTACTGCACATAGTATTCTAATACAAAAATCCATACTAGCTCAAATGAAATCATTGAGTCTCTCTAGCTTCTTTTTCCCCAAGCATTCTCCCGTTTCCATGTTCCGACTGTTTTCTGTAATCTACCTTTGTAGAGCTAAGGCAATTTTCCCTACTGGCCTCTTCTCTGTCTTCCACTGGCCTCTTCTCACATCCTCCTCACACCACTCTTTCTCTTAGCCCTATACTTAACTTGTCTTCTCCTTCTTTCAACATTAAGCTGTAAGTGACGCATCGAAGAAGGCTCTTTCCAAACGAATAGATCTATGGGACTGGCTCGAGAACTATGACCATCTGAGCAAACTTACGAAGTATCAATTTATACAATACAATACAGACTTTACATCTATCTGAAACCACAGCTCTACTTCAATCTGAGTCCCTCTGGTAAATTAAGACGCTTCCTTCTTCTGCTGCGTCTCGACTGCTTACCGGTACTGGCAAATAAATGGATAGACAGTCATCTACCCTCGCAGGAAAGACACTGTCGAATCTGCAAGAACACCTCCATTAATGAAACAGCTATACACCTCTTAACAGCGTGCCCGGCCATGCTTAAAACCTATGAACTATGCTATGGGGAAGTGGTCCATAATTTGGAACACATAAAAGAACCATGGTTCTGGTATCACAGCCTGAACTCGACTTCCATAAAAACCCACATAGCTATATATAGCATATGGCTGAATATTGAGAAGTCTCTTGCTATTACCATCTAGCGTATCCAACACCTCTATCTTCTCACAGAACACTGGGTTAGCAGATTATGCCCTCCTTCCTATGATCTGAAGAGTTCATTATCATCCTTTAGGGCTTTTGGGCATGATACTGAACCTATGAAAACAACATAATTTATCTGCGGACATTTTGATTTGGGGAAGGGAAGGACTCAGATCCCAGAGGGAATAAACACATTGAATTGCATGTATGTGATCGTATAGGATTACCAAGGTATCCTAATGCTTTTCTTTTGTTCTGTTTTTTCCTTTTGAATAATCTACTACTTTTTGGAAATCACATATTAAGAACTGCAAGCTTTTAAGAGAGGTCTTTCCCTTCCCAACCTAGTCTGATTCTTTTTGATTTTGCTTTTAAATTTCTTCCTAATTGTATTCTTTTTTCATTGCTTGTTTAATATTTTCTTTTATCCTTCTCTCTCATTTTATTGTATATATGTGTAAAGTTTATATTTAAACTGTCTCACATTATTAAATAAATTGAAAATCTTTCAACATTTGCCAGCTGTTCTTTCATGTCCCGCTCTCTCCTCTTCAGCTCTGGTTACACTCTTCAGCCTTCTCTCGCTCTTAGCAACCCCCCTTCATCCGCCTCTCCATATACTTGTTGCTCATTCTGTCCCTCCCTTCTTCTGACTTTACTCTGTGGTCATACAGATTTCACTGGTGCGGTTTGCAGTGTAGTGGTGGAACCTTTTCCTCTGGTCATTAATTGGTTGTTTCAATAGCACCACTGCTAGCCTGATTCAGCAATGCAGCGATGCTGGGCCATTAATTGCAGAACTAGCTGCAATCAAAGTAGTGTCGTCCTCTGCCATGTAATGCTGGGTGTGCCAGAGCCAAACGTGTAACATCTAATGCATGTTTCATGGTGGGAGTCAGGCGACTCAGCTTGGAGGACTGCTTGACTCCAACAGGAGCCTCCTCATTGCCGGAGAACATTGTTCGCTACACCTGGACCGCCAGAGATGTGGGCTCACCCCTCTTTACCCCACATTGCTACCGCTGCTTCTGTAAAATAACAGGAAGGCCAACAGCTCGATCCTGTTAAAGACTGCGTCACGAGGACGTTGCGTACCTGTTCATCCAGTTGAGGACCTTGAAGATGATGCCAGGCTGTCAGGAATCCTGCGGAGATGTGGTGGATGACGCGGGAAACCAGCCCAGCTCCCGCCCGAGTGGAAACCGGGTTGGAGGTGAACCAGCTCCCAACGCCACGGGTGTGCTCTCCCCTGATTAGCGTGGCGTCAGGACAGTGCAAGCACTGACAGGGGGAGCCTTTCCAGAAGACGGTACTGAGTTCAAGGAAGACTGGATCTGGAAGATGGAAGACCCAAGGATCAGGTCTCAGTGGTAGTGGTTGACTCACAAAGAAAGGTAACAAGGCAGAGGGAGGCAGAGCAGGCAGGCAGACAAGGTACTGAAGGGCGAGAACCAACTAAAAGGAACAGAAGGGGAACCACCCCAACCCAGAAGGAAGGAAAAGGGAGTCCCAACCACAGGACAGGAAGAAGGGAGGACAGGACAACACAACCACGGAGTGTACCAGGAGGGTACCAGGAACAAGGAAAAATGGGAATCAGGTAACAGGTAAGGAAGGCACAAGGAACCGGGGAGGAGACACGATCCAATTGAAACCGCGTTGAGACGCGGTTTGAATGAATGGCCGGGCTCCTTAAATAGGGCTACCAACACCTGGGATGCTTGGGACGCAAGCCGTGCTGTCTCCCAGGCGTTGGTTAGCCCAGAGAGAGGCGTGGACCGCAAGACTGTCCAAACCGAGTGCCCCGTGCAGCGCGTATGCGCGGAGAACGCGAAACGGCCGCCCGCGCATGCGCAGACCAGCATGCCCAGGGAACCCGGAAGCGCCCGAGGACCAGGACAACCCCGCACCCCCCAAGCGAAAGCGCGGGTACATCCTCCAGGATGGGGCACGCCGCTTCAGGTAAGTGAACCCCAAGGCGGGCGGCGTGACAGATCCAGATTTAGCAGCTAGCCCATGCACATCTGTCTGGAAAACTGTCCTGGGATAAGTCTAACACTTCATTATGCCGATCAGAGGTGAGGAGCTTTTCCAAGAAGGGGGTCCTGGGACATAGTTTGATCAAACCTTTAAAGAAATCTATCCTTAGCCCATCCCCAGGACCTGACTTATCAAACATTTTACCTTTTCCCATTTCTCTGGTCCCCGTCCAGCTACTATTGGGTCTCTTCTTGCGACTTCTTCACTCGAGTCATATCAACATCTGCTTAACCATAACCTCTCTACACAAAGGGGTGGTGGTACTGCATTTTTTTTACCAGGGCCCATTCTAGCATGCTGTTGGACTAGCAACATGTATTTATTTATTGTGATTCAATTCACATAGAACTTTACACAATAAATACTTAAATAGCAATATTACATTTTTGACTAAAACAAAAAATATATAAATTCTAAAAAATAAGTTGCATACATAACAAAATTAAACACAGAGTAATTAATTGCATTCAACCATGTACAGAATAATAGGAAATTCACAGATTGGCAGTAATCATACCAAGTTTCAAACTAACTTTCATCTATACCTTATAGAGTGCGAGGTGTAGAGATCCACTATCAAGAGTGAACAAAATGACCATAGTTGATCATGTAGGTCACTCCTAGCTTAGGACATTCTGTCATGACATGTTTGGGAGTTTCAAGAATGTGCCTCAATTTATATGTCCGACAATATCTCTCATTTATTGGAGCACCGAATCTTGAGGACTCAATACTGAGAAGAGGCAGCTGTCGAATACGGAAGAGCAATAAGAAATGATGTAGCTTAGTAATGGGGCAGATAAGCAAATACTTTTGAGGGGACATGAATTTGTGCTGCAATTCTAAAGTGTCAATATAATTCTTCAACCTTCTTAGATGAGAATAATTCAAATTCCAGTCCCATGTTGTAAGTTTCTTCTTCCAAACACCAACCGTTATAGGTTAGTCTGAGTCCCTAGAAGGTGACCAGCCAACCATATCAAACAGTCTGAGGCTCTCTGTATTCAAAGTGAAAAAACGATCCTGATTACATACATTCACATCAATAAGCTTCCCCATAAGTTTCGGCCACCTGCATAAGGGCTCCTTAATGGCCTTGATGTACAATGACCCCTTTTTCAGTAGCACCAGACACTTCAGAGAGGATAGCCCTAATTCCAGATTTTAATAGGGACACACAATGGTAGAGCCAGAATTCAGCACCAGAATATCCCTTCTAAGACACCAAGCCACTTCCAATTGTTGATAGTAATAGCTTCTAGGCCATAAAGTATTGCCAGGAAATAGTATTGTTTATACACATGGATTATATCATAGCGAGAATATCTATCTGACTGCCTAGCTAATCGGTCAATCAAAACAGTCAATGTGGCTTCCTTCCTTTGCCTTTCCGCTATCAAAGATGGGTAGCTGCTCCTGGTATCTATCATAACTCCCGGATAAGTATAGGTGTAAGTTAAGTATCCATATACCCTAGCCTATGACCCTGGAGAAAAAACGAGTGGCGTGCGATCTTCTTCCCACTAAAAATGCATCACCTTTGTTTTGCTTAGGTTAATGCTTAGCTCGTTCTCAAAAGCGTTCTTTGCCAGCATTTCCAAGGAGTGAGAAAGCCCCCTGCAAGTGTGGTGCAAAATCAGAATTTCGTCGGCATAGGCTAATGAAATAATATGAGTCTGGCCAACACGCAGAGGGCAATTAGACACAGTCCTCAAGGTGTCCGCCAGATCCAAAGGTACAAATTGAAAAGCAGAGGGGGCAACACACACCCCTGCTTAACCCCTCGCCAGATAGCAAGCGGGCGGTGATGGTTCCTCCACCATCCAACTTAAGCAGAACACTAGTCTCCAAATTTAGCTCCTGGATCAAATCCAATAAACCCTCTATGCAGCCTAATCGCTCCATAAATTGTTGAGCTAAAACTGCATTGTTTGCACAGTACTTCACTTAGTTTCTGACAGGAACAATCGTTAGTTTAAAATCACTTCCTGGAATAGGCTCCTTGATTGGCTGCTTTCCTCGAATTACAACTCCCAGCAGAGTTGTAGTTCATCAGTACTTTTATCAGCCAACAAATTCGACAGCGCCGGCACAACAGAACCAAGCAGGTCTTTGCCGGTTATAAAAGGGGCATAGTTTGCTGTTTATTTTACTGTTAGACATATTGAATTGTATTGGGTGCCTGTTTCTATCACGGGGAGATCTGATTTTAGTTACTTTTTTATTTAAATTGACCCGCTGCAATTGTGCACTCTTAGGTTCTATTTTATCATTTTAAATTGGGCAGATTGCAACTTTACATTGTTGAGCTAAAACTGCATTTTTTGCACAGCACTTCACTTAGTTTCTGCCAGGAACGTTTGTTAGCTTAAATGTACTTCCAGGCAGGGGTGTAATTTGAGGGTAACCAGGGGTCACAACCCCTGAGGTCTCCCTTGCTACCCCTCTGGTCTCCCTTGTACCCCGAAGAACTTTTACAAAATTTAATCTCCTGTGCTATGGCCAGTACAATGTGGCTCTTTGTTTCTGGAGTGGCTAGCTTTCTTGATCAGGCCTCTTAAAAAACAGGGGGTTTCACGAATGTAACATTTTGAGCAGTGACATTAAATAAGAAAGAATGGGAATGACACATAATTTGTCTTTCTGGAATTCTATACAATAATTGCTAGACTCATTAAAGGTTTATTTCAGCCACACTTCAGGGTGTGAGTCACGGATTTAGTCTGTTCTTAAACACCTAAAATTCACAATGTAGACAAAACGTCCAAAAAGCATTTAGAGTAGAATAAACATCCATTTCGCACTATGTATTTTGCTTTTCGCAAGTTGCAGTTATACCATGTTTTATTCTGCCATTGTCTCTGTTATGATCATCACAAGACATTCCATCTCGGTGTCCTCTGTGACTTGACAAAATCCTATTGCCTAAAAGCTTGTGTACAGTGTAGTGTAGAAATGGCTGACTATAACACATAAAGTGGCCCATGATTTATTCTGCCACAATTAATGCTTTGTTGCAATATGTCTATCTTTCCTATCTCCTTGGCATGTGATGTTGAGGATGTTTGTTTGCATGTATGAGGTAAGGCGTGCCCAGAGTATGGGATGCAATGTGATGTTGCTGCTTTCCCTGTGCTACTCTAAATTCTTTAATACACAATAATGAACCATCCCAATGGTAGGTATTTTGCCAACCTCTGAAGCCTGAAAAGTAGATCCACGCAGGCTTGACATGTGGCCAACTTTGCACCAGACGTGCGGATGAACTGGCCTGCTGATAAATCTCAGTTATCAGTTTAATGGTATCCACTACAGAGTGTAATTTGCTTTCTGACTTTGAGAACATTCTGACATGCAATTGCTCATTTTACTATAGCCGGTAAAATAGCTATAGCTGGTAAAATAGCTCAGTGGCTTTATAGCTTGCTGCTGCAATGTGTGTATAATCTCCAGGTTACAGGATCAAATCCCAGCAAATCCAACTCAGACTTTCATCCTTCTGAGGTTGACAAATGAGTACCAACATAGGATGAGTGATATTGTATGTATATTTTTTCTATATAAAGCGCTTAAGCCTAAGTGCTATATAATAACACATCATTATCATTTGGCCTTTAACATCTGCTTGCATTCACAGTAATTTGGTAATATAAGCCTATACACACTGATATTAACGGTATATATGGTGATTCATTCTTGTATGAAAAGTATATCACACTAGAGTGATATCGTAACCATATTTTTCGTAGTGTACTTAGGAACAATGCTATGTAATGCCACTTCCTGTTTTGTCAAGGGATGGAAGGTTGTTTTCCATTGCTTCCCTTGATATCACTTTGGGGTGGGGTCAAATGACATCACTTCCTTTGATGTCATCAGAGGTCAAGGGTTGTGCAATGTCACTTTCGCTACCCCTGGCATTTTGGTGAACGGTACTTTTATCAGCCAACAGGCGTGACAGCACCGGCCTGACAGAACCAAGTCGGTCTTTGCCGGTTCTTGTCACTCTGAGTTGCTGCTCACCACCCCGGTTCCCTTTCAGGTAAGACTTTCTGTCTTTTTATCATCTTGCTCCTTTAAACCTTGCTATCATACACCCACTTGAAGCACTGGACGCAGCTCACAGAAATATGCGTGACAGGATTGTGGATAATAGTGCGATTCTGTCCATGGCCTCATTACGTCATGCAGCGATCAGCTGACGCTATATTAACACTGGTGCAAACTGTTATGGCACATGCGGAAAAAGAGGTTCACACCATTAAAGTGATGGTACAGAACGGTATACCCAAGGAGAAAGTTCATGTAATATGGGAACTAACCGCATCCAGGCAGATGATGCCTTACAGCTTAACTGCAAGGATTCATCTTTGGCCCCACCACCAGCAGACGTTGCTATCAATATAGGGGACCAAAGAATGAGTTCACCTAAAGACAAGAATAATAAAATAGAAAACAAAAACAAATTGAATACTTTACCACTAAATACAAGATCCTTAGTAAAACATGCCACAGAGGTAGCCGATTACATCAAGGAATATGATGTGGACATATGCGCTATAACTGAAACATGGCTCCATGAGGCAGCTGGCCCTTCCATAATATTGGCTACACGCAATGACTATAGCTGGGTTAAAATGCAGAGGGATACCACTTTCATGGGTAGTAACCTAAGTGCAGTAGTGCTGTGGCAAGTGCAAGGCCCAGGGGCAAGTGCAGGAGGCTGGCGAGGAGAGTTTGGGACCTATGAGGCTCTGAAGGTACACCAGGCAGCCAGTCAGAAAAACTGAGCAGAAGTAGAGAAGAGAGAGTGACAGAGCAGAAAGAGGTGGTTAGCAGGGAAGAGGGAGGGAGAAGGAGGAGGCAAAGAGGAAAGTCTTCAGGAGATTCCGGAACTTAAGGAGAGGGGCAGGGAGGCTGTTCTAGAGGGAGGCACATGCAGTAGATAAAGATCTCCCCCCAAGTCTCTGCTTGAAGAAGCGGCTCACCCGCAGAGAGTTGGAGGAATACGAGCGAAGGGCTCGGGAAGGAGAGTATTTAGGAAGAAAACATTGCAAATAGAGCGGGCATAGGTCCCAGAAAGCCTTGTGGACAATGAAAAGAGTCTTGAACTTAATCCTTGTAGCCACAGGGAGCCAGTGAAGGGATTTCAGCACCAGAGAGATTCAGTCCCTGGGCTTGAGGCCAAGGATAAGTCTTGGGGTTCTGTTTTGGATGAGTTGAAGAGGATGGAGTATACAAGAGGGAAGGTTGAGAACGAGGCTGTTGCAGTAGTCTAGCCTAGAGAGGACCAGGGTTCTGGAGACGGCGAGCCCCCTGGGAAAAGTGGGAAAAGGAAGAATACCTCTGAGAAGATGCAGTTGGTAGTGGGATTTTTAGAGATGTCTGAGATGTGAGACGAGAAGGAGAGAATGGAGTCCAAGTTGACCCCCAGATATTTTGCCTCATTGATAGGTAGAGGCGCAGGAGAAAGAAAGAGGGGGTCTGATGGGGACAATCTCTGTTTTACTGGCATTGAGGCAGAGGTTGTTTGCAGCACACCACGACTGAATTGTGGACAGACAGTCAGGTATGAGTGAGGAAGAGGAAGGGGCTGAGGGAAACCTGAAGGCGAGTTGCATGCCATCCGTGTAACACTGAAAGTTGGAGGTGAAGGTGGCTATCATACGGGCCGGGGGGGGCATCTTGCCATTGAAAAACCAGGGGGATAGGTTAGATCCCTAGGGGACACCGCATGTAGAGAGAGTGATAGGGGAAAGAAAGGCACCCAATTCCACCTGGGATGGGAGGTCAGAGAGAAAGGAGGTTATCCACGCCAGGGCCTGATCACTGATGCCCAGGTTATCACGGAGACGTGCAATCAGGGTGTTGTGATTCACTGTATTGAAGGCAGCGGAGAGGTCGAGTAGAATGAGGACAGAGAGAGAGTTAGGATCAAGATTTGAGAGAAAATCTTCATGGATGTTCAGAAGAGCAGTGTCCGTGTTTCTGGATGTTCTGGATGCTCTAAAGACAGACTGGTGGTCATGGAAGCAACCAACAGATTCAGTGTGGAGGGTAAAATGAGAAATAGCCAACTTCTCCAAGAGTTTGCCCAGGAAAGGAGTGATAGAGATATATACCATGCGATATAGGAATAAGCAGAACCAAATAGGTGGAGGTGTCGCATTTATTCACAAATCCAATTTGGATATCTGGGAAACAGACATTCCCAGCCCAGATGGTTGTGAATCTCTACTTATAAAGGTACGGACAGAGACCACTACCACAGTGAATATTATGTTGATATATAGGCCTCCTACACCGATGGTTGATTTAATTACACAGATGGGAAATTTGATAATCTCACTACTCAAACACTCTTCAATATTTATGTTGATACCTTAATTTGTGGAAAGAAAACAAGAGTGATGTGTAGGATATATAGCCAGAGAATATGCTTGGATTGCGACATATAATATCACTTCAAGCAAACCCACAATCACTCCATGTCCTTGAACTGACCACTCCTTTATGCATTGCTCCATAGATCTCCCCAATCAAATAAAGCATGCCTCAGTGGTTAAAACATGGACCACATCAAGAAATATTAGGAAACTTATGACCAAAAATATGCAGGATTGAATCTTGCCAGTAAAAAACAACCTATCCAACTTGCAAACGTCAGAACAAGTATTCAAATCATACCAAGAAACGCTGAAGAAGGCCATGGACACTTTAGCCCCTCTCAAAACCAAACTTGTGACTCAGGAAAAAAAGTTGTTTATTTATTTTATTTTTATTTTTTTACATTTGTATAGCGCGCTACAGCCCAAAGCCATTGAGGCGCTTGTAACACGAAGGTGTACGTAAACAAGATTGCATAGAAGGCAGTAGTTACTTAGTTACAGCATATTGGCAAGTTACAGACAAGTAGCAGTTTAGACAAATAGCATTGTTTTGATAGCTTTGCGGAACGCTAAGTGGGAGTCAATTCCCCTGATGTGCGATGGTAGGGCATTCCAATTGGTAGCTGCAATAGCAGGGAAGCTGGAGCCACCTGCGCGTACTCTGCGTGTTATGGGTTTGGTGATCATGTTGGTATAGGCAAGTCTGGATGGCCTTGCGGAGGTGGGCATGGTAACCCGCTGAGCCAAGTAAAGGGGGGCCAAATCATGGAGGCATGTGTGTTTGAGGGAAAGGATTTTAAAGATGATTCTTTGTTTGACGGGAAGACAGTGGACTTGTCTCCTCAGGTCTGAAATATGATCCCTTCTGGAGAATCCTGTAGCAGCCCTACGGGCATTGTTCTGGACAAGTTGTAGTTTAGCAATGTTTTTACCTGAGGTCCCTCCAAGGAGAGCACTGCAGTAGTCAAGCCTCGAGCCGATAATAGCCCTGGCAATGGTGAGGCAGTTCTGTGTAGTTTAGTACGGTCTTGCTGCGTTGAGCAGTTTAGCGTAGTAGGTGGATGAAGAAGCAATAGCGTTGACCTGCCTGTTCATGTTGAGATTAGAGTCTAAGTAGACTCCCAAGGTTTTAACTGTGTGGGACACCGCTATGGGTATATTGTCGATGGTGAATGAGCAGTATTTCTTGTCAAGGTTACCCAGGATGGTAGGTGAGCCGATCAGCAGAAGCTCAGTTTTGTCGCTGTTGAGACAGAGCCAGTTTTCTGCCATCCATGCTTGGATGGTGCTATAGATGGAGTTAAGTGTGGCCTTGTCTGCTTCGTAGATGCCCATGAGTGGAATGAGCACCTGGGTGTCATCAGCATAATTAGTGTATGAGATGCCCAGTGAGTCAAGAAGGTTGAAGAGGGGTCTCGTGAAGAGGTTATAGAGTGTGGACGCGATGTAGGATCCCTGCGGCACTCCACAAGTGATATGACTTGGTGAGGCACATGCTGAGTCGGAGAATACTTTCATGGCCCTTTCCTGCAGAAAGGAGGTAATCCATTCACAGGCTTTGGGAGAGAAGTTGGCTGCAATGGAAAGGTTGTTGCATAGGGTATTATGGTCCACAAGGTCAAAAGCGGCCGATAAATCTTGGAGCAGCAGGAGCGCTGGTTTGCCGGCGTCTCTAATGTCATCCATCTGATTTTTTAGGTCAAGAAGGGCCGTTTCGGTCCCGTGTCATGGTCTGAAGCTAGACTGCCAAAGGGCAAGAAGGTGGTGGTCCTCTATGAATTCTTGGACCTGCAGGTAAGCTGCTTTGTCCAGAATCTTGAGCAGGAAGGGGACAGTAGTATAGGTCTGTAGTTCCCCGGTGCCGATGGGTCCAGAGAAGGTTTTTTGAGGAGTGGTCGCACCCAAGCCTATTTGAGGTCCATAGGGACCAGGCCAGACTGGAAAGAGGCATTAATGAATGCTGTCAGAAATGGGGCGAGATTTGAGCCACAGTCTTTGATGAGCTGGGCAGGGCATATGTCACCCTTGCAGTTGGAGGGTTTGATCGTTTTTAGAAGAGAGATGACTTCGGACTCGGTCATGTCCTTAAAGTTGAATACCGGGGCGGAATTGGCTTTAATGTGCTTCTCCTGGTTGTTGTTCTCTGAGGCAATAAGGTGAGAAAGAGCCTTTTGGTGGGCCAGGATTTTGGTTTGCAGGGTATTAAGTTTGTTGAGCATGGCTGATTGGATCTTATTACACCAGTTTTCATCCTTCAGAAGGGTTGGTGGGGGGGTGGACGGGGATTCTAGCTCCCTAAAGATGGCGAAAATGTATTTTGTATCTGATTTCGCATTGGCTACCCCAGTGTTGAAGGAATTGGCCCTGGTGATGATTATTCCTGATTTGTACTCTTTAGAGATAGCTTTGAAGTATAGTTTGGTTGAGTCATTAGGTTTTGCTTTCCAGGCTGCGAGGGCGGTTTGTTTTTTTGCGCGCAGCTGGAGGAGTTCCTGTGAGAACCAGGCATTAGTGTGCTTGTTTTTTTTGGCTTTCCTAAGGGTGAGGGGGGCGATAGAGTCAACTGCTTTGGTGATCTTGGACTTAAATGCTTCGGCTAGAATTTCAGGGTTAGTTGAGAACGGGGCCTGAAGGGTGGAAACTTTGAGGAGGGGAGTGATCCTTTCCACAGTGAGTTGGCGTGAACTTCTGGTGAAACCTTGGGGGTGGGGGATGGAGGGGATGGGAGGTTCTTTGGAAGTGTTGAGGTCAAATTGGATATAATGGTGGTCAGACCATGGGATGGGAGAGTTTTCAGTGATAGTTACTGGGCAGTTGTGGTGTGTGACCCAGTCCAGTGATCGTCCTTTCAGATGAGTGGGATTGGAGATGGCCTGGGTAAATCGTAGGGTAGATAGCGCAATGTCAAGGGTAGCTGCGTGGGTGTCAGCGAGATCATGGAGGCCTAGGTTAAGGTCTCCTGTGAGTAGGACTTTGGACGTGTTTTTAAGGTTGTCTGATAGTGAGTGGAGGAGGGCATCATGGAAATCAGTAACTGGGCCCGGTGGTCGGTAGACAATGTGGAGGGCCAGAGTTACATTAGGGGAGAGGTTGATTTTGAGTGAGAGGTGGTAGCAGCTGTTACCAAGGTTACCTTCCACTTTCCTAATGCATAGGCATTCTTTGGCAATAAGCGCTACGCCACCACCCCTAGTGAGTGGTCGGTCTTGCCTGTAGATGGTGTAGCCGTCAGGGATGGCAAGGGTGAGGGCTGGGCCTGAGGTTTCGTTCAGCCAGGTTTCGGTGATCATGAGGAGGTCTAGTTTATTCTGTAGAATGAGGTCATGGATGTCTAGGGCGTGGGCTGGGACAGAGCGTGCATTGACCAGGCCACATTTCAGCAAGGTAGTCATTGGGGGTGTGTGATCTGCTGTGCTGGCAGTGTTGGGTCTGTGGGATAGTTGTGGGGTGACATGGGCGGTGTGGGTTGCAGGGCTGGTAGCAAAGAGTGAGGTAGTGGCAATGGGTGCATGGGGCACCAGTTTACATGCAAGCATAGAATTGGCAATGGGTGCATCAGGCACCAGTTTACATGCAGGCATAGCATTGGCAATGGGTGCATCAGGCACCAGGTTACATGCAGGCATAGAATTGGCAATGGGTGCATCAGGCACCAATTTACATGCAGGCATAGCATTGGCAATGGGTGCATCAGGCACCAGTTTACATGCAGGCATAGAATTGGCAATGGGTGCATCAGGCACCAGTTTACATGCAGGCATAGCATTGGCAGTGCATGGTTCTCTCCTGAATTAAAGGATCTTGGAATACGCAAAAGGAAATGTTTGTTTGTGTGGAAGCACTCAAGTTAGAACTAGATAAGATGACTCACAGCATAGTTGCCAAAGAGTACAAACCTGCGTGATACATGCAAAAAAGGATACCTTCGAATCAAGAATAGAAAAAACTCAGCAGGACTCCAAGGAGTTATTTAAAATTCTAAAGGAATTAGAGAAGACCCTCACACAAACACAAAAGAGGGTCAAGTCAAAGACGGTGCTTGGTGCACCTCAATCCAGGATGCCATGATAAATAAACGGGACTTAATAAAACAGAACATACACAAGGATAGGTTGGGGAAAGATTCTAGAGATTTACAGCATTGTGATAAGCGCAAATCTATGACAGATTCTCCCCAAAGACAGGCAATACCCATGTTTTACTTCACAACGGTTACTGAAGCAGAACTCATTATTATCTTAAGCAAGCTCAAACCAACAAAGTGTAAAGGGGATATTTACCTGGCCACAATGATGAAAGCATGCTGCGAATCACTCATCAGCACACTTACTAACATTTTCAACACTTCACTGATGGAATGCCATGTGCCATTGGGTCTAAAAAGTGCATTGATAACGCTGTTACTGAAAAAAACAGGACTAGACCCATGAATGCCAGGGAATTACAGATCAATTACCAACTCCCCCTTTTTGTTGAAGATCCTGGATAGGGTGGCCTATCAACAAACCCTAGACCAGTTGACAAAGAATAATAAATAGCATTCAGGCTTCAGACTGGGTTTTGTTACTGAATCTGCCCTCTTAGACTTAAAGTCAAATATGATGTGAAACATGAAGAATGGTCCAATGATGCTGCTGATGGTATTGGACCTATCAGCTGCGTTTCATTTGGTGGAACACCGACTATTGTTACAGAGCCTAGAGGATGTGGTGAATTTCAGTAAGGATGCTGTAGCCTGGGTACGCTCCTTTCTGGAGAATAGGTCTGTAAGGGTCTGTAGCGGCCTCGCAGAAGCTACCGCACCCTCACTGCCCTATGGTGTGTCTCAGGGAGCATGCTTGTCACCACGTGCACACCATTTTTACTGCACCTTTGTTCTAAATATTAGAAAGCAAGGACATATGTTTCTCCAACTATGCAGACAATACGCAGTGTATTATCCCTCTAACTGGGATCTATAGGGATGATATGCTTGCTATTAACAAGACATACCATCTCATTCAGCATTGGATGAGGGAAAGTGGGCTTGCGCTAAACAACTAGAAAACTGAACTCATAATCTTTGGGACTAGCCCTAGAATATCAGAATTGTGGGGTGAATACCTTGAGTTTCAAATAGCAGAGTGAAAAATTGCTACAAAACAGAAGATCAATACCCTTGTAGTATTCTTAGACCAAAACCTGAAAATCAAAGCACAAATAGACAGCCTTGTGGCAACATCTACTTATTATATCAGACTACTATCCCACATCCGTCCATGTCTTTCTGAAAAGAGCTGTGAGACAGTCGCTAGAACCATCATGGGATCCAAGACAGATTAGTATAGCAGACATCTGACAGGAGTCAACAAAGGTGAAACCGCAAGACTCCAGGTCATACAAAACAGTGCTATTAGAGTTATAGTAGGGCTGAAAAAATACAAACATTTCTCAGAAGCACAGAAGGGCTTACATTTGCTCACCATGGATGCATGAATACACGTCTGACTGTTAACAATAGCACATAAATGCCTGGAGGGCTCTAATCCACACTACATGGCAGAAAGGTTAATTGAGTAGCCCATTGTCAAACATCTGAGATCAGACAACACCAACATGCTTTTGTAATTAAAGTAAAGTAAAGAGTTAACTGAATAATTGCATCAGTCCATGGTGACGGTAAGTGACTCATCAGGGCTGCACCCCACAGTACCTCATCCACCTCCTCTAGATACTACATTGTTAACAGCCAGGACAATCACTGGGCCACTGTGGGATTCCACACTAACCCCTGACCTCTAGAGGGTTGAGAAACCATGCTTGGCCCCCCGGTGTGACGGTTGGTGAGAAACATTGCTCATGCTGTCTTCCTTGTCATCTTCCACTACCCCTCCCGGAAGGTCTTCTTCATTCGGGTACACGGGGTCTAATCCATCCTCTGGGGTCTTCTCCTCAACCTCCCTCGCTTCTATCCAAGCTTAGAGGCTGTTTAGCAACTCAGGTTTATTAATCTTAGTGCTGTGGGGAAGTCCCCTCTATTGACATAGGATGCACAGGACATCCTTGGTCATGCCTTTCACAGTCTCTATGTCAAGATTCATGATTTTTTTTAAAAACCTTTATTTAACAGTTACCTTGGAATCACATCAGTGAACGATCTTAACAGTTCAAACCACTGAGACCATTCGCATTACGAGTACGGCATCATATATATCGACCAGAGAGTCAATGTGACATTGGAACATATACGTGAAGCGAGCATCTGTTTAACCATACATTCCACGTGCACTACAATCGGCCCATCGTGGGGAGGGGAGATTGCGGTTCATCAGCCTCTTCCCAAGACCCGTCAGCTGACGAGGAGACATATTGTCGAAAAAAGGGTCCCCAAATGTCTCTCGGTCTGGATCTGTTCGGTTGTTCCAGTATCCAGCACTCCTCAGTGTCCGAAGCCCACGTAAGGGCATGGAGCCACTGTTCATGTGTAGGGGGTCTGGGTCGAAGCCATACCAGAAGAATACATTGGGTTGCCAGGAGGAGCCCAGGCTCTCCAACTTCTTGTAGTCACGGTTTAATGCAGGCAATTCGTAGAAAAAGCAGGTTAGCGGGGATGGGGAAATGGTGCATTCTAACATGTCCGATAGGGATGTGCACACCGTAGACCAGAACTGGGTAATTTGGGGACATCTCCATATCATATGTATGTAGTCGGCGTTAGCAGCATTGCACCAGGGACAAGTGTGTGGGTGCTCTCATGACATGCGATGTAGCCTAGTCGGCGTGTAATGGAATCTATGCAATAGCTTACATTGGATTAGTTTGAAACGGGAATTGAATGAGATTGTCTGCGAACGGGCACACATGTAATCCCAACGCTGATCAGTCAACTCGACCTCTAGGTCCTTAGCCCAGGTCTCCCTGAGTTTCGTGAATGGGGGGGGATACCTGGGTTTGGAATATAGTATATAGTCTAGAGACAATTTCTGAAAGGATTGGATCATTTTGTGGAGTGACAGGGAAGTCAGGGAGCTTGGCCTTCAACGCCTGGCACAAGCCGGTGTACTGCAGCCAACAAGTGGGTCTACCTCGTAGTTGTCTAGGGAGTTCACCCCATTCTGTGAAGGCCCTTTGTGTGAATACATCACGGACTGTTAAGTAACCAATCTCTACCCAGTGGTCCACAGTTCTGGAGTCCACTCAGGGGGAGTTGGGGAAGAAATTCCAGAGGGGAAAATCTCTGTGAAATGGATGCATGTTATTCATGTGTTTCCATATTCTGGCCAGGGCCTGGACCGTAGCACCCACGGGGTCCGAGGGTTCAAATCGAATCGTGCATTTGGGAAACACCAGGGAGCGTATATCACATTAGTTTGTAACTAGGCGTTCTAGTTTAACATGCAAAGTCGCGTCTGTGGGGATAAACCAAAATGATGCATAGTGAGCATGGGCGGCTATCCAATACCCCTTGAAGTAGGGAGCTCCGAGACCACCCCCTACCCACCGGGGTCGCCAGAGTCGCAAGCTTCAGGCGAACCACGCCCGAGTGCCAAAGGAAACAGTTAGTGGTGTGGGCGAGCATTGCAAAGAAGATTTGGCCAGTCCAGATCGGGACATTTAAAAACCTGTAGAGTAGCTGAGGCATTATCACCATCTTGAGAACGGCAATCCTACCCACTAGTGTTATCGGGAGATTTGCCCACCCCGCAAACTTCTGAGCCAGTTTAACCAAATAAATGCCATAGTTGTTATCGTAGAGAGAAACTGGGTCTCGTGTAATCACCACCCCCATGTACGTGAACTCGGACTGGGCCCAGACAAACCCCTGCAGGTGGAGGGGGGCGTGGTGGCCTCCGTCAATGGGAAGAGAGGCGACTTAGTGCAGTTCACTCAGAGTCCCGATAATTCGCTGAAGCGATTAACATCTTCTAATATTTGAGGAAGGTTTGTTTCGGGTTGTCTGATGAACAGGAAGGCGTCATCTGCATATAACGAGATTATCTTGGGGGAACCAGAAAGACGCAGTCCTCGATGAGAATGCCATTGCCGTACATTGTCGGCCAGCGGCTCCATGACTAGAGCGAATATCAAGGGCGAGAAGGGGCACCCTTGTCTCGTGCCTCTCTCTATCTGAAATTGCGCTGAACATAAGTTGTTAGTGCAGACACTAGCAACTGGAGAGGCGTATAATAGCTTTACCCAGGTTATGAATTGGGGACCAAAATTACATTTTTCGAGCAACTGCCATAGGAACCTCCAGGATCCAGAGTCAAATGCTTTTTGCATATCTAGGGTTGCTGCAACGGCCAGGGCACCGAGGTCAATGCGGGTTAATGCGTTGAATAGTCAGCGTAAGTTATGGGAAGTGGAGCGGCCTGGGATGAACCCCGATTGGTCCGGATGTATGATGTAGTGCATATATGGGGCCAATCTGAGAGCCAGAACCTTGGAATATATCTTAACATTACAGTTGATGAGCGAGAGGGGGTGATAAGAGCCACATTGTGAAGTGGGTTTACCTGGTTTAGGCAACACTGTTATTGCTTCACAGAGGGAGGGTGGTAGGATTCCTGTGAGTCATGCTTCATTCCAGAGGGCAAGTAAGGGGGGGACGAGGCGTGATTTGTTGTTTTTATAGAATTCGATCAGGAATCCATCAGATCCCGGCACCTTCCATGCAGATAGCGAGTCAAAGCCATTGGACAGTTCTTCATCAGTGATCAGGGTATCGAGGGCCTCCCTGGTTTCCACGTAAAGGATCGAGAGAGGAAGGCCGTCCAAAAATGTGTCGATTCCGCCCTCAGTCGCTGTGTCGGCAATGGCGTGCAGTTTCTCATAGAAGGAGCAGAATTCGTCATTGACCTCCTGCGAGAACAGGGCTGGGTGACATCTGCCTTTTCTATTGCCGGGAAATGCGACAAACCCCTTTCAAGAAAGACTAATCTGGCAAGGGCTTGCCCAGGGTGCTCACCCTCACTGTATCTGCGCGCTGCCTGTGGTTTGTCAAGGAATTTACATTCGCGCTCAGCGTGTGCGCGGAACGTATCAAGGTCCCTAATTATGTCAGCCAGCATATCAGGTGAGTGCATAACATCGTATTGTGTCTCCAGGGCGTCAATTTTGTCTTCGCTCTTGGCTATGTCACGCCTAATAGTTCGGAGCACCCCTGCTTCTTTGGAGATTGCCATTCCCCTTATGCACGCTTTGAATGCCTCCCAAAAGGTGGCCTGGGATGAAACAGAGCCGGTGTTCAAAGTAAAGAAATCGTCGGAAATCGTCGATATCAGTGCCTAATTCAGTTTCAAATGCTGTGTCCAGTAGTGAGTGTGGTTTGACTCTCCAAGTCCGGGTCGTGGGGGCGTCTGCAGACAATCGGAGGTATATAGTTACTGGTGAGTGGTCAGAGAACGTCCTACCGAGGATGGAGACATGAGTGATGTTTGCTAACAGAGTGTCTGTGATGAGCCACTTATCAATGCGGGAATGGGAGTCATGTACTGATGAGTAAAAGGAGAATGTGCAAGTGTTGTGGTGGAGTGTTCGCCATGAGTCGGCCAACTCGAGGTGGGCTTGTATGTCTAATATAGTCTTAGTCACCTTGGAGAGTTTGCGAGGCCTAGTACCAGATCTATCATATTGGATATCAAGAATAGTGTTAAGCCACCAACCCCCCCACCAGAGTATCAGGACAAGTGGGAATCTGGATAGGAGTGTGCATAGGTGTTCGCAGGAATCAGGATCGTCCACATTCGGTCCATACACATTTAACAATACAACTTCTTTGCCTGCAAGGTGCCAAACAACAAAACATATCTCCCCATGTGGTCAATATGGACTGTCTGCTGTTTAAATTGGAGACTTTTGTGAATGATGATCATAATCCCGTGGTTCTGAGAGGAGTAAACACTGTAGTACCGTTGAGAGCCCCAGGACTTAGATATTTCTCACATGTGGGAGCAAGGCTGTGCATCTAGGAAAAACACGTTAGCTTGGTATCTTTCAGCGTAAAGCTGCAGTTTCCACATTTTGACATAATTCCACAGCCCCCTTATGTTCCATCTCATGCAAGTCACAATATCAGCCGTCATTCTTCCAGTTGTATTTTACCAGTAGAAGATGGTCTGGGCCCATAGTAGCCCCCACCCAAGCCCAGGCCATGCGCATGTGACAATAAACTCTGTGGACTCAGTAAGTGCAACGTGCAGACTTTAGTTCCCCGCTGCTTGCCAAGCATTTTTCTTAACGAAACCCCATCCCACCCTACTCCACCCACATCCCTCCCCCAATCGGAAGGATGAACCCCAACCCAGTACTAAACCAACACACAAACATTGGCAACTGCACCTGGAAACCTTAGCGCCAATCTAAAAATAGCACACTTGTGCTGGGATGATAACTAGGTCATTGTGGCATAGGATCGCAGAACAAGTCTTACGTTTCTGGCAAATATTTCGAAGAATGGGGGCCTGGTCATGGGACATTGGGTCTACCCCAACCAGGATGAGATCCTAAGTCATTTTGAGTTTTGGCCCACGGGGGAGGTCAGATAGCAAACCGGGGAGTTGAGTGGCCGTCCCCAGGATTGACCGTAACAACATGGAAGCCCCTGATGGGGGGGTATAGCAAGGAGCAACCCAGGGCCCGGCGCACAGTGAAAAGTAGGTGACCCAGAGGATGTAGGTGGGGGTGTCACTGTCACTGTAGGCATCCACAAGGGGCAGGTCATCCAGGGAAGTGTTTCTCTATGAATTTGGTTGCTTCTTCAGGAATAGTAAAGAAGAAAACCCAGTTTGCATGCTCGATCCTAAGCTTTGCAGGGTACAACATGGAGTACTTCACTCCCAAGTCCTGCAGCCTCTTCTTCACAGCCAGAAAGGTTTTACGTTCCTGTTGGATGGCGGTGGAGAAATCCAGGTAGAGATGGATTCTGGAAGATCCCAGGTGAAGTTTGCCCTTGATCCTTGTGGCACGTAGTAGGGCGTCTCTGTCGTGGTAATTCGGCACCCTCGCTATAACCGGGCTGGGAGGGGCTCCTGGTTTAGTTTTGGCTATTAAGGCTCGGTGGGCCCTCTCAATGGCGAATTGTGGAGACAGTTTTGGAGAGTCCAGAAGGGATAACAAGGTTTGCTCTATGTAGTCCTCCATGGTGCCTTTAATGTTGTCCTCCGGTATGCCGATGATATGGATATTATTGCGTCTAGAGTGTGATTCAAGATCTTCATTTTTCCTGCTGACCACTTGGACTAGTTTAGATAGAGTGGTCACTTCAGCCCAGAGGGAGCCAATGTCACAGTGCTCACTCTGTTTTCCACCTTCGTCACCCTGCCGTCCGTATTTTCTACATGGGCCTTAATTGAACAGATAGTCCTGCTCATGTCATCTAGTTTAGAATGGAGGGTGGTGAACCCCTCTCGCATGTATTCAAACATTTTTGATGTGTCCTGGTTGTCGGGGCGCGACATGGCTCCCCCCTGTTCTAGTTGTGGTTCCGCTGGTTTCTATGCAGTCTTCGCGAACATATTGATTGTGCTCTGTTTTTTGTGGGCCCCCCTGGGCATGCTGTCCATATGAACACCCACCGACCGTGGGTTCAGATAGTAGGCCTTCGGTAGCACCGGTTTGGTTAAAGTTTATAGGATACGGCCTGATGAGTTAGTTTGAGACAGGGCAAGAGGTTCCAGCACCTCCACCCCCGGGGCAGGCAGCTGTAGCGGGGCCAACAGGGTGTTTGTCGCTGTTAGGTAGATTGTGTGTTGTCCCCAGAGAGGGTTGTGGCCTCCAACGTTGACTTGGTAAGCAGATCCTAGAGACACTTCAGGTCACTCATCCAGGACCGGCCTGCTATGTCAGTCTAGAATTGCTCGCCATGTTCTTTCTGGAGAGGAGCGCCTGCTACCTTTTTTGAAATAGAATTGCTTGTGATTGAGAGGTTGGGGTCCCTGTTTGACGCAGACAGATGTCAATCTTGGTGTCCATCCATAAGGAGGAGTGCTTGCGGGAGACAAAGGTCTAGCGTGCAGTTATTGGTAGGCATGGTGCCTACAGGTATTGGCAGAGATGCGTGTTAGCTGCTCCCCACTCCGGGGATCACTGGCATGAACTGAGAGATTGTGTTTGATCTGCAGAGCTGGAGGCTCAGATTCGCACTCTCATGGGCATGGCAGTGGCATGTGCCACATGGGGAGCCTGCTTCAAGTGGGGGAACTGATGTTCATGCAGGGAGATTGGTGCAGGGCAGCCGCACAGCATAGCCAGCTAGTATTGATATGCAGCAGAAATAAGATCTTCCCCACAGGAAACAGTTGCTGGGAGGACAAGTGTCTTCCCCGTTCTTTTTCGGCCGCCCACCGTGTATGGTAGTGCTCCCAAGGTCTGCCCACCCCTGGGGCAGCAACAATTCAAGCGCGGCCGCAGAGGGTCCTACCTTATGCGCCGGTGGGCGGTATCGGGGTTGGAGCCCTGGCCGCTCCGCAATGTAGCCAATTGGGGGGAGTGCCCGCTGCCCTCAGCAAAATGGTCGCTGTATGGTCTTCAGTGAGGATTGGGCAGTAGGGCGGCATCCCAGATGGTGCAGCAGTGGTAGATGAGGCCCGGCCACTGGGCGGTCCAGGTGCCGCTACTGGAGGGAGCATGCGAACAGCGTGTGTGTCCGAGCCGGCAACATCCCTCCCCCTGCAGGCCTGCCAAGCCTGGCGTTCAGGTGGCAGTTAGAGCGTGTCATCTGGAGGTGCTCCATGGCCGCTCCCAGGGTCCTCTGGTGGGGAATCTGAAAGCCACAATAACTCTCCAGGAAGGGCCCCCCGGGGACAGGATTCAAGCAGCAGCTGCTGGCACCCTCCACAGCAATGTCAGCTCAATGTAGATGAAAATCGTAATGCCACTGCGGGTCGATTTGATAATATGGATATCACCAGCAAGATTCATGATTATTTAACAATACCTAGCAGTGTTTAAACATTGCCTGCAACAGTACTTTTATGGATTCGACTGCCTGCCACCAATGTGACGAATCAACTTCCGGGGCACTAGTGGTCCAGCGATAAATTCGGTTTCTAAACCATCAATCAGCCCTATACCTCTAGTACACCAGAAGGGATCCGAGCAGATTGGAAACACAAGCACATTTTAAACCTCCTGCTCCAATTTTGGTAACATGGACGGAATGGCAGGCTTATCTCTGGGAGGTCGTGGATCGTTGGTTAGTTGCAACACAGCGAACATACAACTATTACACAATGAAAAAAGGGACTGTCCAGTCAAGGTAGTGTACAAATATCTACTTTATTATTCTCACAAAAGACAGTTCTAGCACACTACAAAATACAATCCACTCAGTAAAGCAATGCAGAGGACAGACAGTTTCAAAGAAGAAAAGGGGATGCACTCTGGATACTGACAGGAGGGTAGTCAGTATAGTAATTAATCGCAATAGTTCAAGGATACTTGATTTCAACATAGGGGGGGCAATGGCCCGTAAAATTTCACTAGGTGCTTTCGGCGAAGGGCCAAGGGGACAGAACCACAATGTACCATGTGCTGTAGATGCTCTTGGTGCTCCACATGGTAGACAATGGGTCGTAAAAGGTCACCAGGGGCCTTCAGCGAAGGGCAGGGGGACAGAACCACAATGTACCATGTGCTGTAGATGCTCTTGTGCTCCACAGGGTAGAGTCGGTTTCATGGTTTTTTGCAGCTTCTGCAACAGAATTCAAGACTGTGAGACAGCAGTGGGTATCAGGTGGCAGGCAGTTCAGCAAGCGAGGCTGGACGGACGGCTGCAGACTGGCCTACACGGCGGCTCAGGGTCAGGAATTGTTGTCTCAGTGCTGGTTGGCGGTTCTGAAGCACTGTTCGAGGCATCTCGCATGGCATAATACCAGTCAGTGGTGCAGTCGGTTGCAGCTCGAGGTGTACCACTGGCTTGAAAATGTCCTTTGCGACAGACGTCGGTAGATGCTTGTCTATGCACTCCTCCTAGCTTCTTCAATGGACTCATGTCATCCTTTAAGATGGACGGTCCCAAAATGGAGGACAGTGTTGCAGGTAGCTACCTTGTCCTTGGTTTGGTACAGAAACTCTCTGGCACTTCCCACCTAGGAAGCTTGCTGCAGAGTTGACCAGGACACACTGTGTGCTGCATGAGTACTGGTGCTGGAGCTGCTTGCAGGGTCCTCTGGATTCAGTATCTCCCTTGTTCCCTGAGAGATGTTTAAGGGAGGGATTTTGTTTTCCTCTTGGATGTCCTAGCCTTCCTTCACTGGTGGAAAATGTACGGCGGAGTATAACTTCAGCCAGGGTCCAATGCTGAGCTCTTCTTGTTACTCCTTGCAAAGTCTTCAGATGATCTGCACAAAAGAGGGGCTCATCCCTCTTTTAAAGCCATATGGGCCACATTGATTGGTGTAGGCTAAGCCTACCTTAATGATCCAATCCTGGTTCTATATCAACAATCTCCTGTATGCATGAGGTCATACCCAGAGTACTTTGCAAAAGATAAATGGATAAAAACATGTAATTCTAAGTCCCATCCTTCTTTCTGTCTGTTGTGGAGCAAAGAGTCTCTCTGGTCAATGGAGCTCTCTGTGGTTCTTGATTAAAGCGGCAAGTCTCCCTTGCAACTGCGACGGGACCAGACTTTCTGGTGCCATCAATCCACATACTAGTACTTTCTGAATGCGGTCTCCCTGCAGGGATGGCTACTGTACTACATGCAGTCCCAGACATGACATTTCACTGTCCATTGATAAGGGCAAGAGCTGGCTTTATTTTTGCACGGTTCATATCAAAGGTTGCTGGGGTTTCCTGTCTCCTTTGTTAACCTCTGCAGCCAGCCCCCATGTGGGTCTGTTTGAATTAAACTCTGTTTAGTATGCAAAGCTGTCACCAGCAATGGAGCTAAACAAAAGGACAGGTTGAATCCATGGCACATTTGTTAGTTAATTAGGCTGGCCAAGGAGAGGTTTTGACCGTCTCCCATCTGAGATGACATGGTGTAATCCTGGCTATCATATCCCAAATAAATATGACAGGGGGGACAGCGCCTTTAGGCTGCGTCCAAACAGAGAACACGAGTCTATGTGTATGTCATGCGGTGAGCATAGGAAAATGTGTGCGTATTAGCCCCACACATTTTCTGGAGTTTGAGCTACACTCATTAAATTTCATTTCAAATTTCAAAAAAGCCCAGGTGAACGCACACCCACCGTGCAGATGGTCGAATACCTTACACTAGAACACGGCACCCATGTTGATAGGATGATACCACCATCATCTTAGATTAGGGGATCCAAAAGTAGAGTATGTATGTGCCTGACCTCTATAATTAAAGTATGAGAAAAAGAGATACAAAATGGGTCCAAGTAACTAGAGCATAAGGAAAATAAAAAAAATAAAAACATGAAAAAGTCTTTATCTGTTTGAGGTCCCAATGTGTACCTGTGTCCTATGATGAACAAGTGGTTGCCACGTCTTAGATTGGTGGCAAGTGGTATATGCCAGCAAAACAAAGTCCTCCAATTGTATTTGCTTCGTGTGTTTCTAGCCAATGGCTGTCTAGAAGGCATGCTCCATCCCTATTCTTTTAAAGGCTGCTAATTGTTCAGGTATTACTGCCAATGTCGATTTTTCCAGAGATATCCTTGATGAAATGTATCCATAATATCGTCAGGCGACTGATAAAACCTTTCATTGAATATTCTCACACTAGCTGTACTCATTGTATCGCTTGCTGATCGTGTTCTCGAGGAGAGGGGACTATGTTTTCTTTTGCAAGAGCAGCTATTAAAACCAAAAAGTAAAAAGGGATATTATTTAATTGTACTAACATTGCAAAATGTCTCTTTTTAATATTTTACAATGCTCATTTGTAAAGATAACATCCGGTAAATATGTTCAGTATAACTGCAGTTGTCTTACCGAGCAAAGCGCATTATACAAACCTAGAATAAACACATACATTGTTTTATGCAAGAAGGTTATCATTCCAAGATAGACAGCTTGGTAGACTCTTATTGTATTCTTCCAAGGGAGAGATGCAAATGGAACAGATGACAGTGCCCTGCTTTCCATAACTTTAAAGTGAATTTTGCGAACATAGGAATGACCACAGATCTTTCTATTTGACACATATATCTGTAATAAAAGGGTTGAACGGCTACATTTCTAAGAACACAATGCAGACTGGCCTTGGTGCTCATTTCATGTTTCACAACACCCACCTTAACATTAATATGTTTGTAATATCTGTTTATTTGGCCAGTGCCAGGATTGGGATTTGGAGAACATCAGTCTATCCTTTGGGGTCCAAAGGCCATCTTTCACTATTGATTTGTATCTTGGGGCCTCATTACACGGTAGGCGGTGGACCAAGGCGCTAATAGCACCTTGTTCCATGTCGGTAAATTACCAATATTCCAAGGTTGGCGGGGCGGTAATTCCCCCTTCCCCCATTGCCCTTCCCCATTCCCATTTTTGGAATTGCGGTACCGTAATTAGCACCCTGGTCCTTTTGCGGGTTGGTTTTTAACGCCTGCTAAACAGCAGGCGTTAAAGTACCTACCCGCAAAGGGACCTCGTAGTAAGGCGGTAAGGGTTAACGGTCACTGGTACCATTACCGGTGACCGTTAACCCTTACCGCCTTCCTTGTAATGAGGCCCGTAGAATTTCTACAAGGCATGTCCTCCCGTTAAAATCCGAGTATATGTTAAAATATATATATATATATATATATATATATATATATATATATATATATATATATATATATATATATATATATATATATATATATATATATATATATATATATATATATATATATATATATATATGCATTAATTTGACTGCAAAATGTTAAACATGATGGCTTCAAATTACTGGAGTGACTTGTGCAAGTCAATCTGAAATGTCCATAGTTTAGTTTTCAAAGCAGTAGAGGAAATTGAAGACAGATTTTGGTCTGCATGGTGGGAGCCTTTTGACAAGACTCCTATTTGCATCACATTTGGTAGTCAAAGTCTATAGACCGTTGACTTTTAGTATTACAGGCTTAACATTTGCAAACATCACGTAAGAACAAAGAAATTCCACTAGGAAAGGTCTTGAGCCAGTCCTACAGACAATATCATGGGATAGATACTGCCATACTTTTTGGAACCAATCGAATTTAAGGAAAACACACATCTTTAAGAGTACCTCCAGGAATAGTGTGGCTAGGTAATTAAAGAATCTCCCGTCATATATCATCTAATTAGAGTATCATATACACATCAAAATGAAAGATACCGGAAGAAGCTTAGATGCACAGAGAGCACTAGAACTTCCTGCACTTTTGAACTAGGCAGGCGCAACTGCTGAGAACAGTTGTTGACTGAAAGAGAGGATGAAATATACTGTGTTGGTGCAGGTTTGTACCTGGGACATTGATGTATGTTCTGTTTCAGTGTCCATTGTACAGCAAAATAAGGTCACATATGCTGGCAGAACACCTTGACTGGTCATTGAAATCATAGAGGCATCGAAATAGACAACCTCTGGTATTGAATTGTACTTTGGCAAATCATAAGCTGACCCTAATTCTTGTGAAGTGGAGATTGTTTTGATATTGAATAGAAGAGATAGTCTTATGGACATCGGGAATTACAAAGAGCACACTTACATATTATACACGAGCCAAACTAGCTAGAACAAGAGTTGAGTAATAGTTGTAAATATGGCACTGATTGTATTGAGCTTTTGTTGTCATGTTATTGAGTATATGTAATTGGTATGACAATGACACTCTCCAATCAAGTTTGAAATTCGTTTTTTATCTGTGATTACTATTAGTGTGGACATTGTGTCAGTAATCTGACCTTGTCACAAGGGGATAGGAACCCCTCCCAGCCTGTGATGGTAGGCTTACCCTGGTGGAATCAAGAGCCAGTACTATCCCAGAGGGTGGCAGTTGAGGAGGCCCCAATTCCTGTTCCCTTCCGAAGAGCCTTCTTATAAATGGGTAGGACCACATTGCAACACCCCATACCGAGACCACCAGATGCTTGCCGGTCTTATTGTATTGCAGGCAAACTCACTCAAGATTCAAGAAGCAAGACAGACCACCCAAATTAAGCTAGCCTATTAAAGCCTCCCAGCCACGCACTCCAGCATGCAGATCTTAGAGGGAGTGGTCAGCTAGGAATTAGTTTCATGGTGGGTGGCTGCAAATGACTTGGAAGGTTAAGGTTTCCAAGCATGACAATGGGTATGTTGTTAGGGAGTTACTCAAGGAGAAAGTTCAGGGCAGAGTAAAATGACTGGAGAGGACCAGTATAGGGCAAGAGGAGGGTATAGAAGGGAGGAGTTGAATGGTGGCATATTAAAAAAAGGTGAGCAGCAATGTTAGGAGTGCCTTATTGATAAGTAACCCCCACACTAACACTTTTATCAACAGAAGCAGAAGTATGCACCATTGCCAGAGAACTGAAAATGAGCAACTGGAGAAACATGAGAGCCGTACTGCCACGGAAACCACAACACGCCAACAAGAGGCAATGCTGCGCACCAGGCTACAACAGAAGAGAGGGATCCCCTTCTACACCTGGATGGCTGGTAACCCATCCAGGTGTGGCGGCACAGGCCTGGGGGCACAACCATGGGCCTTGTGCCCAAAAGTGAACATTATGTATGATATGGTTATTAATATTATGACTATTACTGTGTGTAATATTAAGTAATGTACAACGCAAAACCCACAGCCTTTTTATTGCCAACACTTACACAACGTGTCAGTAATCATTGGGAAGCATAATATGAGTAACATTCGCCAACATCTTGGCTCCACTGGTAGTAGGCAGTGCTGCTGAGGCGGCACACTGCAGCTTGAAAGTGCGCACAAGTAACCTGGGGGGTAAGGAGGGCATACGGGGTAGGGGCAGAACACATGCTGCTCGACACATGGTCTGCACCTCCCCTCGCCTCCCCTCTCCCTCAGCTACAAAGAGACGGAGGGCCCCAGCAAGGTGCGAAAGCACATTAACATGTGCAGCACCAACATGAAAGATATAAGGAACAGGAAACAACAACTGGTGACCTGCGATGGTCACAAGGAGGCGCTAACTGCTGTTGGCGCCACCCAGCCGGGGGCGGGGAAAGAGTGAGAAGAGTGGGAAAAGGATGTAGCCCCACTGTGGAGAACGGCTAATGTAGTAGTCTCATAAGAGTAGATCAAGGGTTCTATCATAGAAAGATATGAAAGTTGGTCGGTGATGTAGGAAGACCTGCTGCAGAGGGATTGTGTATTGCAGAGGCCAAATGAAAGAGTGATAGGAGGCGGCGGAGAGGAGCAGCTGTTGTGCGGTAGGCAAGGGGGGGTAGATGAAGGTGGAGATCCCGGGTTGACCGGAACAACGTGTTTGAGTGGTGTGGGTGCAGGTATGAGAAAGGAGATGGGGGGGAGGACTGAGACTGTAGTCAGATTGAGTTGAGGCTGAATTCTACGAGAGAAAGGAAGGAGGAGGGTCAGTACAAGGGAAAGGAAGTCAAGGTACATGTTGTAGGGAGAAGGAATAAGCAATGGAAGACAGTGAAAAACGTTTGCAGCCCAAGAGAGAGAGAGGTGGCAGGAGGGTGAGCGGAAAGGGAAGGGGGAAGGTAGGCTGAGAAGAAGCAGGTGTATGTTTTGGGTTTTACTAGAATAGGGATATGGGTAACCAATGGATAGCTAGCAGGACCAAAACAGGTATGTTCCTTGATTCTGTGAGGAAGCTCTGAAGTGCACAGATAGTCAAAGGGTAAAAGGGTCCGTATGTGTGGAAGCCGGAATCAGGCAAAGGGTGAGCAGAGCAAAGTCCAGTCATATTTTGAGCAGCTAGAAGGCTACCGAGAACGGAAGGGGGAAAGGTAAGCTAAGAGGAAGGTGTACGTTTTGAATTGGGCTAGAATGGGGATATGTGTCATCAAAAGACAATTATCTGGTCCAAAACAGGAATGTTCCTTGATCCTGTGAGGTAAAAGCAAGCAGCTCTGGGGTGAATGAAAAGTCAATGGGTGAAAGGATCCTTATGTGTGGAAGCAGGGGTCAGGCAGAGGGCAAGCACAGCAACTCCCTGGGTTGAGCAGGAGCTCTGGCCCTATGCCCTTTTTCGTCCCTACCAGGCCCAAACAGGGAATTACCCTTTGCTGCTTTTGGCCCTTGGCTGGATGCCCAGAGGAGACTCAAGAATAAGGGAAGCAGTGTGTCACATGACCCTCTGGAAGCCAATCACAGTGCTCTAGGTGGCTTACAGGATTAAAGCCAGGATTCAGGCAGTCCTGGTTGTTGAAGGTCCAGGGAGCATCATTCGGCAGACAGGAACCTTAGACAGTGTGGACTGTTCTCTAGGAGAGAAGGGTGTGGCAAAAATGACTTTAAAATGAAAGAACAGTCACATGACCATATGGGAGCCAATCACAGTTCTCCAGATGGTTCCCAAACCTCCAGCCAGGAAGCAGACAGGGTTCTAGTTGTTGTAGGTCCAAGAAGCTTTATTTTGCAATCAGGATCCTCAGATGGTGCACAAGGTCCTCTAGGAAAGAAAGCAGAGTCACAGCAACCAAGGATCACATATCTGGGATATGCCCCTTCCACAAAGGGAGACTCGGTAGACAATAGAAGTGAAGTATGGGGAGCTTTGATTCATTCTAAGGCCTGGGTGTATGTACTGCATTTACATACAAAACAGTCCACGCTTAGCTCACTGGCCAGGGCCATTCAATACACACATAAAACACAGCACCCAGTGAGTGCATTCTCGGCAGACTCAGGTCTAGGTAACACTACTGAGGCACGGGAAGCCGCACCATGGACAAGCCTTGGTACTCTGATAATACTACGGTGGTGATTTGGGGCAGTATAAAAACACATTAAAATAACATAAATGATGAAAGGATGAGAAAAACTCTTCCTTTCGATATGGGAGCTTCTTTCATCAGCAACTCAAAATCTGTCACTGTGAAGAGGGCTTTCACAGACAAGCCCACCTTTACCACACCAATCTCTAAACGCACCATTTCATTTGGTATCAGATCCTTACTAATTTATAAAGAGAATCATGAGCCTAGTGTAATTATTATGTGTAGCATAAACTCATATTTTATTTTCAACAGATTGTCTAAATCAACAAAATGAATCCCAGTGACCATAGGCTCATTGCACTTTTGGTGGAGTGGTAAAAATGTGGTGGTAATTCCGTTACTGTCACTTTTTTGGTGGTAATGGAATTACCACCTTTTTTAACGCTGTGCCAAATCCAGAATTCGGCTTGGTAAATCCTCCACTTTAAAGCCAAAAATCAGCACAATTACCACGCCAAAACCGTCCTATGTACCAGGGGCGTTGCTAGGGGGGGGCTAAGGGAGCTATAGCCCCTGATCTTTTGGTTGTAGCCCCGGATAGAATCTCAGGAGCTACAGCCAAAAGACTAGCTAGCCCCCAGTACCAACAGTTCTGACATCAGCTTAGCCCCGGGTCTTTTCCAGACCTAGCAACTCCCCTGCTATGTACTCTTAAAATGGGGTCTAATGCTGCCTTGCCACTACTAGTGGTGGTAACGGTAGCTGATTTCAGAATAAGGCCCTATGTGTTTTTGCTTGAAAACACTCCAAGCCAGGAGATTTGAACTCGTTTCTCCACAGGATATTTAGCCGAAGCCACTGGGACACCATTACTAGAATTTCCACTCGCTTATCGCCTTCCCCAAACTCGCTCCTAACGCAAACGCACGTGAGAGCAGCTCCACTCAAACCTCAGCACAAGTGTCTGCTTTCAGAGAGGTTCATGGAAGTGAGCAGGCCCCTTCTGAACACAAGGCCAGAGCACGCGAGGGCCACCTTCCCCGCGTCTGACTAATTGCGACTCACTGAGATGGTTGCCATGGTGACTGATAAGTCCGGCAAGCCACATTCAGATGCAGTTAAGACCTCAAAAAAAGTGATACCAATGTACATTTTCACGAAACCATACTAGATTTGGTTTACTAATCACTTCCCGTTATCAAAAATGGCATTAACCCCACAGGTAATCATGTCTGCATAACACACAGAATGTGTACTTTTATAGCTTGCTGATGTGATGCAAACATTTAAAAAAACTGGGGACTTAAGGGGAAAAAACACAACCTTTTTTCCAAAGTGCTATGCACACCTGGCTTATGACACATTCTGATTAGCAAGTGCACACACTTCTAACCAATCTGTATTTTGATGTTAAGCGATGGATATATTTAATTCGGGGTTATAATTAATTCTTCGAAGGCTAGAGATTTTCTGATTACGGTTGGGAACATACCCCGGCTTGTGGTGTCCTGGAAGGCGACCAAACTCGTGGTTCACCACGGGGGCAACAGTCATGTCATTTGCATCCATTTATTCCGCTCTCCTGCCAACGCAGGCCTTCAATCAAGGGCATGTCTCGGTGTGTCGGGCAAGGCCCGTCCTCTGCCTCCACCCCTGTGTCATGATCCCCATTCAGAAACAGAAGCTGCGGGGATGAATGAGGGGGAGAGGTGCACCGAGGTCAGACTGGCTTTCCTGTGCCGCTGGACTACATCTCGTCCCCCACAAAGGCCGTCCCCGTGTCCCCGTGGAAGGTTACCGAACTGCCGCTGAATATACTGGAACAAATTGCTCTCAGGGAAATACGCCTTTCATTGAGATATGTGTTCTGCAGGATCCCACTACAACAGTGCACTGCCAATAATCACACGCATGACAGTTTTTTAGTGGCAAAACCACATGCAATTCGGGATGGTGTCACACATGGAAAATTCCGCAATATACAGGACACAGATCCTTTTTTTTTTTTTTACCAGCCAGTGCATCTTTCAGAGTTTACCTTCATAAATACGACGGATTTATTTATTTATTTTTAAACTGAAAGGTCTGTTTTTGAAGCTAGCAGGAGCGAAAAAACTTCAGTGATCATATTTTCTGGAAATTAAACCAGCAGGGTCATTTTAAGAAATGTTGAGGCCAAGGGCATAGATGACTTTGGGGGCTCCCTCAAACCAAAGAAAGGAAAAAATCCAGACTCTCTGGTCACGCCCCCCTCTACGTGATCAAAACCCAGCTTGGCATGCTGCCGCGCAGCAATCAAAATATGCATGGGTACTCCCCTCTAGACTCCTAACCATAATTTGTTGGAATCAGAATAATAAGTGGTATTTCAAGGCCAACAATAACTGTCTATCATGAGGGTACCTGTGTTCTATCGTAGGTACAGAATACATGTTAACAACAGCAGCCACAAGGAAAGTGTAATATTACAGGAAACAGATAAGTAGCCATATGAAAAGGGTACATGTATGCCAGCATAGACACAGGGCTCTGATTAACAGCCTTACAGAATGCAAAAGTGCTCAAGCATGGAGACAGATTGGAAGTAAAAAGAAAGTTACACATACCATTACATAGATAGTGAATATAAATTAGAAGGTACCACAAAGGTGTTCGTATCCTGACAGGCCGAGATTAGAAGAGACAGGGGTTTCAAGCGGTATTGCTATTAGTCAGCAAATAAACAAATCACTTTGTGCTGTGAAATATATCAATGGTCACTGTAATCATATATGATATAACACTATAGCTAGCTAAACATGAGGGAGATTTTTTTGAAGAGCATTCTGTGAGAACTAAACCACTGATAGGGGCCCACAATGTGGTATATTTTATAGGATGTCATCTTTGACAGGTTAGGTCCTACGGGATTAACAGAGTTGCTCAAGATTACACATGTTGGTTAAGGGTGAAGCTGGGATTTGGGCCCAATCAGCAATTTTTGGTCTTGATGACATTGTTTACCAGTTCTTATCAATGAGCAAGGAGCAATTATGTATGCATGCTTGACTTTCATTAACTAAAATAATACCCTGTTTTGTAGAACTGACTTGGAATGTACACGAATCACAAAATAACCCAACATGACAATAATTTGAAAAAAATATTAGAGACGCTTGTTATGGCAAAGGAGACTGTAGCTTCATTTTTTGTGATGTACCATTAAGGCAAGTATACAAGCACCACAATATGAATTGAGCTAATCTTAAAATATTTCAGCTGTGTTTTTCTATTGTATTTTAAAGCTTTATATGCACCCACCACACAGACTTGGAGCCAATTATTTATTATGTGCATAAGCACCTTTGACCTCGTATAAAAAGAGTCAACAATTGTTTTGCCAAATAAGCAAACCGAAAAATAGGCTTGCCAGAGATCTGTGACATTTGGTTGATTCTCTTCTGTCTACGAGTCCTTCCACTCAAGTTGGTGACATGACCAACAGAGGACATGAATTAAACATTGCCCTCAGAGTGTAACAGCAAACCTTTTCACAGAAGACAGTACAGTACTATACAGTGAGATAAAATTATCTGTCCAGGATCACTGTATCTTTGGCTGATGGGATATGGACCTCAGCACTTTAGTTCCACAGTGGCGTATATGACTATTTAATCACCTTTCCCAACTAACACTTTGGGCCTTATTACGAGTTTGGAGGTAGCCACAACGTTAATAAGGGCATAGCTGCCTCCAAACTCGGATTTGGATGGCCGGTATTTCCCCATTCAGGGAACCCAGACCCGGACCATCCCTATTCCCATTTGAGCCCACATAGGCCTCAATGTGAATGGGGAGCATGTTAACAACGGGCCCATAAATGACGGGCCCGCTGTTAACATGCTAGTCCACTCACGGGACCCGCAAAGGACGTCTGGTCAGACCAGATGTCCTTTGCGGGTCCCGCAAGTGGACCTCGTAATAGGGAGGAATGGGTTTAACGGCGCCGGCACCTTTACCGGTGCCGTTAAACCCATTCCGCCAGTGTAGTAATGAGGGCCTTTATGTTCTTTACTGTGTGTAACTGGCCGTTTTTACAACCCTTCTTTGGAGGTACCAATCTCTAGACCTGAACCATACTCATGCTATGTTACTTTTCATAGCTGGTGCTATCAATTGCAGGTACGTTGCTTTGTAGCACAGTATGTGCAGCATCAAAAAAAGTATATATACTTGCAAGTTTATCAACCTCGGATATAGCAAAGGCTGGGTCACCCTTGCTGGAATTTGTTAATGTGAAATGTTATGTGAACATGATTCTCTAACCAGTGCTCAGCATACTGAGCTATCTGCAGAACAATCATGGCTCTCAACTTTATTAATAAGAATTTCAACTTTCAATACTGCACGTGATCAAAATAGTCCCCACAGAAGGGTTTTGATGTCTTTGGACTTTTCTGGAAAGAAGAGGTAATCCAGAGGACAAAAGCAAGAATTTGCTCCATACTGGCATATTTTGTTGTTTCTGGCGACTGCGTGTGTGTTTGCTTAGTATCTCTTGAGCCGACTCTTCCATACAAGCATCTCGTTACCCTTTTCTAAAAACACGCAGTGGCTTCAGGAGTTTTTTTCGTCCCTTTGACCTGAGTGTCTGGGGTAGCGAAGAACTGAGATGGCTACGCTCTTCGAAGCAAGTCGCCGGTGACTGATTGTGCTAATGGGAACATTACGAATTCCCCGTTATTTTCGTATGAACTTCAGACGGGTGAAGTTACTGATACGCAGATAGTAAACTTTCTTGTACAGTCCAAAGGTCTCTTGACTGTACCACCGATCGTACAGCGGGTTTCCATACCAACAATGGGTAGGGGAAAAGATGCTAGATCTGTTCAAGTGCCTACTTCGTCGAACAATACAACTAGATATGCTCAGGTTCTCCGCTCGGAGGAGCCTTGGATGAATGCGTGAAAAACCCCAGTTTACCTACTCAAAACATAATGGGGTGACTCAAGGTATTGACAAAATTCACAGTAAACCAACTACTAATCCAAATCAACTGATTCAATCACTGAACTTGGAGGACTCTGTCATTCTTGAGAAATCAGTTATGAAACTTTGCGAAAATATAGAACTCTCATAGATGGCCAGATCTATGTCGACTTGGCATCTGGTTGAAATTCCTCTAGTGACAAACCAAGGCATTGACTGTTTAGACACCCATAACATGACACAACTAAAGGCGGATTTCTTAAACAAACGGTTTTACCATCTGACAATGACTTGCTCGGGCCAGCCTCTATTTCGGACCTGCACCTGGTCTTGGAATCATTGCTAAGACTATATGACAACGTAAAGGAAATTGTTGTCGCTAATGCAGATAAATTGGGGGTTCTGGACGAGAATCTAAAGACCCTTATGTCGGGAGACAAAGCAGGCTTCTTCCCATTTGGCTTCTCCCATGTTAGATCCAGAGGTGATTTGCAGTGACACCAACATCATTATAGCCAACCAGGGTGGCAGGCAGGACTCTGATCGGTCTGCATATGGCCATAGCCCTAATGCACCATCAGCTCTGGTTGAGTGCATCTGTTAAGCTGTGCGTCTCTGGAGCGCTGCGTACCTGGGGTTTCAGTTGCTGGTCTCACTGGTGACGCCAGACTTGTAGTTTCCAAACCGAATGTAGATATCGCAACGCTAGGAAGCGACCCCGACCCAACCCTAATGGAACAGGGATGGATTGGAATCACCTCCCAACGCCACTGGCTCACCTCCCTGTGGATTACAGTGATGTCGGGACAGTGCAAGCACTGACAGGGAGGTGACTAGGTTGAGCTGGTGCGGTCCGGTAGAAAGCCACAACTGGAGGACGAGAGGTCTTCAGAGATATCCAGGCATGATCCACCAAGGCAGTTGATGATCCGGAGGGCTGGCACCCAGAGCCAAAGTGACAAGAATTTCAAGGCAAACAAGGAGGTCAGGAAGAGAGAATGGACCCAGGAACAGGGAGACCCAAAGAGAGGGAGAAGGCCAAGATGGGAATCTCCCCCCCCCCAACCTCCTAAGAGCCACGGAGCCAAGGGAGCTAATCCCAAAGGAATTGGACCCAGGGAAGGGAGAGGAACTGGCAGGTAGCAGGAGTAAGGCAGCCCGTAGTCGGGACAAAGAAACAGGAACCAAGGAGCAGGGACCTGATGCGAGGCACCAAGTGACGGTAAGTGGGGACAAACCGCGTTAAGACGCGAACAGTAGAGGGCTGGGCGCTATTTACAGCGTCCAGCACGAAAGCGAGGCGTGGACCGCTAGCGGGACAGCGCATGCGCGATGGCCGAGCGGGCACCGGAACGAGGCTTGGAACACAAGCTTGCCTGCCCGTTCCTGGTTACCCGCGGGGCTCGCGCACGCAAGCGAGCGCCGACCCGCTGCCCACAGCCACGCTTCCCAAGCTGGTAACAGGGGTAGAACCGCCACGTCCGGGAACGGATGCGGCGAGAAGGCCAGGTAAGTGTCCTAACAGCATCATACGTCAGAGTGTTTCTCCGGTCCTGTTTGACTCAGTTAATTTTTCCAACAGATCAGACGGTGCTATTGCACAGGTGGAGGAACTCATGATGACCCGCTTAAAAAACACATCTCCCAGAAAAACAATGAAAAAGAATAATGTAAGGAGAAAGAAAACAAAATATCAGCCTGCTTCGAAACACACTTCTCGCAGCTCTTTTCTACAATTCCTAAGGCAGTTTCCTCCAGTTGACACTATTGTGGATGTAAACACACATGTTTAAACTTTTAGGGACTGCGTGATATCTAGACCACAGCCTGCAGTCAATTTTGCATCAGGGAGCGGGAGTTATAGTACAGTTAGCACTGCTATCTATGGTCTAAATTCTATTGATAATTCCAATAATTTTTACGTCCCACAACCTGTGATCCTCACATAATTGCTGATGCAACACAAGGAGACCAGACAAATAGGCTGTTGTCTTCCTTTCCAGATAGATCCATCTCTAATCTTGTAAAGCAACAACAGTAAAAAATGACCACCTTTTTAATATCGGCTAAACAGAAAGGGCAGTCCACAAAGACACATATACTAATCTTGAGTGAACAGAGTCTGGAGCATATTGAGATGATAAGCAATGACCCTATGACAGAATCCATTGTAGATGTCGCCACACCTCTTTCTATCCAACTGCCGTCTTCAGAGTGTTTTTGCTTGGCACAGAGGAATGCGCTTTCCCAGAATGAGGCAAGGTACCAGAAAAGACTGTATCCATCTAAAATCTTAGGGTGGGATGCCAGCATAGATACACATGGACTGATAAGATTAAATTGGCTGAAGGTCGTAGAGATATATTTTTTTAAAATCACCTCTAAGCGCTTTGAATTCAGAGGATATAGATTTAATCTCACTCCCGTCGACCAATAACAACCTGACGGTCTCTTATTTTCACTCAGAGATCGTTGCAAACATGGTCTGGGAACAACAAGGCGATCTTAAGTCTCTGGGGTATGATCTCACTGAACTTCAATTGCTAGAGGCAACTAAACCATACTTCCCGGCATTTATCCCTAGACAAAAGCTACCTAGTATAGTTGATTTAACAGAGGGTGTTTCCATGTATCTAGCCCTTAGACACTCATTCAGTTTATCTGTCTAAGGAGGTCCATGAGGGACCCCACCCAGTGCCACTATCTTAGCACGTCTGTTACAAAACGTCAAATACAGTGAGGCTGGGAACATCTGCATGGCCTTGTTGGACCTGTCCTCAGCCTTTGACTGCGTGGTACTTTCTAAGATGTGGGCGAAATTACTTAATTACAATGTAGCCAAATGTGGTAAATGCAGTAGGGCTAAAAGGAAAAGTACCAAAACATGTAAAAAGTCACTACTGCCACCTGCTTGTCCATTTAGCACAGCTAGAGTAACCAAACATCCTCTGAGTGTAAGTCTAGGGTAAAACAAAATGTTTTTACCCCATTTTACTTTGTTGTAAAATGCGTTGTACAATGATAAAAAAAAGTTTCCACAAGTGATAACAAGATACTCCAAGTAGTAACCAAGTAATAAGACTAAGGGAAACAATCAATATTTCCCAGTACTGAGCCTGAAGGACATTTCAGTTACCCCATAACAGATGAGCAAATGACAGTGTAGTGAAGTTTCATGCTTCACTGCACTGTAAAGAGAGCATGTCCCATACAAAAATAAAAGCAAAATGTTTGGGGGGTTCATAGAAATGGAAGGAAAGGTGGAGTAAAGAGAGATTCTTCATAACACTTGTCCCTCCCAGACTAGGTGCAAGGGGAAACTAATCCATCCCTGGATAGGTACTCTGCTCCAGCCCAATCAGTTAGCCCAGTTGGACAGCCCATCAGTATTGCTAATTTTGGGATCTGGCCTAAGCCCAATAATGAACCACCTGAGCCACTTTGGATTCTCTCCCTCAATATCCACCAACCACTTCAAAGGCTTAGGGTGAGCATACACGGTGAAGTGAGTCCTATAGAGGTAGGACCTACACTTCCCAAGGCACTATGCAATGGAAACAAATATGTTCTCCACCTGGGGCCACCTGAGTTCGCCACTCCTAAACTGGTAGCTGATATGATATATAGGTTGCTCCTTACCTTTGCTATCAAGCTGTGAAGGTTTTCTAACTATCCCTGTGTCATAGGCATCTGTCTGCACCATGAAAGGTCTAACCCAATCAGGGTCCCTTAACCCAGGGGCATGACCTAAGGATTCTTTCATGCCAGTGAAGGCCTTCTCACACTCCAGGGTCCATAAGGATTCTTTAAGTCTCCTTGAAGTAGTGAGGGCAGTCAGAGGGAAGCTATGTTTCCATAGTCTGCCACTTTGCTCCTGTGTTTCCCAGTGAGGCCCAGAAAAGTCCTCACTTGGCCTTGGGTAGTAGGGGTTGCCCAGTTCTGTACATCATGTACTTCACTGACAAAAGGTTGCATCTTGCCTCCACTTACGCCAAAGTTATGCTGAAGGAAGGCTAATGGCTCTTGTTCAGTTTGACACTTGGTTGTCTCCCAGAACAAGTTGGTCTGATGAATGTACTAACACCCAGTCGCTTGACTTATTCCCAGTTCCTTCCAAGTGGGTTGAATTGGCCATGTCTTCCAGACTGAGATCCCTTTTCTCATTCAGAACAGGGTCTAATCTCATTTGACAGGTGTCAGTTTCAGCCACCAATCCAAATGTCCATACATTGAAGCAAGGATCTGAAAACGCGAAACTGCTGTCTCCTCCTTAGCATAGACTGCCAGGGATATGTTTCCATACCCTGCAGAGGGATCAAAAAGGCTACTGTACTTTTCAATGCAGTGCTGATCCACCAATTTATCACCACTTGGTGGGGAGTGTGTCCCTGTCGTGGGGGCAGAATACAGAGTTCTAGTGTCCACACAGAATCCCAAACTGCCTTTACCTGTATGTTTCTCCAGATCCTCAGAACTGGTCTCCTGACAGTGAGAGGGCTCAAACACTCCTTGTTCCAACACAGGGTGGATCTCTCACCAACTATTATAACTTTTCTTCTTTTCTGGACCACCATAACACCCGAACTTGGTGGGTTTACCAACTCCCAGAATACAGTCTGTGTCATAAATCTCCCCCGTCTCACCTGTGATCGGGAGCTCCCTTGTTCGGCCGCAGGACTCTTCCAGTGGGTGGTTCGGGTCTTGAATAGGCTCGCCCGAGCCTCGTCAGGTTGCAGAGCGTGTTCAGAGTTCCGGGAAGTTCGTGGTTCCACGGTGTCCAGGATTAGCGATAAACAAGCAATGTAGGGGGGAAGTCCAGGAACAGGAAAAAAGGCAAGGAAGGAAGTAGGAGGATCAAGGAAGCAAATGTAGAGAGCAAACACACGGGTCACTATCGAAGATAGCGTTGAGACGCGCGGACCCGCCTGGGTGTGACCAATTTATAGTACGTGCTACGAAGTGAAAGCTAGTGCGTAGCACGGAGCTTGGTACGGCCATGTTGGGAGGAACGAGGAGTACAAGCCCTTCGTGACAATGACCATGAGGTCCAGAAGGGGCAATTTCGCCGGGTCATGACAGTCTGGTTTACACCAATCTGTTAGAAGGGGTTTCAAAGACAACAATGGAGGATATTGCCTCAGCAAAATCTACATCTCCCCTTGCTGATGTGGGGTCAGTTGAGAAGACACTAGTTCATCCTCACTGAAGCTATGAGAAGGGCTGCTTTGGCACAGGGCAAGGAAACACGCATATTTCTCTGGCTTTCTCTCTCTAACCATAAGCAGGACTCCAGTTCTATCTTTCATGATAGAATCCTCCACACTTTTCATAGGAAACCTTATGGTAACCTTTCTAGGTCCACCAAGTCCTTCTGAATAATTTACCTTGCCAAGCTGTAAAACATGACACGACCCAGATCACTCACATGTGTTCAGGAATTTTAAGTAAGTTTGACAGAAGGACCCACCTCCAGTTCTCCCTCTCAGAGCATCTTCCTGTGGATGACAGCTGAGTGACACTTGACAGGCCACTTCACATGCCACTTCACTCTCCTTCCACTGGCTCTGACCATTAATGAGTACAGGAGAGGAGCTACCTCTGGGATTGCCATTCAGTAAGGTGTCAATGACTGACATGGCAGTCATTCTCTGTGGGGTGGCATATGGGATTGTGATCAGCAATTACCAGTTGTAACCTATTGCCTGAGCTCTCTAGAGTCAAAGGGTTAATCAAATTAGGCATGACCTCTGGTGAAAATGAGTTTATTCCTAAAAGTGAATTCTGAAGCAACTGAATTCCTGTGTCACGCCTGTCAACCTGGTGACAGTTAGTGAGATTCCTATATTGGTTTCTCCTGGTACCCGCATCATGGGCCAGCAAGAATGTGTGTTAGACTATTCTGGTGGTATCCTGAAACTAGGATGAACCACAAGGGGAATGTCACACACCAACTGTAGGAGGATGGGCCTCACAACCTGGGGATCCTCCAACTTCTCATGGTTTTCTCTGGTGGGCTCTGTGCGCTTACAATCCAGTAACCCACCTTTCTGTTGGATCCTTTGCTTCACTGGAGGGTGGCCTCCAGGGAAGCAGGCCTTTCTCCATAGGCCCATCCATGATGATTTTCTCTTCTGTTGGCCCATACCTTTCTCTCTCCTATGGATCTCCTCTACCATCATGCTAGGTAGCTCAGGAGTCCTATAGGATCCAAGATTTTCTGAGAGGCCTTCTTCCAAACTTGAAATAGGGACCATACCAACTACCTAAACAGATGTTGTAGGTAGGACAGGTAGAATATTCTCCTTCCCTATGTTTCTGACTCCTCTGGCTATGTGTTTCCCCTTAGGCCTAGTCTTACCCTTAGGCTTGACTAAGGCAGCCCGATTCTGAGACCAAGTGTATGCAGAGTCTGGTGAGTGTCTATCAGGACCTATGATATGATATGATATAATATGGCATTTATAAAGCGCCGATACACAAGTGTTTCAAGTCGTGACAAGGCAAGGGAGGGTGAACAAAGGGAGGACAGACCATGATCCTACTAGGCCAGGTGTCCTTCATATCGCACAAGTGCATGGGATGGGGGAAAGGGGAAAGTGTGGGGAGAAGGGGGAAGGGGCAGTACAGTTCATGGGCATAGAATAATAACAATAAGTAAAGTAACAGCCAACAGGTGGCAAGTGCAAGGTAGGTGCAGGCATCAGGTGTCAAGTGCTAGTAGTGGGACTGTAGGGATACAGAAACAGTCCCCAAGTGCGGGGGTTGCCAGGCAGGCAGTGCTGGTGTGTGTGAACTTGCGGGGGATGGACTTGGGCTCGAGAACAGAGGGTGGTTAGGTAACCAGTGCAGATTCAGTTTCAGCCAGGAGGTCAGCAGAGGAGAGTCGGAGAAAAGGCATAATCAAAGAGAAAGGTTTTGAGGTGCTTCCAGAACCGGAGATGGTTCTCTTCAAGTTTCAGGGAGGCAGGGAGGCTGTTCCAGAGGGAGGCCCAAGCTAAAGAAAGAGATCTACCACCAACTTGTTGCTTGGAGAAGCGACTGACCCTAAGGGTGTTGCAGGCGGATGAGCGAAGAGCTTGAAAGGGAAGATATTTAGGAAGAGTTGAAGGTATTGAGGCCCCAGGCCCCAGAACGCCTTGTGGAAAATGCAGAGGGTTTTGAACGTAATCTTCTCAGCCACTGGGAGCCAGTGCAGAGATTTCATATATGATCCCTGGGCTTGAGGCCAAGGACAAGTCTTGGAGTCCTGCTCTGGATGAATTGCAGAGGACGTTGATTAGAGGCTGGAAGATTTAAAAAGAGGCTGTTTCAGTAGTCCAGCTTAGAGAGAACCAGCGCTCTGGAGACAGTGAGCTTCTGGGGGAAGGAGAGGAATGGTAGAATACCTCTGAGGAGGCGCAACTGGTAGTGTGACTTCTTAGAGACGTCTGAGATGTGTGGAGAGAAGGAGAGTGTGGAGTCGAAGATGACCCCGAGGTTTTTAGCCTCACAGGAAGGAGCACTAGGGGGGCCAAGAGCCGCCGGCCAGAGAGTAACAGCAAAGGAGGGAGCGGGTGTGCCAATGAGGAGAATCTCAGTCTTACTGGCATTAAGGCAGAGGTCATTGGCGACACACCACTCCTGGATAGCAGACAGACAGTCAGAGTTGAGAGACGGAGAAGAGGTGGCCGAAGGTAGCCTTAAAATGAGCTGAGTGTCATCTGCATAGCACTGAAAGTTGGGGCAGAAAGCGGCAATGCGGTGGGCAAGAAGTGCCAGATATAGGTTGAACAGCCAGGGAGAGAGGTTAGACCCCTGCGGGACACCACAGTTAGAGAAAAAGATGTCAGAGAGGAAGGACCCAAGTTGGACCTGGAAGGGTTGGTCAGAGAGGAAAGAAGTCAGCCAAGCCGGGGCCTGACCAGTGATACCCAGGTTATCACTGAGACATTTGAGCAGGGTGGCATGGTTGACCGTGTCAAAGGCAGAAAAGAGATCAAGTAAGATGGGGACGCAGGGGGTGTTAGAATCAAGGTTGGTGAGCAATTCTTCACGGATGTTCAGGAGAGCAGTTTCCATGCTTCTGGCAGCTCTGAAGCCAGACTGATGGTCATGAAGACAACCAACAGATTCAGTGTGACGATTATGCTGGGAGATGGCCAGTTTTTCTAGGAGTTTGACCAGGAAGGGAGTGATGGAGATTGGGCGATAGTTAGCCGGGCAGGAGGGGTCGGGTTCTTGGCCGGGCAGGAGGGGTCGGCAGAGGGTTTCGTAAGAAGGGGGTGCACAAGGGAGTGCTTCAGGGCAGATGGGAAGACTCCAGTGGCGAAGGAGTGGTTGCAGAAGTCAGCCAGGGCAGGAGCTAGGCAGTCAATGTGGTCCTTGATGGTTTTGGAGGAACAGGGGTGATCCTATTTTGATGAGACTTTCATAGATCGGACTTGTCTAGAAACCTCGTCTGCGGAGAACAGGGGAAAGGCAGAGAAGGGGGAGGAGAGGTGGCTGTAGAATGGCCAGAGGAAGAGCAGGGAGTAGAGAGGAGGAGAGTGAGGACAGGATGTCCTGAGTTTTAGAGATGAAGTGAGAAGCCAGTGCCATGCAGAGGGCCTGGGAAGGACAGGAGAGGTAGAGACTGCAGCAGGATTGGCCAGTTCCTTGCAGATTTTAAAGAGTTCAGCCGAATTGTTGGATGCCGCAGAGACGCGGGCTCGGATAAGAGCTCTCTTCTCGGTGAGGACAGAACAGCGGTATTACCTTTGGAGCAGGCGGCAGGCCAGTTTGTCAGAGGATGTACATGAAGCACGCCATTTCCTCTCGGCCACCCTGCACTTGCATTTAAGGGTTATGAGGTCTGAGCCATACCAGGAGTTGCACTTAGCTTTGGTCTTCAGGAGGAGTCTCATGACAGGGGCAAGAATAGCAAGAGTATCAGATATAGCAGAGTGGAGCAGGGAAAGGGCTGTGTCAGGGTGAGAGTCAGCCAAAGGGGGGTGGGGGGTGGGAAAGTTGCAGCGAAAGCCTCAACTGACACGCGCTTCATGGGTCGGTGGACCTAGAAGGTGGGTGGCAATGATGGACGTTGCTTTGCCTGAGTGGTAGAGAGGGTGAGATGGGAGGAAAGGGGAAATTGATTACTCCAGGAAAGAGGAGTGGTGAGTGGGGCAGAAAGGGGAAGGTCTGAGGCGATCAGAACATCCAGAGTGTGCCCTTGTACTCTTGTTCAGAGGAGAATTGCCTAGCATTTCGGTGCTGGACTGCCCCTGGGCAGGACAAAGACTGATATGCAGGGATATGTCTTCTCTGTGAAAGGGACAGTGAGCTAAAGACTTGGTTGAGACTCTTCCCGGGGCCATCCACCCAATAACAGGGCAATGGGCTGTGTTCATGCTGGTAGACAGACTCCCAGAACCCCTTTGTTTTGCTATCATATATACAAATATAAAATTTGATTCAAGGTGATACAACCAAGATAAAAGACACACATATATTCCCAGTGAGTAATTACACATCACCAATTTAGCATTATATAATTGGTTCATTTAAAATGCGCTTAATACCCAGAGGTTTCGAAGTGCCGACCCGGGGATCGAACATGTGTTGCTCTGCATCGTCTTGCTTCCAAGGCGAGCGTGTTGCCCTAGAGCTATCCTCCCAAGACTCCCCCCGCATTCACATAATCAAGTCTGAAAAACACCAGATATCTCACTCATGGGTGGACTGGGGCCACGAATGACACATTTTCAGCAGGCTCAACCCTTTTCCTATGAGAACATTTGGAAATAAAATAGGTTTTCACACAAAAGAGGCCCAGGGTGCAGAGGCCTACCAGGAAATCTCTAGAGTTCCCTATAGGCCAGTCCAACCCGGTCTCGCGAGGGCAAATGTTGAATCCATGCATTTACAGGCTTTCATAACTCTAGGGCTGTACCAACTTCTCACACCAGACATGTGGTGAATTGAATTCTCTGATATGTGCAACATGATGAGGTGGACTTTAAGCAGGCTGACTATTTGCTATGGCATGGTAGTGAATCAGAATGCTCTGTGTGATGCTGGAAATGCATTGGAGGGACAGGGCCTACCTGTCCTTGTCCTGTAGTCCTTTTTCATTTGTGGTCTGTATTGTTTTCTGCCCAGGAGTCCATGTGGGACTCCTGGAAGTGCAGCTCTTCCTGTTTTTGGTTTGGTGTACAGACCCATGGGATACCCTTATGGCACCCATGGGCGGGGGTGCAACCCTGGGTCCCAAGTGTATGTTTTTGGGCACCTGTGTGTGGCCCACAGAGCAGGGTATGGGCTGGTGGCAGCTCCATGCTGAATTTGACAGGTGCTCTGAGTATCCTCCATTTTGGGATACCCAGGCCCCGCCATTGGAATCAGTTGATTCCTGATAGGAAACAAGATGGCCCCTGTGGTCTCTTGCTTTCTATTGCCTGTTAACTTGTTTTCCCAAAGACCTGGGAAGCCCTGGCTCTTTTCCTTCCCCCTGACTGGCTGTTGCGTGGACGTTCCATATATGGTGTTGCTGTGAAGTCCAGGCCAGACTGGCTGGAGCCTTCCCAGTGACTGTATGTTGTGGGTACACATGGAAGGTGTGACCTGGGTGAATGGAGTGTGTGACCAATATGCACTCCTTGTTGTGGGTGTCTGTTTTCTGGTATGAGAGACAAATACTGAGACAGGCCTGCCCAAAACTGGTATGAATGCAGTGTGTAGTGTTGAATGGCTGGGTGCTTGTCCCAATAGACATTCCTTGTTGTGAGTGTCTGAGAGGGAGGAGTATGGCCTGAATGCACTGTATGCCTGATTGTCTGACTGACTGCATGTATGCCCTTCTGTATGATTGGCTGCTGAGTGTGTACCAGCAGGGTGGATGAGAGGCAGAATAGTATATATGAGGACCTCTCACCACTGGAAATTGTTCAGAAGCTGAGTCTACACTTGAAGAGTAACTGGAACTGCTTATACTCGACGGCCAGCTGGAAGAAGAAGAACTGCTGCTGCATTTGCTTCGACCCGATCTGAAAGCTGTCGAGTTTGTCGAGGACTGATCCGAGAGAGGACCTGGCTAGTCGTCCTCTTGCTGTGCTCCGAGGAACCATTAGCACCGGCAACCTTCGCCGAAGTTTCCTGTAAATCAGACCCTTGAAAGGTTGCTGACCGGAGACGGGGACCGCCGAGGAGAACGAAGTGAAACACCCGGACATCGACACCGTTGAAGTCCATTGCTGTCGACCAGGGTTCGGAGTATCGCCGTAACCGCTGGAGGCCTGTCGAAGCTGTGTTGCCCAGAAGAGGGGACCACTTGATGCTGTGTCGCCGATGACCAGATCCACCTGCTCCTTTGCCTAAGACTGTTGAATCAAAGGACTCCCTTGTCCGCACCGTCGACCGCTTTATCCTGCCGGAGAAAGTCGAGGATGCTGACGCACCAAGGAGAATCCGCCGGTGGGTTTCCCGCCACCCAAAGACCACAAAGATTTTGACGACTTGATGCCCTTGTCAGGCCACAGTTCTTCAGAAACTCTTTGCGGTACTGAACTATCCAATGCCGAGGTGCCCCGCACACCTCATCCTCGCAGGACCTCATCAATGAGCACCACCTGGATTGACGCTGTGGACTCGCCAGCCTCGAACTTTTCATCAACGCCGTTGACGCCAAGTTCACCTTCTTCGACGCCTCTCAATGATCTGTGGCTCCTGCTTTAAAGGGAGTCACTCAAGAAAGATCCATCGACGCCTCTTCGCAGAACTGTGCTCCACCAGGTACATTGGGGGGTAGAAACATTATGGAAGGAAATAAGACTTGTAGAACAATATATGGACTGGGCTTGTTATATCTCTTTATTTTACAGGTTGCCCAGGTGGGGGGACCTCCACACAGAACTGTGTCTAGTGGTAGGGGCCAGTATTCTGCCAATTGTTCTAACCAACTGCTTTCCTCCTATGTCTATTGTTGGTTGCCTTTATTAAGTGATCTGTGTGACATTTGACCAAGAGTATAGTTTATGCACTTTAATGAGATCTGATAATAATTGCGGGTACCACTTTAGAACTGTATATATTTACCATTGTTGATTTTCTGAGCACAAAGTGAGTTATTGTGATAGTGTACATAACCTTGAATATTAATTATATAAAGACTGTGGCCGTCATTACAATTTTGGCAGTAGCCATGCTGCTATTGGCGGCATGGCTGCCGCCAAAATCGTGTCTGGGTTCCCAGAATGGGGAATTACTGGGCCATTCCGAGTTCGGAGGGCCCAGTTATTCCTCCCTTCAGGAACCCGGGCCTGGAACTTCCCCATTCCCATTCAGCCCCCATAGGGCTGAATGGGAATAGGAGAAGGAGCAAACAACGGGCCGATTACGAGCAGCCCGTTGTTTGCTCCCTCTTCCCCTCGCGGGACCCGCTCTGCACATTTGGTAAAATCAGGCGGTATGGGGTTGACGGCACCGGCTCCTTTACCGGTGCCGTTAACCC